>NW_010972566.1:77124-160835 GCF_000737465.1 Haliaeetus leucocephalus
GGGGAGTGGGGGGGGGGGGGGGGGGAGATCGTCTGGGTGACAGCACACATAAACAGAGACGCTAACTTGTCAAATGCTAGACCAGGTAAGATGTCCCTGGTGAGTCCAGAGCACTCTGGTAAGAAAGAGAAGCAGTTGCGCTGGTGTTTTCACAGAGTTACTGTTGGGATTTTCCTTTCCTGCCTCTTCCTGTAAAGGCGTTTGACATATGGTTCTAGTGCTGCTCTATTACACATCTGTCTTCCACCTCACTTAACATTTTTCATTTATTTGTCATTTCCCATTTTTAACTAGAATTACACTTTATTCATCCTTCTGCATAGCCCTATGTTATTAATTTTTATCAGGGAATGGAAAAAGTCTAGTCTATTATTTGTGAGGAGAGAAAGTTTAATCAGTACAGAACTTGGTTGAGAATGAGATATAAGAGTTTCCCATTTTAAATGGGCTGATTGGACACCGACATAGTTTTTCCCAAGCACTGAAAATGTGTTTAAAACTATGCCATTTGATTAACTTGTAAAGTCTGAGAGCAGCTAGCAAATTCAATTATGGATTCAAATTATGTTACTAAATTGGTCTAATTTTTAAAAGTGATGAATGAAGTGCATTAAAAGAAAGGGATAATAAAGGTCTAAAGAGGAATTGGCCAGGACTCTATCAATTAAAACTCGATGAACATATGCATATCTTTGTTATGGAATGGGCGTGCAGCTACAAATACATTGGTGTGCATCAACTTTACTTAATGTTTACATTACGCCAGATTTAATTTCCTACATATCTGAAATTCATCGAAATATACATGTTTATGATGGAAAAAGATATTAGAAACCCGTTGCTAATATTGCAACAAGCAAAAAGTTTATTAACCATGTTAGGATGCAGTGCCTTTCCTGGAAGACAGAAAGCTGCTTAAAAACTTATTGAATGTCTGCGCAAGCTACAATGATGTCTGCCCATAATCATGACTCTTTCGGTTGGAGCAAAGACCAAGGTGAGGAAGGGATCCCGAGGAACAGCTCGGCAAGGTGCGGTGATAAAGTTGCTTTCTAAGACTGCCCTAGCTGTAAGTGAGAGCACGGGGCACAGATTTAGAAGTGCCGTACCCAGAGCCCAGCTCTCAGCTGCACCCATAGCTTCAGCAGTGATTGCACAGGGGTCACGTCGGACCCTGCCACGGAGCGGGACTGGGAAGATGGGAGGTGACCTAAAGCTGCAGAGTCACTGCATGGGCTCATGACTCTTAATCCTCTGCTATAACTTTTACCACTTGTGTTCAGACCGTATTTAGATTCCTGCCTCCTGTGTTGGTGAGGTTTTATTGCCATCTCCCTTTTCTCCAAGGATGGGGAGCATCTGCTCCAAGGCAACTGTTTGAAATAAGCCCTGGTTCTGCTGTGGATTTTCACACACCCCTTGTACTTGAGACCTCAGTCTCTGTTCACAGGTCCTTTCCTGCACTGAGAAAGAGCTCATACAGAGTCTTGCACACAAACCATGTCCCGAGCCTGTATCTGCATTTTCAGTACATCTCTGTTTTAAGTAGAACGAGCATCTAAGAGCTAAATAGCCCTCTGGAGATATACAGATATCTACCTTTCTCCAGTAATGACAAACTTAGCACCTTTGGTCGGCAGACTAGATCAGGACCTCCATATCAGCCCTCTTCATCCAGACTTCTTCTTTCTGCAGAAACTTATCCTCGTCAACGGCTAAAAAGCTGGCATGCTTTCCTGCAGCTAGTGAAGAAGAATACCCGCTTGCATGCCTGTGAATCACAGAGCTAACTCCTCGGGGACGGCCCTTTTCCGACAGACGCAGTGTGCAGCTTCTGCATACACTCAATTACATTTTCAAGATGAGAGATTAGAATTTCAAAGGTCGTCACGAGCACACCTCTAACTGTTTAAATTTCAAGTATTTTCAGAAAATAATTTCTTTTCAGTTTTAAAGGATTTGTAAGAAATACGAAAAAGTGGGATGTTTCGAGTCCTTTGTGGGGGAAACTTAAATGATGGCGCAGGGCGAGGAGATGTGATGTGATCTGTGAGGTGGGTCTTTTACACGACAGAGGCTGGAGATTAAGGGAAGGGCACAAACTGACAAAGCAAAAAAAAAATAGTTCTTGTCAAAACCAAGTAGAGACAGCTCATGTTGCCCAGGTCAAACACTACTCTAGCCAAATATTTCATCATTCATAGTACAACCTTGGACCGATAAGACTGTCACATAACAAACGGGACATTTGGTAGCCTGTGAAAGGATGCTGCCTCCTGTCAAAAGAGTCCTTGATTCACCCAGTTTAAAAGCAGGAGCTTTCCCCATAGTCATTCAGGCATCCCTGCTTCCTGCTTCAGAGACTCCATCTCCTGGAAATAGCCTGTCAGGTCCCATCTGTTTTTTGTGAAGCTGCCAGGCCCCTGAGAGAGGGGCCGCCATTCCCATCTCCTGTCTGATGCTGAAAAACCAAAGGGGAATAACCTCTGTAATCTGCCAGAAATTGGTTTTCTGAAAGCAAGGACTCTGCTTCAGGGAGCTGCAATCTACCATACTTAGGGGAAAATTAGTTTTCTAAGTACAGTGCTTTCTTCTGCTGGCTGCTTCAGTCCTCCATCTTTGCCTCTGCTCCTTCTCCTCACAGCACAGCTTGTGGGAGCTTAAGCTTAAACAACTCATTAGCAAGCAAAATCCAGAATACAAAATTTCTTATTACAGCAGGTATTGTGAAGGGAAGGAAATGCTAGCAAGGTAACTTTCAGAGACTCCTTGCCATTGCTGTGGCAGTAAAACTTTGCCTGAGCACTAAGGAGGCTACAGCTGGTATAATTAACAACTGTTATATTTGTCAGTACCTCGAAAACAATTAGCAGGTGTCCTAGTTGCTATGACAGATTCATTAATCATTGGAAGCATTCCTTCAAATTGATTTATCAGTCAAATAATCGTGCCCTCACTATTGCTTTACAGAGGGCAATAATTTTACACTGTGTATGATAAACATAGATAAACTGACATCCTGTGCCCCAAAGGACTTAGTGTCTAAATAACACAAGACAAACATACACAGTAAAGAAAGCACGGGGCAAAGCGGAGAAGAAGTATTTGCCAGGAGAACAAGGCAACAGTGAGTTTCAAAGAGGATTCTGGAACAGGGAAAAGTTGCTAATTGGGGAGGAGTTGTTAGAAAACCAAGTATAAGTTGCATGACTAGGAAAAAGGTTAAGGTGATTGTAGTCAGAGTCATTTACATAAATTCAAATGGTTGAAAAGCTTTAAGGCAAAACAGAAGGCTTCAGGGTGATTCAGCAAACATCAAAAAAGAGGGTGCAAGAAAAACAGCACCATCTGGCAGGAAGAGCAAGGAAGGCAAGAGAAAGGCTACAGAAATAAAGTCATAAGTATAAACCAGTTTTAGAAGTGCAAAACTGGTCTCCTGGGAAATGATAAAAAGAGAAAGAGGCCGTATAATTTAATGAGCTAGAGCATCCACAGTGAGCGGAGGAAGAAAGAAAAGTGACCTAGTGCGCTGCATGGAAAAGTTTCAGAGGTGAGAAGGAGGGGACTTTCAAGAGATTAAATGGTACTGGATAGATGGGTTTTCTTGTGGTTTTTGTTGTTTTGTTTTGGTTTGTTTTTTCCTGCCTGGAAAGTTAAGCAATTTGGTATTTTCTTAAAGGATGTCACATCCTCAAGCAAAAACTATTTCTCATGTGTCATCATTCAGACTAGGGTGCAAAATTATGCAGTTAGTTCATTATGGGAACTGAGTTACCTTATGGCTTCTTCTGAAACTTTGTTCATTGGCAGTGTCAGAGAGAGGGTTTTGATGTTGATGGACCACTAAGTTATTCTGATGTCTGTATAATGTCTATATAACAATGTCTTTGCTGAATTTCTGCACCTGGTAGCCAGATAACACAGGCTGGGTCTGAAGCTGAATACAGCCAAATGAGTGACACAAGCCTTAAGTCCTGAAAATTTCTTTACATGTCATATTTATCTTCTGCAGCACATCGCCTGAAAGATCTTTTCTATATAGGCTGTAGTGAGTTCTGCTTAATTCATTTCTAAGAAATACTATGACTGTGAGACAGTCAGCCAAGTTAGACTTTATGAAAACATTATATACATACACATATGCACACATACACGTGTATGCATGTTGTATATAGGTATAGTCTTGCTTCCTTCTAAATTTGCTCTTCTCTGCACAGTATCTCTACCCTGCTGCAACAGAGGATCATTTTGTAGGGATATTGAATACCAGATCATAAGCAGAAACAGACGTCAACATCAAGAAACTTAGCTGACCTCAAACCACTTCCAAGCAGAGCTAAAGGTGCTGCCATGTCCTCCTTCTGTCTAAGGAGTAGAGATACAAGTGAAACTTCCCACTAAATTTTAAAGCAAAAGTACCAAAGGACTGGTCTGAAACCATGTCAGTTTTTGTCACAAACTCCTAATGCTTAACATCTATTTGTACTTTAAATCTTGAGTACTCTTGCACTATTGAAAGTTTCTAATATCTCCATAGAAACTTGATAGTTCCCAGAGATGGAGGGAAGATGTTACTATTGCTGGCAATATTTTTACTCAAGTTGTCTGGGCAGAAGAAGTATTTCTTTGCCTATCCTGAATGTCAATGTCTCTTGAAAGTCTCCATTATATCAAAATGGTGCAAAATTTTGTCAAAAAGTAGACTCCCAAGATAGGCAATGTTACTAAAAAGCAAAACAAACTCTGAAACATTAGGATAATTAGCACATTGTTATTCAAAGGTATCAACAAGCAGACACCGTTTGTATGCAAAAGCAATTACTACAGGAAAAATGTGAGTCTGTAAATGTAGCACATATTGCTTTCCTATGCTTTTATGTAATCGGTATCATTATGCTACCTAATGACACCAATTATTTAAAAATTAAGCACACAATACTGCATACTTCATATTTATTATATTCAGGTGGAGTTGCTATCTGCAGCACTTTGGGGCCAGACATCCTTTAATAAATTCTACATGTGCCTTCGGTATTTTCTCTAGGGTTGTATTTTTTTAATGCTTACTCTTTTAGTGGGGAATCTCAGGCATAAAAAATTAAAAAGGTCAATTTTATGATGAAACACATGAGCCTGGATATTCTAAATGGCACCCTAGACTGCAGAAGCTAATTGCTTTTCGACAGAAGAACTCTCTTAAGTGCTTACGCTGGAAACAGCTTCACGCAAAAAGCAGGATGCATCTCTACTCGGCTTCCAAGCCTGCTGGGATTTGTCGAGATGAGTGACGCTGTAAAAAATAGAAATCACCTGGAGCCTGTTAATATTATAATCAAGTGAAAGCACAATTACTACTGTCTTAATCCATCTGTCTGTATGCATCCACTCCACTTCCAATCACCTGCTTTAGTCACAGGTGTATTATTATGGAGATGGTGTTGAAAAAAGTCCAGCCTCACGCATGTTCCAAACTGCTCCGTGCTCTTCCATGGCAGTCTGTCTGTCTCTGTAGCTTCAGCGCGGTCATTTGTCAAGAAGAAGAGCAACCAAAGGCCCCACATTGCATGAAGTATAGCCAAAGTGCTTTTGTGTGCGGAGGCTGGCTGAATGATCCCCAAGTTTCTGTTAACAGGTTGCAATTTTGACGAGTGCCATTTATGTTAAATGAGGGTAGGAAAAAATCAAATATACTGTGTTCTGGGAACTCGTGTAAAGCTCAGTGATGTTCAATAGGTGGTATGTCATGTATCTGGAATGCTAAGGTAGCTTTGATAAACGAACATAAATTTATAGTATATGATGGTAGTTCTACAAAGGCAGTCTGGCAGTATAAGATACTTAGTTTCTGACTTCACCCTGAATGATATTTGATATTCAAAGTGACCAAATTGAGAGACAATAGTTATATATGATAAAACCAAATTACAACAACAGCAGCACCAACAATCGTGCAATAACAACTGCAACAAACACCACCCGTGGTAACTTTCAATTTAGAATAAGAAAAAGCTAATGAACTAACGTAATATTTTCAAATTTCAGTAGGCAAGCCATAGAGAGGAATGTTGGATGGTTTACCAATTCAGACATTTACCATTACCACCTGATAGGTCTTTTTCATGTGAAACTTAAGTCTCTCAGACATGCTTTGAAAAAGTTTGAATGTGAATTTCACCATTTGAGTCTTTGATTTGTTAACTGTATATAAAAATACTGGATTCTAGGATTCATATAAAAAAATGCTTCATATGTAATCACAGAGACTCTTAAAACCCATTTTGAAAATTATCTGAAGAATGGATTTCTACGGGTAATTGTAGATAGTGGAAAACAATGGTAGGTTCTTGTACACCTCCCTAAGATATTAAAAATACAATTTAAAAAAGAGTTAGCTTTTCAGATGTGATGCTAAATGAACCTCTGTGTTCATGTGCACAAATGTAATCTCACAGCAGTTTAGCTTTTGACCCAGTATTTAGAAGACAGAAAACGTTAAGCTAGTGTGTATTAGATGCTAAAGGTTCTGATATGGCAACCATATCCTTCTAGATCGTACTTTATGATTAGAGTCTCGAAACACTGCTTATACTTTTCCAGCTGGCAGTCTGTTTGGGACGGAAAAACTTTTAACAGTCTTTTGGAAAAGTGCTACTTTTTAATTTCGGTGAAGTTTTGCTTAAACACCTGAAGTTAGAGGAAGAATTATAAAGCTCCTGAATGATCTCTGCAGCTGCATAAGCTAACTCAAAAATGCCACTGAATCACTCTATGAGGCGGTTAATGGTCTAATCGCTTTTCATACCCTCTTCAAAATTCCCCCTGAGACTTGTTCAAAGCTTCCTGCGCTGAGTCGAGCTCTCTAAGGAGCCGTGGATCAAACGGAGCCTGTTGCTCTTAAGTGTGCGAGTGCTGAAGAAGGCATCTTTGCAAAGTTCAGCCCAAAGTTCAGCCGTGGTCTGAGATCAAACTCCCCAGATTAAACATTGCTCAAGTGCAGGGCGCTTAGTTCAGTCTGCGGATGGCAACTGTCACTTGTGGCTGTCCCGTGTCTGGAAATAGGTGGGATTAATGTCATTATTCTGGAAGTACATCGACTCTTCTTAGCATCCAAACCAAGATTATACATATCCCACCGTCTGATGTGATTCCCAGTAAGTGTGCAAGAGGATAATACCTTTCTATGACTTTGTAAACAAATCTGTTGGGTTTTTTTCTTTAGTTTACGGACAATTACACAACGAGGAAAGAAAAAACTCATTCCTTTTTCTTGCTCATGTTCTTCTAGATTGTTTTAATTAAAAAGAATCAGCAAGTTTAAGGAAGCTGAACAGCTACACAAAAGGAGCATTTCAGGGTAGAAAATACAATGTACTGTAGTGGGATTTTGTTTGTCCCTGATATTTAAAAATCATAGGATTAAGTGACTACTACTTCTGGTGATTTTTAGGCTTTTACAATCACAATGAACCTCCCATAAGCAGTACTGTTTCCAAGATCAAAAAAAGAGTGAGAATGCAGCACATATTGCTTACCTATGTTTTACATATAACCAGTATCATCATTTTTAATGATGGTAACCTCTTTCAGTCAGTCAGAGCTTCACAACTCATAAAGGTGTAAACACGCAGACAGCATTTGGAAAGGACCCGATAGTTTAGAAAATGACAATTTGTTTAGTTCATGCAGTTTACGTTCCTGTAAAATTTGCTGCATCGTTATATTCTGATCATTGCAGCAGGAAGCAATAATCATGGCAAGAAAGAGCTAACAGCCGGGGGAAAAATCCTTTTCTTGTGACACGCAGTGATTTTAGAAACATCTTTACAAAACACAAAGCCGCTGAAACCTAAAATGCAGGTTCAGGCAGAGCACAAAGCAATGATTTAGGAGATTAATGCTTTTGAAGACGAGATCAATTCATGCAATTTGTAACAGAAAATGTTTGCAAGAGTCCACCGCAATCTTTGAAATGTATCTATCTGGGCTATGTATTTTGTACAGTTGGTACCTAGCCACAGCGAAATTTCTGCAGACATCTCTAATGGAGAATCAGGAGGCTGCCATCTGAAAATAAAGCAAGCACCACTAGCTGATACAGCAAATGCCAAGTGGCTATTTAGCAGTGCCAGCTCGTGCTAGATGCACACAGGAAAAATACCTTCCCCCCCTGCTTCTTCCATTTGTATCTAAATCTTCAGGAAACTAAATCACTTCCTAAAAGCAGGGATGGAGAAAGCAGTCTATTATTCCCTGACAGACCACAAAGTATTGTCCATATTGACAATCTGTTTTGTATAGGCAGGCTGCAGAAGCGGTAAATCCTATTAACCTGTTCAAAGTCAAATGAAGACATTTAGAAAACAGAACAGCTATTACACACAGTGGTGAAAGAAGACCATATCAAAGAAAGGTTAAATGGATGCACCAGCTATTAGATTATGCACAGTTACAACTGGAAAATCCCCTCAAACCTTTCTATCACCTGCTCTTGCCTTCGGGATAATAATTATATCCCCCCAGTCTAACTAGCTGACCATTCAAATGCTATCCTCTGTTCTGTCAATGCTAATTTTCGAGATAAAAAATCAATTTCATGCTAACAGGACGACTATGGAAAATGCTTATGTTATACTATGGTTTTACTAATGCACGCTTCCTCTACCCAAAACATATGGCATTTTGTGTGTGCAGACCACTCTGGAGATTTACTGTAATTATGTCATGATGTGCTTATTGTTATGGATTCGGCAGCCTTTCTGCATGTCTACCTGCTTTGTTCAAGAGCAGCTGCTAGCTTCAAGCTGTTGCCTGCTTCCAGCGGCAGAAGCTGAATGAAGGAGTGCTTTCTAGGGAAGACATGTTTTGAAGCAGACATACTGACAATAAACCAATTCACTAGGGAGGCATAACATTGACTGGATAAAAGTCGAGTAATCATTCTGTGATAATTTACTGAAACTGGGTGCAATTTGCTTTAAAATAAAAATTCCCACTGCTGCTGATGTTGGACTTGGAGGCCTTTAACTGATAAAAGTGTGGCATTTGCTTTTATGAAGTAGCTGATCTTTGGAGATACATTAAACCTCATTATTTCTTCTTATGCGTAAGTGACTATTAATACTTACTCACTGAATGAGAGGAATGGGAAGAATGGGATTGACTGAAGCAAGGCTCAACAGTCCTTCTCTTCCACCTCCTCTCCCTGCTCACCCCATACACTGAATTCAGTTACTAAGGAAAGCCTTGGTAATCTCTTGGTAGAATGGAGTGCTTCAGATGAGACTGCCTGCCGTGGCCTTGATTTCTGTGCCTGGTTTTCGTTGTGAATCAGCCGTGTGTGGTCAGTCCCCGCTCCTTCCAGCTTTGGTGGGAGCGAGGAGGACCGGAGGATCCAGCCTCTTGCTAGTAGGCACTTCCCACCAGAGCAGACACACAAAACAGGGCAGGTTACCTAAATCGGAGACAGGGAATTGTGTCTCTGTCCTGGATTTATTATCTCTAATCTGTAGGAGACGAGTATGTAGAAGGGGAAATGGTTAACTAATTGGGAAGAACAACAGGTGCAAAAAAGGTTGGAGATTCCTCTGCCGTCCTCTCGTTACACCCTCCTTGCTGGAAATGGCAGCTATTAATATTTTATTGACTTGAACCTCTGGGGTAGATTCCAGATGTCACTACTTGATCATTGTCTGCATATAAGGAAAAATAAATTCTGTCGTGTCAATGTTGAATTCCCATCTATGGCAACAATCGTTACCAGCAGACAAATGCTCCTGTGGTTTTGCAGATGGTTTTTTTCCTCAGGTTGTGACTATGCACACATGACAGATCTGTTCGCAGAAAACCCTGACTTCCAAAAATAAAACAACGCAGAAGAAAAGTCCCAACGTTTCATTATTAATTTGTATACCTTAAGAAATAGTTATTTCCTTTACCGTGTTCAGAAAAGAATGGAGGTTAAACTGCCAGAGCTCAAGACTAGAGTTAAAAGAATGCTGCCTGCTGTGAAAAAAATCTGTGCTATTGGTTTGGAAAACATTAATCACTTTATGCCAATCAGTTTCAAGCAGTCGGATACTGAAAATCTAATATCTCAGTAGTGCTGCAGTTTAGGTGAATGGTGCTGCTAAGGAGCACACCTTGAAATTCCCCCAAACACATCACTGGTGCACGAATGTACTTTTTATCTGTCCAACCAGTGCTGAAGATAACATCTATTAAAGTAGTGGTGAGAATCGGCTGATGTCTACTGAGAATATGTGCAAAGAACAGATTACCTCTGATTTCAAGGGAGAGTCATTTTCTTCAGGTGGATGGAACAATGATGTTTTTCGCTAATGAATATTACCTGTCATTTAAAATCTAGGCTTCAGGTGGAAGCTTCAGCAAATTTACGACAAAAGGTTATCATCTCAGACTCCACTCTCCTTAGAGTTGCAGCACTGCAGAAGTCAGAGAGCTAAGAATCCTTAGGACATATCTACAGAGGATCTTTCTGTATTGCACACATTGTTTTGCATGCTCCACAAGCACTAAAAAATTAGGATTTTTTCATAAAAATAATGAATTTTCCTCCCACATTACTAGGTTACAGTTCATGTTCCTCTCCTGGATTCCAAGCTGTGGGGCCACAGCATGACTCAAACACTAGCTGGAGATCTGGTTAGTGTTGGTATTACTACATCTCTAGGGAACACAGACTCTAAGTGTATAATTACCATGGCATTGTGGATGTACAGAAGTCTATATGGACATCATAGCAACTGAAATAAAGTGGAGACTGTCTTCTGGCCTAGAGGCCAAATGATATGGCATAGCTCGTGTTCACACAAACAAGCTCTTTTTATCCCCCAGAACAAGATGAGCAGATCCAAACCAGCTATCACAGATGCTCCCTGGTTTGTGCTACCCCCGCACCCGTGCCCCGACAAAGTCTGGGACAGCGATAGCTGCTCTGGGCCAAATGCATGACAGGGACTGTAGCAAAAGTTAAACATTAGAGTTAATCATGTTGTAGTTTTTAGGATGTGTTCTGTCCATATATAAATGTACCATGAAAGGCCAGAGCCCAAGCAGCCAGCCGAGAAATCTAGCAGGACACCGGCTACTATGTTAATTATCACTTGCCTACACTTTCAATGAAGTTCATTGGCGCTGTTATGTTAAGACAAAACGGTTCAGGGCTGATGCATTTTCCAAAAGAATTGTGTTTCTTCAGAAAATTCCCAGACAGCTGTACTTCTGAGATTGCATGAGAAAATTCAGTCATCAAAAATAATATGAGCAGTTTTCTGACCCCGTTTTCTTGGCCTGCCTTGGACACTTATTCCAAAGGTCCTAGGGTACACGGTTGCCACAGAAAGCTAGGTACTTTTTATCTGGAAGGTAAAAGCCTTGTTATTGCTGTCTGTGCTAGAAAAATGGGGAAAAAAGTTACAGAATTCATCATGCAATATTATTGTGTTTAATTTACACACTCTAAAGTTAAGGGGCATCTAAATGTTTCCTAGATTTCCATGTGTCCTAGGCATAGTTAGTATTTTTAGTAGGGTAATTAGCTCTACCAAAAGCACTCAACTTGTATTAAAAAAATTTAGGAATCTATCACTGAGCAGTACCTTCAATACAGGTTTAGTTGCAGTTGCTGACATTGTTTGTCTTTGGTGAATTTAACAGTCTGGATTTTCTGAACCATGGTATTGTGACCAGAATCGTCATGACTAGAGCTGCAAAACAGGAAATGCTACGTTTTCATAGATAACGCTATACTTTTATGCACTCAGTTCATCTTTTGCACAGGAAGCTGTGCTAACAGCACACAAAAATGAAACATGAAGTATACTACACGAAGTATACTACACAAGTTTAGACACAAATTTGAAAGCCTTACCTGAAAACTAGCCATAGTACTGGCCTTTTCTGCATTTTTGGGGAAAATACATTATTCTCCATAACCAAGAGAGGAAGTTGTCTGTGTGTTTTATCACTCTCTCTCTTATATTCAGGAAAAGATTACCTTAAGTCATGAACTGAGGCCTCTTGCTTGCAGAACTGGAGGTTCTTTATGGGGTGTGGAGCAAAATGGCAAAATAATAGCTGTCACGTTTGTATATGGCAGAACAAGGCAATACTGTAATATCAGCAAGAATATCAAACATGGTGATACTGAGGTATATTTGTACTGTGGATGTTTTGGTTTTTTTTATATTTCTAAGGAGCAGCATTCATGTGTTTATTGTACCTTCAGAAATCAGCTCAGGAATGGGGTTGGGGACCCAGCACTTGACTGTGAGTTTTCAGTATGAAGAGGGATTCCTTTTCATTTAATTACATGTTGTAATGGAATACTTATGATTAGAGAACCTTGTGCTATTTATTGTTATTGCTATTCTTCTTAATGCTATTCTTACATCTAAAGCATATATAATTTGGTTTCTCTACCATGCAAATTCACTTGTAGAGAAATAAAATCAAATGGACTAGGCTCTTTGTCCAGAATCTCTTCAAAACATAAAAAACCTGTAAAGGCTCACCAAAACTAGGTAAAAAGACCCCACTCCAAGGCATCAGACCTGCTGGAAAGTGTCCACATGCAGCTCTATGATTCTATGATTATGCTATGGCAGTGTCATAGAAACGCTAACAGGACTGTGTTAGTACCAGAACTGAGAAATAATTTAAATCCCAGCTGTGGGAAGAAGCAAGTCAGCCAGCCAGCATCCTCAGTCAGCACGGCACCAGCAGCATCACATAGCCCCAGGACAGCCATGAGGCACTGAACCTGGGGAACCATAATCTCATTGCTGTATCGTATAACTATCTACCCTACAGGGTCAGCCAGAATCAGAGTCCCCTGTGTGAAGGAATACATATGAGATGGTCAAAACAAGTTCTCAGGAAACTTCCCTCAGGCCTCAAAGTAATGAGTCTAATGTTCAGCTCTTGGTTATCACAATTCCGATCCCTCCCCCTCACCCCCAAATCACAGTCACTATTTACCTTTGCTGGTGCAAGAGGACCTGTGAGAGGCAGAACTGCTTCTCCCAGTCTCAGCTCATGCTGGTGCTGTTGCCTTTTGTTCCACCAGGGAAATTAACCTCTCAGAGACAATCCTGTGTGCATTGGTCAGGTAACTCTATTTAAAGCTGACCTCTCTCCACTGAGTCGGAGCAAACTTGTTTTCAGACAATTATCATATAACTTAGCTTTATATGAGCCCAGTTCATTAAGAAGGGAAGCTTTTAGGGAAATGAATGAGTACAATTCTACTGACAAAGCTCCCTGCTCATTAAAAAACCATTTATGCTTTGATGTGTACAATTCAGTTTTGCGCAAGGAGTAGTGAAGAAATACAGGTAAAATTTGATAGAAGCAACAACAGGTAACACGTGTAGGCATAAAGAAATCTCTTCTTATAGCAATCCTTCAAAACACTAATGACATATGCTCTAACATTATTGTCAAACAGAGAAACAGCAATATACTGTGCTCTGAGGCAATGTCAAAGATGCCCGAACCTGATGTTGCTCCTCTGCTAACACGGCACGACAGTGTGATTGAATTAGCGCTTTACAATGATTCATATCCTCTTCCCATCGTGCTGATTTTTCCCAGTCCTGCAGTGAAAAAGTCTTTCTAAAGTACCAATCTATATCATTAAGAATAAATTTTCTTTCAGTCATTGTGTTGCCCTAGAAAGGAACTCCACCTTAACTAAACAATGTTATTTTCCCCCATTATATTCAAAGAGTCAAAACTTGATTACACGGGCTCTTGTCTCCTTTCTCATGTATAAATATTCTCACCACTCTACACGCACAGGAGGAGGCAGCCAACGTGCAAGGTATGTGCATGAGTGTCTGTGTGTGGAAGAGGTGGAAGCTGCTGTCAAAAGGGAGGTGGGGAAGCCAAACTAGCGAGGGCAAATCTGGGCGAGGGCTTTTATGTGCAAGATGTGCTTCCCGCACAACTGCAGACCTTTGAGTTGGCTAGAAAGGAAAATGGCACCAGGCTTGTGACTGCAAATAGACATACTGTGTGCCACTTTTGGTCAGCACAAAGGAACTGAGGACTGGAAAATTAAGACTCTAGTGTTTACTGGTGCATTTGAGGGTCAGATGTTTTGCAAGAGCTTTGGATTTCTGCATTAGCAGCAAGTAGATCTGATCTTTATCTTCTTTTGTTGGGTTTTGGTTTTTTTTGGTTTTTTTTTTTTTTTTTTTCCCCCAGCATGTCACGTTGTGTGTATTTTGAGCACAGGAATGGGATATGCTGGATTATTAGCAGAACCCAAAGCCTACATCAACTGATGACACTTCCTAAAAGATGAGTATTATCCATCTCAACTCAGTGAAGACCTTTAATACAGTAGAAGTTCTTAGATTGTTCCTTGCCCTAAGTCTTTGCAGCTCGCACAAAAGGACCTGCCTGTTTACTTTTAGCATTTCAGCCTGGACAAGCCAGGGCTGACTTAGGTTTTGTTTGATTCCACTCATGCATATTTTGGGACCCAGAGAAACACCCTTTTGCTGATTGCCTCATTCCTAACAACACCATTAGTTAGGCAGCTTTTCTTTTTCATGCATTCCTAGGACTCCCTCCCTCATCTCCCCCGCCTTCGCTCTTTTGCCCCTCCTCCTATCATGCAGTCTGTCCTGCTGGTACACCCACTCACGCACTTTACACCCACTGCTCGCTTCTTTTAGTCCTGCTCTCTCATTTGCTGGTGTCTCTGGAGGAATTGCTAGTCTTTTTGTCTGCTCAGGTCTTATCAATGTTTTCCCAAATAATAATAATAATAATTAAAAAAAAAATAAAAGGAAAAAGAAAAAAGAGATAGAAGGTACTTTTCCCTCGCGGAAGGCTCGTTTCCCTTTCCTGCTCTAAATGAAGGAGTTTTACAAGCTCTCTATTCCTTTAACCCCTGCTGTCCTGCTGATGTCCACTTGATCTCTCACTCAGTGAGTCTCAGCTTCAGAGGACCATCCTGCCTCTGTGTGTCCCACGTCCTCTCCTTGCTCCTCACCAACGCCTCAGTCTAGACTGAGCCCACCTGGAAGGCTACTGCAGAGATGATTTTCTGCACCTTCCTTTGTCCCTCTATTTCTTCTCCTTAGTTTCTTCCAGTGAAATTCAACTACTCCATTCGCTTGCAAGTCTCTGTGCCTCTTCCCTCCTGGCTTGTCCCTTCCCGTCAGTACAAGAGTGCACCACTGACGAGCTACCAGCTTGTTGTCAGCCACTTAATAAATTTCACACTTTCACATGCTTTCATCTTTTGCTGCCTTCTAGAAGAATTTTCAACTAGGTAATGCAAAGTTTGCTCATTATTCTGGTTCATAGCCCTTTTTAGGGCTTTTCTATCATGCCTACAAAAAAGCTGACAATGGTCAAACAAGATGTGCACTGAAACTGCAAACTAGAATTCCCTCTCTGCTTTCCTGTCTTTCCCCTCTTTTCTGTCCATATGGGTTGGCTGGCTCGTTTTGCACTTTGAAGGTTAGTTCTTTTGGATAGGAACTGCTGCTTTGCTTTGCAATCATACTGTCCTCAGCACTGTTGTGGGCTAAAGCACAAATAGACAGTCCAGTCAAGAAACTCCTATGAGAGTAGACTGTTACTCACTACTCCCATCTCTCCGCAAGGGCATGAGAATATTTAATGTCACCTGTGCAATGCTAACATTAAGGATTTTAAGAGTACCCTATTCTAATTATTATTAATCCTTGAGAGAAGCAGGGAACTTTAATGCTATTCTACTGTTCTAAGTGCTTAAATACATACACAGACCACCTTGCTGCAATATTTGATTACCTTGCACTGTTTAATGGAATTATCCTGGCAATATCTTTCTGAAATATTTAAGAACCATTGTTTGTACAGTACAGACAATAATTGGCATGGATTAAGCACCCTGCCAAAGGTCATACTGTAAGTCTGCACCAGAACAGGGATTTTGAAGCTGGCGTCCTAACTGCATCACTGTATTATTGCATCTTAATAACACAGTTATGCTTCATGATGTTTTAAATCAATCTGACAGCATCAGAGCTTGAAAGGTATTATGCATGACACAGACTTTGCAGAATCCCAAATAGTATACATTTACCGTAACAAGTATGGATGGATAATTACATATTACAAATTTTAAAACATGAAATAATAATTTTAATGATTGCATGAAACACATACTCAAATATAAATACAGGAAGGAACAAATAGGAATTAAGACTAATGTACAGCACATAAAAATCGGTGGACAGGATCACTATGAACATGGTCAATACTTTTGTGTAACAGTTTACTTATGGTTTTATTTATTTGGTATGTAAGTTACCATCAATAATGTAGATACAGTACATAAGAAATGCTTTTTCCCCACTCGTTTTACTGGAATAATATTACACAGTTCATCTTTTCCAGGGCTATATAACTAAAACCCAAATTGGCTAAGGTGATGCCTTTACATTAGTCTTATTCCCATAACTCGGGCACTTAGTTCCACTAAAATCAATAGACTTGTGAGCGTGTAAGTGAGGAGTAAAAGACAAGCATAATAAATACTTTTAATCCTGCGTTGGCAAATAGATATGTAATTCTGTCACACTTATCTCCAAGGCTGATCTTTTATTTGCATATTTTCAGAGTTTTAATCTACAAATGGATTTTAATTTGTCGACTTTTGCAAGAACAGCCTTGTGGGAGTGGGGGCAGGTCATGCATAATCAAAGAGTAAAACACAGGCAGAAGGAAGATGTAGAGAATCGGAGCTCCATCTCTGTATGAAATGCAATTACCATTATTATAATTTCCTTGTACCACACAAAGGCCTTACTGTACTGGATGCCATCCACATTTAGAGGCTTTTTAAGAGATCTGAGAGATCCCTATCTATGCAAATGGTACAGTGTTTTATAAACTGAACATGAAAAATTTAGGCATGCCTTCCCCTCTGCACCACTTGGGAAGAGGCACAGGGAGATGAAATAACTTTCCCAAGGACATTGTGGCAGACCTGGAAGCAGAACCCACTGACCTGAACCACAGCTTAGGGCCTGAACTGAAAAGATTTCCACCTTCTCTCATAAGACAAGAGTTCCATAAAAAGTGCCAATAAGAAAATTGTACATAGGAACCATAGCTAGAATTAGACATCGATGGGTGTGGGTGCTTGTGAAACTGCGAGCTTGCGGCCCTTTTTTAGCAGCGTGACTAAAAACCTGGGATGCATATATTATTTATACACAGAGCCAACGACCACCTTAAGCACTGACATGCCATGCCAAGGTTAGCAGGGGTGAAAACCCTGCACTGTGTCCCTCCCTGGCACTGCCCTCCCCATGGTGAAGTAGTAGCTATACCTCCTATCGTTTAGGGGTAGGTGGGAACTTTCATTCAGCCTCCACTCTGTAAATATTGTACAGAATGTAACTCAAATTGCATAAACCAGTAGCAAATCAAATCTCCATTAGTACAACTGACCTCATTCTTTACCTGGAACAATTGTCTCCAGAGATCAGTAATTTAAGTATATCTATCCTTGATAACCCAGGAGTCCTGAAAATGAAATAGCTTCTCTGATGTAAGCAGCAAGAATCAATAACCATTAAGCACAATGTAATGTGTGAAGCATATGGTTATCCAAGTCATGCCATCACCAGACCAGTTCATTTTGGTAATATGTAGGCACCAAGGACAGGCAGAATTGTGGTCCTTACAGGGCAGACTGGATGGTCCAGGTGCTCAGGATGTCATAGCTCTGTAAATGGGACTTCCCTGGGAGAGAAGAGTCGAGTGGAGAATTTGGCCCAGTATGTGAGCACAGGCTGCATTGAGGGTTAGCTTTGGGCAACAAAACAAATGAATTAGCTGTGGCCAAAACTATGCTTTTTTTTCTCCATGTATCGGCAGAGCATTAAATAAATTACTGTTGCTGTCAAAGTGCAGCGAAGCTAAGATCTCACCTTTACAGATTCAGTTATGATATTCACCAAGAATTGGGGAGGGCAGGAAAGGAGGGGGTTGTTCCACAGAATACCTTCCCCACATGTTTTCCCAGACCCCAGGGTTTCACACAAAGCAGAACAAATCACACCCTTAGCAGTTCTGTTCAGTTCCATACAGCTGCGTGCTGCAGGTGGTGCCCTAAAAATATGTTTGTTTATTTTGCAGCACTGCAGGCTGCAAAGCTGCACTTAAGAATGAAATAGATTCCCCTCCCTCACATTCTTCCTTCTTCACTCTGAACCCCTCTCTCTTTTTAACATGGTGGAAGAAGAGGGTAAGATGTAAAGAAAGTGATACAAATGTGGCTCAGTCTCAAAAGAACTAAATGGGAGATATTGGTATGGAGCACAGAGTAAAAACTGACAAGAGTGGTGTGTAGCACTGAGATTTTCGTGGTGTACCACTTCAGAGAGCCAACTACCACAACAATTGAGTGAAAAATCAGTGGAATTTTTTCAAAATAGATTTCCATAAACATGAAAAAAAATCAGACAGTGGCCGACCAAGAAGTAACGCGCTGACATGGGAATGGCTACCAGACAGACATAAATGTGCATTATATGGTCATTTTTTACATCTGTGATACCAGGATTGATTTACTGACAGGCTCTACAGAGGCTGTAGTCTTCCACCAGCACCACCCAATGTATTAAGCGCTCTGTATCATGGGACAAAGGAGAGGGTGTGGCTGCTTTGCAGCCCCTATTATCACTGTGGGTTATTCCAGTCCTGCTTTGCATACATAAATGCTAAATACCCAAACGGGGATAATTCTTGTTTTATCAGAGCATTTTCTCGCACACATTAGTTCTCAAATAATTCTTCCCCATTTTGAAGAATTTCTAAACCATGAGCATTCAGCTGGTCAAAGTATAGAGACAACCAAACTGAATTTTCTGTTACTTCTTTAGTGTAAGCTAAACTAGCAATTTTGTCTAGTTGTTTGTTTGTCCTGAGCAAAATCCACTCCCCAGGAGAAGCTGGCAAATTATCTGTGCATCATCACATCTGTCTCTCTTTAGTCTCTAAGGCCAGTATTACACAATGACCACCACCACTCTGCACACTGGGGACTCGCCCGACCATTGGGATCATTTCACCTTCCAGTTGCTTTAAATACTACTTTGTTTAACCAGTAGGAGAAAAGCACATTCTCCAAAATGTCACTCTTAAAATACTAAAATCTGTGTTGACTTGCACAAAATTAGCCACAGCATTTGTATGGTTCACAATCTGTTGGTGTTTGCTCCTAGGACACGTTCCTCCGGAGAGAGAAGGTCTCTTGGAGACTGTAAGTATTCTGCACCTCCTCAGCAGAGTATCTGTCTGCAGTCCTTGAAATATACCACAGCCCACCTTGAGACTTTCTTTTTAGAAAGTATAAACCATGGGGGTTTTATAGCTTTTATCTTCGCTGTCATATTCTTTCCACTAAGTAATCTACAGCAAATATCACATCTATGTGAAGCCTAACCTTCTGTAGCTGGATTCCTTGTGAGCTTACTGGCAAGCTGTACAAAATACACTCAGTATAATGTTTTCAAAGGCTGATATAAGTGGTCCTCAGTGAAGATGAATATCTTTGTAACTTTTTATCAGTAGACAACAGAAAACATCCTTCAAAACATGCTGCAGCGCCACCAGTCCATGAAAAGCCAAGATCAACATTAGTTTGATCATCGTCATGAACACAGAAAAATACAAATAGAAAGCAAGTAACCAATTTGTAGGTTGCAATTTATAGTTTTGCAGTTAAAGTGCAAGATCCACTTAAGTGCGCATAAAAGAAAATGGAAAGAAAAGATTAATTTCTTTCTACAGACTGGGTTTGTTGAAAGCTAGTTTGCTGAAAACCAAGCAATATCTGCTCTTCTAACTTTGTAATTCCTCTGTTTCTCACCACATTTAATATGACAGTGAATTTATGCTAGCATTTTTATTAAAAGAAGAACCCCATGCCCACAATTGGAAACATGAAAAAGAGGTAAACAGTAAACTTGCAAGCGCCAAGTTTAGAAAATTGACCCATACTTATACTGTGTAGCTCTTTACCTAGGATAATCACATTTAGAGTAACATGAATGGAAATATAAAACCAGCTGTAGCTGGATACAGCTAGTGGATTACCAATGGTTTGTTATTCTGAACCATTCCCACAGCTTGCAGAGAATAACCTTATCTAGAAACACAGCTCTCTTTAGGCACATACACACAAAAAACTTCTTGCATCAGGAACAGAATTGAATTATATATTCCTTGAGTTTCTTGTTCATTATTCATTACATTAAAAAAAAATAAGGCAGAAAAATAAGCCTGGATATCTCCTTTGGAGGGCTTGTGGGTAGGAAGGCTCTAGAGCGGGATCTGGACAGGCTGGATCGATGGTCTGAGGCCAGTTGTATGAGGTTCTACAAGGCCAAGTGCCGGATCCTGCACTTGGGTCACAGCAACCCCATGCAGCACTACAGGCTTGGGGAAGAGTGGTGGAAAGCTGCCCGGTGGAAAAGGAGCTGTGAATGTTGGTCGACAGGCGGCTGAGTATGAGCCAGCAGTGTGCCCAGGTGGCCAAGAAGGCCAACGGCATCCTGGCTTGTATCAGAAATAGTGTGGCCAGCAGGATCAGGGAAGCTATCGTCACCCTGTACTTGCCACTGGTGAGGCCACACCTCGAGTCCTGTGTTCAGTTTTGGGCCCATCGCTACAGGGAAGACATGGAGGTGCTGGAGTGTGTCCAGAGAAGGGCAACCGAGCTGGTGAGGGGCCTGGAGCACAAGTCTGATGAGGAGCGGCTGAGGGAGCTGGGGCTGTTTAGTCTGGAGAAGAGGAGCCTGAGGGGGGACCTGATCACTCTCTACAACTACCTGAAGGGGGATTGTAGTGAGGTGGGTGCTGGTCTCTTCTGTCAGGTGGCCGGAGATAGGACGAGAGGAAATGGCCTCAAGTTGCGGCAAGGGAGGTTTAGGTTGGATATTAGGAAAAATTTCTTTACTGAAAGGGTTGTCAGACATTGGAATAGGCTGCTCAGGGAGGTGGTTGAGTCACCACCCCTGGAGGTATTTAAAAGACGTGTAGATGTGGTGCTCAGGGACATGGTTTAGTGGTGGATTTGGCAGTGCTAGGTTAACGGTTGGACTTGATGATCTTAAAGGTCTTTTCCAACCTAAACAATTCTATGATTGTATGATTCTATGAGGTAAGCTGGAGCAATAACAATTGTTTGTAAATAAAATTGTAAAGCTATTTTAATATCACTTACTTATTCACACTGATTTTGTTGCACTTTTCTCTTTGTCTCTTTTGCACCAGCTGTAGCTTGTCAAAATTACAGGTGTGAACTACCTGGAGAAAAGGTTGCTTTTGTCTTCCAGACCTATCTAGTGCCTGCCTTGCTACCCACTTGGTCAGGGTCCCTTTGCTCTGCTACAATACGGCAAGCTGAGGAGCACAGAGGAGACATGGGATGGCTCCACTGAAGGGAGATAGCTGGGCTTTCAGGTGAATCACCCACCAGCCTTTTACACACAGAGCCCCCCCCGAGATGTGTTGACGTAGAGATATATTGTCCTAAACTCAGCTGGTACTTGGCCATTTACAGCTAGGGTGGGGGATAGACAGATGGAAAAGCTGCTCATTTTTTGGGTAGCTGAGGGCCACATTATATACTATGGACTGTCCAACCACCTTACATTAACTTCTGCATCTGGCTAACCAAATTGCCTCCCTCTTTTGTCAATATGGTCCCTTTTTAGACAAAACATTGGAATCTCTTCAACAAAAAATTTATATAGAGGGAGTCATGTACCCAGGCACTGGTCCAAATTTATAGGTGTAGTAACAGTCTTATCTGCAGTCATATATATCTCCAACTGGGCATAAACATGTACATATCACTAGAGCAAATACAAAAATGCAGATTGTCATTCGATGTAATTAATTCAGTGCTTATGTCAATTTTCAAGTAGGTCAGAGACAACACAAGACAAAATGATTAGTACAGGTAAATATGGTTGAAAAACCTATCAATTTTCTCCCAAACAAGCTGTTTTCATTCTTTCTAAATTTTCTGCAGTATAGCAGTGGATTCTTATCCTCCTAAAAAGATTTCCTTTAAGATTTCTGGCTTTGATTTCATACAAGTACAACATTTTGTTCTTTTGGGAAGAACCTTTCCCATCGTCCTCCAGGACATATTGATTAATATGGTTAAAGACAAATCGATCAGTTTTAAGTCCTGTGAACGATCAGTGAATCTATTTTTACTGTTGAAAAGTTCTCCTTCATTTTGGTTTTTCTTTTATATTCCATTTGACTTTCACAGCAATAGCTGTAAGTTCTGATTATGTCACAACTTATATCCTATAGTGTAATTTGAATGTAACCTGCGCTATAAATGGTTTGTGGCATGGTGAATGGTCAAAATGGAGGTCTGGAAAACAGAGTGTGTCATGTCAGCAGTTCTCACAGCAATGAACATGTATGTTGGAGTTTTTTGCGTACAGGTGTCTTGAACTAGCTGCAAGACAACAGAGTTTCATACCAAAACAAACACTTAGGGCCAGGGTTTGTGAGTAAGTGCCACAATACTCTGCTATTCTGGTAATGACGTTCTGCAAGAAGAAATCTAGAAAAAGGTGGTGGAAATGGAGCTGTCTGTAAACACTTACTGCAAGGAAGATCTGAAGAGAACTGTGAGCCACTTCTATGTACTGATATTCAAGAAAACACCCCGAGACAGTGATGTAACGATGATCCTCTGGTGCCCAGTCTGGGGCTGGGGTTACTGAGGTCACGGTGCAGCCCGGCCCATTCTCCATCCACCAAGAGCGATGCATTGAGATATTAAAGGTCAGAATGAGATCTGTTTCCTGCAAAAGGACAAGTGAAGAATTAATGCGCGGGGATGGTACTCTGGTATCAAATGCCTCAGCAAGAGGTTTCACAGCATGCATAAAGCAGCAAAGAGCAGCAATAAAACTGCACTGTCACATGAAAGTTAGTGGAGCTTGCCTGCAGCAAGAACAAGTAGCTCTACCTTGGCAGGCAGAAGTGCTTCAGAGCAGAAGAATAATCCTGCAAGCCAGGATCTGTTCCTAGACATTATGGTAACCTAGACTATAGCAGTCATTTCTGCTACATTGCCCATTTTCCTGCAGAAACCGTAAGGACTCATGGACACGTGCTTTTACCCAGCAACCCTCCTCTGCTCAGTTCCTAGAAATACGGCCCCTATTTTGGTGCTCTGAGGTACCAACTCTACAAGAGTCCTCAGGAACCAAGGCTTCATAGACGTTAATCTGTGTGAGTCATCTGCAAGGAGTTTTGGCGCGTGGACCCTGTGAAGCGACCTGTGGTAGCTCTACTGAAGTATTGGAGAAGACATTAAAAAAAAAAGGTTCTGTATGTTTGCTGACAAGCACAACCTCTCCGTAATGCCTCGCTCAGATTTCTGTCTTCCTAGGAGTCTGGAAGGAAACAGCTAGTGAGTGTTGCCTTGCCTAAAGACTGCTTAGTTTGTTAAAAAGGAGGGGCAGAGACCTGCAACCTTTAACTCCCATGCAGCTAGTGCAATGGAGTAAGCAGTCAGCCATGCTTTCCATTAAGACTGAATTTATAAATAGTTCATAAAGGATTAATAAATGATTAATATACATCATAAACAATACTACGGATATGACTTTCATAAATTATACTTGGTTGCACATTACTTGAGGGTGTTATACATAGTTATAACAAAACTATGGACTTTGTGGATTCTGTAATAGCCTACAGTGTTTACCAACCCTTTATAAATAATTTATAAGTGTAACCTCATTGTAAAGCGTGACTATCTAGTCTGTGCGCACATGTGCTCAGTCATGCAAAAAAAATTGCTTTTAAGTAATGTCTTTGCTAAACCAAACTCTCTCCACACCTAACCTACATTTTTTTCAGCCTGTTGATGACATTAATAAATAAGATTCTCATGAAGATTTTAAAATGTAACTATTTAATTAGGTTTACTGTGCCAAAAAGAATAGAATGCCATTCTGTAGCAGATATGTCGTGTCCACATTTCCCTCCCTTCATATATAGTCATTTTTTCAGTCCCACTTATTTTCCCTTTTTGCACTAACTCACGCAAAGGCATCTACACTCAGAGGGGTTTTGGATAATGTCATGACTGACATGTCAATTGATCCATGATTACTCTTCATACTGTAGTGTAGCTGAATGGTTTTTCTTTAAGTTGCAGTTGTCTAAAAGTGCAGAAATTTTGTACATTTAAAAAAAATCAATCACTACCCTGCATAGCTGTCAGATGGCAGGAAGGACCATAAATATTTTTGCGATGAATAATTACCCTACATTCTCACAACAGCCCAATCCAGCGAATAATAAGCTGTATGAGAAAATGTATGATGATGCTTCACATGAATTTAGTCATGGAACTAACTTCAAGCATCTGAAGGTGATCAAACCATCAGTCAACATAAACTATGCAAATTTCCCCCCAATAGATATATTTACCTATGGCTATAAGTCTTCACCCCCCAAGAAATCTCTCCTTTCTCTGGACCCCTCCCTACCAAAGCTGCAAACACTGGGAAGTGTCTGCCAGATGTTCCTGGAGATGGGTATTTTTACCTTACATCCAAGCCAGAAGACTATGTTTCTTTTTGGAGTCAGGGCTGTTATGGCCCTTCAGTAGCACACTGGCTTTCTCACCTGGTGTAAGAAGCTGAAGAATGGATACCTTTGGAGCGACTTTGCTTAAAGTAATAGTTTTATTCCTGAGTGACTAAAATTGGAATCCATCATCTTATTGTCAGAAGACCTTTAAGCCATTCTAGTTACCATGGAAAATTCTTAACCTCTAGTCTCTTACCAGAGACGCAGCAGGAATGAATAGGACTCATTGTCTGGCTCTTTTTTTTATCATTTGCAATACCTTCAGAAGAATCGTGATGGACTAAAAATATTTTACAAAGTACAGACAATGGATGAAAAATGTATTCCTTGAAAAAGAAAGGGATAAACTGGTTTGCAGGAACTGAGTATTTGTTATGCATCTGCCAAATGAAGTTAAAATGGATCAGGAGGAGCTAAACTTAAAAATCAAAACTGGGCTCTGTGGTTAGAACATCATTGCTCCAGAGACAGTTATGTTTGCTTACAAAGGGTGCAGTAATACAAAACTTTACAGGTTAAAAGCACAAGTATCTAAGTTACACAGGAAATATAATCACACATTAAAATATTTATAATTACATATGTAAATAAAACTTCACAAAGTCCAGCTTTCTTCCATCCCTGAATTTATCCCCAGATGATTTTCTGAAATAATTTGTTATATTTAGAAAATCCCCTTGCCCTCAAATCATCTTTTGGCAGTTAGGTTGAATGCTGTGATTAGGACTAAATCTTGTTTTGTTCAGGAATAGTCTTTTAGTGCTTAACAGTAAAAAACTACTACAGATTTTTATCAGATCTATATTCTATTTCCATCTCTAAGTAATCAGTAAAATGCTGTGTTGTTTCCTCTGCTCATAAAATAGACCCAATACCTGTCACAGAAATGTTATATTCCTTAATTCTTTATAATATTAAAACCAGATAAACCCTACTGAAAGCCCCAAATTCAGGTCTTAAAGAACTTCGAATAATGTGGTTGGGAAGGCTTTCAAGGAGTGTAGCTATTACTTATTGAACCAGTTAACAAACAAGGTCAATCTCAGAAAGCAAAACAATAAGCAGACATGAAATCTGGTTCTGGTAAGATTAGACATCATCCATAGATCAGGTCAAACTTGGCTGGAATAAGCATGATAATGAAATCAGATTTTGACAAGCCAACATGTAAGTTAGACCCTGTAAATTCTTTTCGCCCAAATATGTGGGATAAGAATAAATACAGAAGGAGCCTATTCACTGCAAAGTCAGCTGCTGCACAGTTAAATCTTCTCAGGTATAAATTGTTATGGGCCTTGAACTTGACTGTAACCTTCAAATCATGTCCCCCAATATGCAACCATATTAGCAGAGCAGTTCCTGTGGCTTAGCAGTGAAGGTCACCCAGCTTACAAAAAAGTTTTACTTCTCAGTGAGAAAACTGCTAAGGACTTGAATCTCCTTGTAGAACTCTGTAAGCCAAGGAGGGGATGATGTATCTATCATTAACATCTCTTACACTGAAAACATTTAGAGTTATTTTTGGACAAACTCCGCTTGCTATTTACTTTGTTCACTGTTTGAATACACTTTTAGTGGACACAGACAAAGTCTACACTTGAAGCTGGGGATTTGTTGTACTCTCCAGTGTATTTGCCGTCTGTTTTCTTTCCAACATCTGTGGCTCAAACATTGTTCAGGGAAATGCAGAGAAATGGTCTGATAAGCCTTGAAGCTATGAAACCTAACAAGAACTGTTGATACACATTGGACATGCCGATATGGTGTTGTTCACAGTCTGTATGTCAAGGAAGATTTCATTATCCTAAATTCAACAAACAGCTGCTTCCTTCATGGACACAGAAATATAGCTGTATGAGCTTTATTGATGATCACTGTACTGCTTTTGTAAATCCTGCTGGTATTTGTAAAGCCTGTTAATGAAAGCTAGTGCATTAAAGTAGATTTTGCTGTTCATCAAGGAGGCAAAAAACAGGGGAAAATATTTAGTAGGACATCTTTGCTGACATTCTTAAGATGTGCTGGTATTTGTACTGGTCAGGAGAAGTACTGCTGGATTAGACAAAGGCTAGAGTTTGGAGATCTCAGAGTCTCAGATCTCATTGATTAGAGGCTGAGACGTCTTCAGATTAAGCCTGTAATTTTATTTCAGCTTTGTTTGTAAAACACGTTGAGCTCTGATGGTTTTGTGCCTGTGTTTAACACGGTAGATAACAACTTTTGCTGGGGTTTACTGCACAATACATAACATTTTCTGGCTGAGGACAGCTGATGACAGAACATGGCAGCAGAAAGCTTTGTAAAGAGCTGCCAGAAATGAATTCAACCTTCTTTGCATTAAGAAGCAGCAGGAGGACAGCAGTGCTCAAAATGAAGATAGATAGCTCTGTCTGTATTGTATTACTACTAGTAATACTTACTATTAGTAAGTATACTATCTCTATGTATGCTTCAATGATTTTTGTTGGGTGCAGCTTAGAGAAGCTGATCCCAAGCACGGTGCCAAGGGAAAAAATGAGGCAGCACTGATTCGGGGTGATAGTCTTTGAAA
Organism: Haliaeetus leucocephalus; assembly: GCF_000737465.1. Lineage (NCBI taxonomy): Eukaryota > Metazoa > Chordata > Aves > Accipitriformes > Accipitridae > Haliaeetus > Haliaeetus leucocephalus. Next base: position 104,351 of record NW_010972566.1, read on the forward strand.
GTCCAGGACATCTCACAGATTCAGGGAAATTAAATTCTACTGACTTCAATGGTTGTGGCCTGCTGTGTCATGGGAAATAAGTTTCTTCCATTTTTCTAATTAGGAATTGCTGAAATCTGTGCGAACCTGCCAAGCTTTTGTACAAGTTTTGTCAAGTACAACCATGTAACCACTTGTTTCATTTTTCAGACTCAAACTAGCAAGAACAGGCTGCTTGGAGACAGAACGATCACACAAGGTTTCACTGATAAAAGATCAGGGTCTGAAAGCATTTGTAGTTCCGGATGCCTTGGATGCAGAGAGGCCTCTACGGACATTTTTTTTCTTCCGTTATCTCACTTTTCCACTAAAACTAGCTCCCATCAGGCAGTACCATTTTCTCATGCAAGCAGACCTTTTCCTGTCTAAAGGAAAAAACTGCCCTCACTGAAGGGCCAAAATAGAGCTTGGCAGCTGTGTTCCTTCTCTTTTTCCTTTTTTCCTTTTTTCCTTATTCTTTTTAATCCACAGTCCATATACAGGAAATAATTATTGTATAGTTGTGTAGGCATCATGGATATTTAGAGTTCCTGATCTTTTTTTATCCTGTTGCATCTGAATAGATTTTCAGTCTCTTCACTTTTTCATATGTGTGTGACACTTTACCCTTCATTTGAATAATTATTTTTTCCAGTAACCTAGAATCCTGTTCTTTAATTTCCCCTTACAAAACAGTTTTGGACCAGTATAATTCCAAATTGGATATGGAATTTGATTTACATATGTGTAATTAATCAGATAAGGTTTAACCAGTCTGAATCCACCCAACAGATTTACTTCTGAAGTTCATCCATGAAAACCAGCAAAAAGATTTCCTCACTGTTAGCTTTTCTCAGTATTGTGTTAAAAATGTTCCAAAGGTATCTTAAGTGATTTCCAACATACTTCCAAAGATTTCAATGGATTAGTTATAAAGATACCAGCGTGAAAGAAGGAGTGGACTCAGGTGTCCTGTTTTTCTTCTCTAAAGTGAAAATAGAGTGTTATATTAATAAAGTACTATAAAATAGTCCTCAAAAAACATAGGTACTACTATACAGGAATTAACATTGTCACTTACTAGTCTGTTATATGATACCTATCAATAATCTTATATAATCTTTAGAGCTGCAATCAGTGTTATCTTAATTAAGGTCTTCATATTTCTCTAGTATTGGAATATGTACATTGACAAACCTAACAATTTTAATCTGCTTTGTTTCAACTCATTAAAAAAAAAAAGATACCTGCTAAACTCCAGAATATTAATTTAATCAGTTCGGTGGCATCAACATTTTTCATTAACGTTTTTGTTCAAAAAGTTTCTATCTATATAGTTCTTCAGTTAAAAATATCATAAAAAGAAAGTAGAAACTTTATCTTTCTATTGCAAGGTTAAAATGATTATTACTATCCCATGAATATTTTTCGTATTTAAACAGAATATTTTTAGACTGAGAATGTTCTGGGCTAAGATCCTTTGAATTCTTTTTGTGTAGAACAAGAGAATTAAGCCCAACCCAGTAGCCCAACGTCACTTATCATGGGGGCTGAGAAGTTGCAGTCCCTGTGCTAGCAAACAGAAATTTTAATTTAGCTCTTGTACATATTTAGCAAAGATCCTAAGCACTAGAATTTTTGTAAGTAAGTTCTTAGAAAATTACTTTCTGGAGGATTTAAGCTTGTGCAATGATAAAATACACTGAAATAGGCAGCTGAGCAGAGGTGTTCACATCCCAGAGCAGCAGCTAACTCTGTGGAATTGTATTTATTTCTCACTGTGGAGTAATTGGGGATATCATTCTGGAACTGAGAAAATTTGTTGAAGGAAATGGATTTAAATGTAATACCTTGTTTTGAAAAGTTTCTGTTTTGACAAACTGCCATTCTCTGAGGAAAACAGCTTGCCTCCAAACTTTGATAATGTGGGCGTACAGTGGGCAGTTTCCAGTCTCAGCTGATCTACGTTGCTCTATCCCTACTGATGGGCATGAGATTACTACCAGATCTTATTAAAACTGACAAAACCCAGCTTCTTTCATTCCAAAAGACAAATCTGTTCTGAAGGTTGGATTAAACCTGAAGGTACAAAGATGCAATTTAAATATTTACTGGTGTACCAGAACATGATGATCCCACAAATATCTTAGAGAGTAAAGCTGCTGCTTCGGGGTGGAACTGAGCGGCCTGATTTAGGGCAGGGGGCCAGGGCTGGAAACAGGGTGGTGACACATGGTCTCTTTTCCCACATCAAAACTGTGTTCCATGAAACAAAACTAGCAAAAAAATTTATGATTGTACTAAACTCAGTGTGGTTCTGGATCTCTTTCCAGAGTGAATGTTCTGAACGGTTCCCAAATCCTGGTTATTAATTTTGAGCTGAAAACACATGATTTCACTGCTTTCACAATATATCAGTACTAGTTTTTTTATGAGTAAAGCATAATGCTTTTAAAGAATACGTTCCTTAACCTCTCGGGACTGATTTTTTTCTTCCTCTTTTTAAATGGTAAAGGAGGTATGTCTCTTCTCTTGGTTTACCCAGGCAAATACACAGATCGATAGTGCTTAGAATTTGCCGACACAAATATAAATAACCTCTTAATTCTTAATAAAACCCTTCTAAGCACAAGGACATCTTATATTTGGATAATATCCAAAAGACTATGCAGAGCTTCCAGAGAGCTGGGAAGACAGTTCTGCAGGCTGCAAACAGAAAGGTCTAGGCCTTCAGTAAAATAACAGGATGAAATGAATATCCTTAAAATGCTTCCCTTTTCTGGAATAAATGGTTTACTGAGTTGCCGAACCACTGCAGGAATACTGTGCTTGATCACCTCTGTCCAAGCAAAATTTTAGCATGGTCCAACATTTAGTAAGGAAGGATGCAGAAGTGTATGGTATAGAACTTAAACATCAGTAGGTTTATAGAGTGTATATAGAAAGAAATTCCAGCTGGTGTGGTTTGTTCAGTGTGCCTTGGTGTTGGTTATTACGTAGTGTTAGGTGTTGTAAAACAAAATGCATGTGTACAGTGACAAATTTTTGACTTTTTATTCTTTTTTAAGATGTAAACGATTATCTTGTCTATCCATCTTTTTTTTGCTTTAAACAACTCCATTCATTCATGACCCTAGGGTGGAGCTCACGTCTACAGTGAAGAATTTATTTTTGTTTGAATCAGCCTCTGCTGTCAAATCTAAAAAAATCTACCACCTGCAGCGTGTGCAGGAAACAGTAAGTAGACTTGAACAGAGTTCTCAGACTGCAGAAACACTGTTGTTATCCCAGAAGTAGTGTTAGGCAACAGGAGGACATTGTCATGCAGAAGCGGTTCATGAGATACCAGGCTGAGGATAAATACGTTGCACTTCGTGCTCTATAGTCTAAGCACTTCTAGCCAGCAGTGATTTTATATGCATTCAGATTTTGGAATAATTAAAAAGAAGCCTGGATAAGTCAGGAAATTACTAAAAGCATGTGGAATCATCCTACTCAGTTTGATTAAAATCTAGCCCAGGTGAATATTTTCAAAAGGGTTTACTTCTGTGGGGAGGCTGCAACGAGCTAAAGCATCAATTTAAAATGCATAGCTAGTCCTTACAACCCACTTGCATTCTCAATATAAAATACAATAGCCAGATTGAAATGGTTTGAATTCCTCTGCAGTCAATAGAAAGGATCCAGTTGAAAGAGCATGCTAAGTATTACTGAAGGACTCTGAAAAGCTGCTTAGGGAGCCCAGAGAAGATGTTGAGCAGGAATCCAGCCACAGACTGATGGTAAGGAAGCACAGAGGCAGAAGTGGAAGTGTGAGCCATCTCCAGATAGCCCTTACGCCCTGTTCAAGAAATGGTGCGGAAAAACTATCCTGCATCGACTATTTCAGGCTCTTTCGCTAGAACTTATTCCACTATTGACCAGGCTGATAGATGCCATCATGCACAGAATTAGATTCAGATCTGAAGTTGTACAGCATCCATGTAGCTTGCAAATCTGGGCCGGTAAAACAAAAGTCAGATCAGCGAAGCCACACCAATACATACTCAGCGCAATGTGCACGAAGCCTGCGTGCAGCAGCCTCTATAGCAACACTGCTGAATATTTATAACAAGGATGTTTCTGACCATTAGTTTGACACATTTTACACCTAGATGTGACTTTTACTAAGGGATTGCATAGCTGCAACTCCATCAGGTGACACAGGAAAAGCTGTGTCATAGTTTTTGGTGCTCATGAGTGGCCAGAGTTCCTTTTGCCTGAGCTATACTTACCCCACAAACTTTGAAAACCACCTTTAGCTCCTGTCTGAAAGGTTCTATTTATTTTTTTAAAAGAAGACGACATTTGTCACAGGAACATGTTATTTGATTCTGATAAACTTTAGTTCATAAAGAGTTCATTCATGTCCTTGCAGGCGATGATGGTTATTACAATACCTAAAGCTATAATTCAGATTTGATAAACCAAACTCTTTTCACTTTACATGCAGTAATTAATTTAACAGTAGGTGAAATCGCTCTGCCTTTTTGTGGTGTGATATTATGTCACTCAGCATGGACCACAGATTAGTTTTAATAAAACTAATTTGATTATCCACTACTGTCATCTAAGTACAGAAACAGTAAGATCTAACTTGTCTTGAACACAGAGTGAATTACGGGTGTTTTGTATATTGGCTGCTTCCTGCATTTAAGAATTATTTGAATTATTTCTAAGAAACAAGGTGCACAGTTTCTCCTGTTCTAGAGCTGATATTCTTTTTTTTCTACCCAGTGCCTCAGAAATAATTTTGAATAATGAGACTACTCAGGAATTCCAGTTTTAGCTTTCAAAATGAAAAGAACAAGAACATGAACAACACCGCAAAAAATGTGTTTCAACATTTTCAGGAGAAAATATTACACTTTTCCAAACTTGACTTATTAGGGTGCTTAGGCTGCATTTGCAAACTGGAAAACGTTAGCACTCCCACATATCCAGTGTAGGTGATACGGGTTCAAACACTTGACTCAGAAATGAAAAATAAGCTATTCACAAACTTCTATTCTGACATTATAAGTCTCAGTGAAACAGACTAAAAAGAAACTTTGTCACCAAACAACCTGATGTCAGCAAACATTTCAAGTGCATGTCCTTTCCTCTTTTGAGCTATTGCTAAGACATGACAATGCCCACCACTTCAGTAAACTGCAGCCTCTTAAGAACAATGCCAAGCTATTTAAAAAGATTCAGTGCATAACTTTGGGTAAATGTATGGTTTTTATTAAGTTTTCAGAAGCACACCCTAAGGAATAACATTATGATGCCACGCTAGATTTTTTAGCTAGTATGAAGGAAAGTACCTCACCTAGTGGAAAAGAAACTGTAGCAATTTAAACCAGTTAAGGTACTAATCCGTAGATGTATAGCCCGTCACTCTTCTGCATGTTGACTATGCAGCATGCACTGCTGCTAAAGCATAGAGGACTACCTGCATATATAAGAATGTATGTGTTCTTATATATAATAGAAAAAACCACCTAATTTAAGATGGCAAAATCACTTCAATAAAAAGATCAATTGTTTTGCTAATCTTATACTTAGCACCAGCTCGTACAACATATATACCAGCCTGTATAGTATGCCTAAGATGTACAAAAAGTATTATGCAGATTCAATGTGCAACGTTACAGTTTTGAACTGATGGTGCTATTAGGTAGTAACAAGTAATTTTCCAGATATCACACTATTTCTTCCTGAGACTCTTTACACCAGCTTTTGTCTCCTGTGATTTAATTCTCTTTCCTCTTAGATACAAATATTTTCCTCTGGTATTTTGTGGAAGATATAGTGGTTAACAAATAAACCATGTTATTTAATGATGTAACAAATGTTGTTTGGTATTGTATTTTCCAGTGTAGTCTTGTAACAGCTTTATTCTCTTCTTAACAGTTAAATTAAAATTAATATAAAGAAAAATAATACAGACTGATTCAAATATTTCCTTTTTTAAACAGTCTTTGTCCCTGCTTTTTACTTCAGGTATTAAAAGTGCAAATATATAAGAGATATTTTATAAAAGACAACACAGAAAACCCTATTCATTGAAGACTAGGATCTAGTATCTGGCAGGCACCCTTAAAAATTAATTCCTAGGTCAGCTATGTATTAATGAGAGTTCAGTGACAGTTCATGTCAGGTGTCAGCTCTGCTGTCGCCGCAGACTTATGTTCGGATGCTTTGTTCCATCTCACAGGGTTGTGCAAAAGGGAAGATTGCCTTTCAGTTCAAATTAACATGGATTGGTCCCCAGACGGGTTGGATGTGGGGGGGCTCTGGCTCTGCTTTGCTCGCTTTTCAGCGAGAATGGGGGTCTCTGAGCACTGACTGGGAGGGGAGAGGTTCTGCAGGAAAGGACCTGGGGGTTCTGGTGGCCAAGAACCTTCTGGGCTGCGTTAGGAACCGTGTCACCGGCAGACCGAGGGAGGGGATCCTTCGTCTCTGCTCAGCGCTGGTGAGACACAGCTGGAAGACTGGGTCCAGTTCTGGGCTCCCCAGTACAAGAGAGACATGGACGTACTGGAGCCAGTCCAGCAAAGGCCACCAAGCTAGTTATGGACTGGAGCGCAGGGCGGCTGAGGGGAGGCTGAGGGAGCAGGACCAGTTCAGCATTCGTAGCAGAAGGCTCGTGGGGATGCTACTGCTGCCCGGCCCTACCTAAGAGGAGGGTCTGCAGAAGGCAGAGCCAGGCTCCTCTCCGAGGTCCACAGCGCAAGGACAAGAGACAACAAACACAAGTCAAAAAGGTATTCAGAAAGCGAGTGGACGGGGTACTTCAGGACATGGTTTAGTGGGCATGGTTGATGGTTGGACTCGATGATCTTGAAGGTCTTTTCCAACCTAAATGATTCTATGATTCTATGATTCTAAGTCGGAACACCATAAACTCTGACCAGATGTAAGGATTTTTTAAATTTTTTTTTTTAACCATGAGAATGGCTAAACCCTAGAACAGGTGCCCAGAGATGAGGTAAAAACTCCATCCTTGGAGATACTCAAAATTTGACCAAAAAAGCACCTGAACAATGTCATTTAATTGGCCTTCTTTTGAGAAGGGAGTTGCACAAGGTGACCTTCCAACCTAAAGCATTTTGTGATTCAAAGCATCTTTTCTTGAAGGCTTAGAATTGTTGTTGCAGTTCTTCAAAAACCAAACAAAACCCCAGCCCACTTACAGAATGGCTTGTCTTCCTGCAGCATGAATATCTATGCGGTATCCCTCAAAATTCTACTGTAACATACTGGGGAGCACGGGAGAAGTAAGAGCACTGCAACCCGAATCTGACTTGTACGCTACTCTGCAGGGAAAACATACTTCCAGGAACCAAGAATAGATTTTAACTTACTTACTTTCTGCCTTGATACAACCCAGACGTGTCTTTTTCAGTGAGATGGGGAAGGAAAAGGTTGCACTAGAGTGGCATAAATATTGGCCCCAAAGATTTTGTAGAGATTTTTAATGATGCAGCTACAATTAGGGCTCTTCTTTATCTTGCCAATGAAATATCACAAGCAACCGGGAACAAAAACAAAAAAAAAAGTGCTCAGAGATTTAGGAAATTTATTTCAAAATGTTTTCTGTCTCTTGCATTCATTCCATTTGAATCATATCATCACAGTACTTAGGTGTGCATATTTTATTTGCAAGTATTTCATGCCGGATAGCTAAAATGTCACTTAAGATAATCTCCTCAGTATCCAGCTCTGTGTCCAAAGACCCTCCAGTTTCCAGCCAGGACTAAGATGAAACACTAGGAGCAATGATCTTTAATGAGCATAGCTTGAGAGGAGTAACTAGAACAGAGCTCTATCTCTGTAGACTGAATCAGTGATTGAAAACTTTATTTAAGAAACTGTCAGGGAGTAGATTTACCATTCTAACTGTAGTGTCTGTGTCAGTTTCTTAAATTAAGTTTTCAGGAGCTGATTTAGCCCAGGGAAATGCAGAAATCTGGTTGAAGCGTCTCTTGGGGCTGCTTATACTAAATTTTTTGTTTGTGTTTAGTGCTAATGCAGAATTAGAAGAACTCCACTGTCAAGATGTTAGAAGATCGATGCTTTTATTACTTTGAATTGGAAAGCTGGTATACACAATAGAACAGTCGCAGGGGGAAGAATGATACAAAGAGCTCCTCTTTGATTTCCTGGTGCGTAAGAATATTGCAAAACACTGTGAATTCAAAGAAGTGGAGTTCATTTTTTTTAGGTCAAGGAATAAACATAGTATATCTGGTTTATTAAATATAGACTGGGTGAAAGTATTTTCAAGGAAATGACTTCACTGGGAGTTGAATTTGCCCAGAGAAGGTAACAGTAAAGCACTGTATGCTTCCAACCTAAAATAAATGCTTTAATTTAATCTGAAAGAGTGATCTATAAAGTATTATTATATTTAAGGCAGACATCTCTTAAATAAAAAAAGGATCTAATCTCAGAAATGAATGGCAGTTAAGCCTGAAAATAAAGATTACATAGTTTAGTCCTCAAAGGTTAGGAAATGACAGACTCCTTGGTTCTGCCCTAGTGCACCTCAGCACCACAATATAGCATTAATTACACACTATTTTATCACCTGAGCTGAGCGCACAACATCCTGTAAAACTTCATCATTAAGTTACCCTCACATATTTTTCAGTCTTTTAGCCTGTAGACACTTACAGCTTAATCCAAGACAACCCCTGTAGACACTTACAGCTTAATCCAAGACAACCTCAGCATTTATTTCATTTTTCGTACTGCCAATAATTCCATTAAATTAATGGGACGCTTACAGTATGTGAGATTAAATTTTTTACACTGAGACCAGACATTCAGATAAACACTTTCCAAGATGTACACTGAACCCATTAATATATCTTTCCACATTGATTGTGACATGGGTATCTTTTTCATTCTGGGTATGGTGTTTCTGCTGATTTTGGTATTCTGATTTGGTATTTGGTATGACTGTGATTCCTTAGCATGCTGAAAAGAATGTCATATGAGACAGAGTTTAATGTTGTTAAACCCATTTTTGTTCTGACCTACCCATAAGGCATTCTGCAAAAAGGAAAACTATATCCAGAGAAAAATTTCAATAGTACATGGTCATAATGGAAAGAAGTATCAAGTGAAGCTATGCTGTGGTCTGTTGTGGGTCCAATACTATTATATTTTGACTAATTACATGAATGATTGAAAACACAAAAGACCTTTTAAGTGTATACTGAGCGATTGCAAGTATGTTTGTGGAAACGAGTAGCATTCGAAATCATCCTGAGAAACGTGAGATTTGCCCTGGAAAGTGCTATTCAGCAAGGACAAGTGGAAAGTACGACACTTAGGCTGAAATAACTAAATACGCAAACACGGTCTGGGGAACAACAGCCTGGGCATCGCTGTCTCACAAGGGAGTGGAAGGTCGTCACGGTTCGCAAACCGAAGAGAAGTCACCGCTGCCGTGTTGCTGCAGACGAGGAGTCATCCTTCTGGGCTGGATGAGCAGGAGGGCAGCCTGCAGCGCGGCTGCAATTCCTGTTTGCTTTGTGTTGGCAAGGCTTCAACTCCAAAGACTTCAAGAAAAACTGCGGACTGGCTGGAAAGGAGCCAGAGGGGAGCAATTAGGATGAGCAGACGTCTGAAAACAAGACCTTTGAAGAAAGATGGAAGGAACTGGGGTTTCCTAGCGCAGAGGAGAGAAGACTGAGAGCACAACTGGCTGTTGAAAAGAACTGAGTAACCTGTTTCCCTGCCTATAATGGAGATACATCCATCATTGGCCCAGGAACTAGACTACATTGCAAAGAGGATACAAATTAGATTCTTGGGGAAAAAGGTTTCTGAAGCCAAGGGAGAGGAAATCACTGGAAAGGACTGCCTGGGGAGTCTGTGTGATCGATTGTTGCTGGCATTTAAGAACAAGATGGACAAACTTCTGACATGTTTTCATACATATTTAGGTTGGGGCCATGGACTAATTGACCTACTGAGTCATTCAGCAAAGTGAATCTATGATTCTAATGTTGAAAGCGTGGTTCTGGGAATACATCAAATTTATAAATATGTAAAACTTATCACCAGTCATTCCACTGAGATTTGATATATTTAATATAATAATTGGAAGTACCCAACACGTAAAGCATAAACATAACTGAATTTAAATATAACACTTTTCCCTGGAGTTTTCTAACAGATATGAGCAATTTTAATGCAAGAAAAGGGAGCCTTGTTCATAGAAGTAATTTTAAGTGAATGACTATGAAAATTTTCTTCTTTCTTAGGTTCCCAACTTTTGATAGGATGATTCCTATAGTACTGCACAGTCTATTCTGTGGAACTCTTGAAACACAGTATGACCTGTAATGGCTGGAATGCATTTCTCTAGCTTTGGTTGTCTACTTCTGAGCTAGTCACCTATATAGTCAATGGAGCTGGAAAGGCACTTTCAGGGTATAAGTCATCTCACCAGGTGTAGAAAGCTTCTTCAGTATGAGGTGAATCACCCCATCACACCTTAAAATGCCCTTTGTTTGCAAGTCAGAGCAGACTTTGGTTCAGAGCAGATCTAGATACTAATTCAGAAGTAGATATCTGAATTCAATTCAACTCCATATACTTAATAAATAAAGTCAGAAGTATAGATACCCTGGAATACATACAGATCAGATGAAAACCAAATAATATTTTATATATATATATATATATATATAACCTGTGAACCAACTGCATTTTCTGCAGTTAGATGTGCTAAGGTGGCACTTCAACTAGGAATACCTGGTATTAGAACAACTATTCAATAAATTGGAAATTCCCTCATGCATTAAAAAAAAAGTTTTAGTTAAATATATAATGTGGAATTTCCTTTGGAAGAATACTGAAACTCTGCTTGAAAATTAGGATGATTTGCTTTGGCATGTATGTACGATTCCAAATTACCTTGAGCTTTTTGGAAACTTGGCGTTAACCAGCTATGAACTTATGAGCTTGAGAAATTTGAGGACTCTGAGAAAAAGTTCCCAGGGATCCGAGATACTGTTTTCTGGTTAAATGGTTGATTGATGGGTGCCTGCGACCTCTGGGAACTGCAGCAGTGGTGTAGTCAGTTCCCAGCCTTCTGCCAGCATTTTGCTATGGCTGTGCTGCTCTGGATTAAAACTCCAAACTTTCCCATTGGAACTAACCACCAACTTCTCTGACAAGCATCTGATAGCCCACCCCAAAACTGGAAAGAAGACAAGAGAGATACTCTATTCATAATAATATCAAAACTTTCTGTAGAATTCATATTGGGCACGACAAAGTTGATTTAAGTAGCCACAAAAAAAAAAAAGTAAAGAAAAAAAAAGGCAATAAATTCCGCAGACAGCTAACTTCTACCTAATTCTGTAAATAGGAATTGGTTTGCAAACAGAAAACTACAGACTCAGTAAAAGGAGACAATATGGAAATTTAATGCACCTGGGATTTTTTTTTGACAGCATTAGCTTGAACACAAGTGTTAAATTGCCACAAAGAAAAAGAGAAAGTCATGAATGCTCAGTTATAAAAAAGTCTCAGATACAGAAAAAAGACATTTAAGCTATCAATAATAGGCAGAAAAAATAATACTATAAGCAAGTATTCAAGAATTCAGAGAGATGAAAAGGACAAATTTTATTCTGGACACAGTCAGACTTTAAAAAATAAAGTGCAATAAGTTTATAAGGTGTTTTTATTAAATAAGTGGAATAGGGATAAAATAGGTTCCAGAAATTTTTTTCCCCCACCTAAACCTGAAGCGAGTGGAAATTCCTGAAGCTTAGCTTCTCCTAATGTTCACTGTAATTTTAAAATTATTTGTTAAAATACAGGAACACAAATGAAAAATTTTGGAACCAGAAATAGCTTGTAGTAGCACTGAGCATGTTTGGTTCATGTTTTATTCAGAAGATTAAAACATGGTATCAGTTCATTTTGAATCTTTAAATTTAAATCTGCTTGCAAACAAAGTGGCCCTTGATATCACCTAGATTTTGCAAAGGTGAGCCTAACTGTAATTAATGTAGTCTGTGCTGAGTGACCATGTAACCATGTGTATAAGTTCTGCTTTCTTGGTATGAACCTGAAAGTAATTTTCCTAGTTTCCATTTACAGATGATGATTTTCATATCTGTTAAGTCCTAATTTCCTACTCAGTATTATGCCACTTCTTAGCTGCCATCATACCTGTTGTGATCTTTATCCTGAATAATTCCAGTCCTTTGCTACTAGTGTAATTATCAGCCAATACTTGTGTAACATGCCTATGGATGTATTAGATCCAGCAGCTCTTGATCCCTGCACAGAGTTCATATGCTTTTGAAATATCAGCAGGTAAGGCTCCTACCCTATGTGGATATTAATCAGTGGACTAACATACAATACATCCTCCTGATAACGAGCAGATCAAAGTTTATGATTCCTGTTCTACATGCAAGGGCTATGTTCTGTTCAATACTGCAACTCTCTAAATCAGTCATTAGTGGCAGTGTTTGCTCGGTAGTGATAAACACTTGCACTGGATCTCTGGATATAATTCTGTGAAATGGAGTGTCTGATATTACCACTGGATGATGAATCAAAGTGAACAATCATACTTTACATTTCCTATTAAAATCCAGTTATTACTTTCTTAGAGGTATATTATTCCTCTGATACAGAGCAGACAGTTTGACTAAACATGGAAATGATCTATAACAAGATAGAACTAAATCTTTGATAAAACCCGAACAGAAGATTGTAAACTCCTTGATTAGACAAGGTGGAAAATCTTATCAGTCTGGGGATATTTATTGGATATATTTTATAGAGTTAGAGCTTCATTTATTTATCAAGCCCTGCACATTTATTTAACCATTCACACCAAAACTACGGATTGCAGAAATAGGATGTAAGAAGACCTCTGCCTGTTTCGAGAAAATGGCATCCAGTTTTTTAAGCTGCCATCTTTACATTGCATAATACAGCTGAAAATCTGCCTGGGTCTGTCTCTATGCCATTAAGAATAAACATCTTTAGGAGAAGTGCTCAGAACTGAAGTGGTGCAGAGATACATGCATATAGATATATATCACTGACTAGATGACTACCATAAGCTAAACGCCTGAACTTCAAATAGGTACAAGAAAATTTGGGTTATTTATTGTTTTTCTTAATATTCCTGAAGCTGGAAGAGAGCCTTATCCAAGGTCTGCTGATAGGAGGGGAAAAGTTTGTATTAATGTAAATGTACTTGAGTTAAGCTCCATGCATTGCAATATTGAAATCTCTTCCTTGTCCTCCTAAATGCATACTTTTTTTCTGATTTCCTGAAATTGAACCAAACTAAATGACCGTGTATCCTAACAGTTATGTATATGGTTACATGTGTCTGAGTACCTGGCTATATACACACACTCTGTTAATTTAAGGATATTTTGTATACCCGTGTATGTTGTGTGTTCAATACTCGTCTTGTAAAAGTAACAGCCACTACTGTTCTGTTGCATGTGTTTATACATGAAGGTTGTATTGGAACAAACATTAAAATTCTGTTTTCACTTACTTATGATTTTCTGAGTGCAAAAGGGATGGCTTCATCTAGACTTAAATAAATCAGGTACTTTTCTTTAAAGCCCCATTGAAGCTATTCACCAGTGAACACCAACCCTAAATTCTCTATGCACTGGTCTTAACCTGCCTGTAGAAGGAAAAGACGAGTACATGTTCTTTTACCTTAAATAAAAACTGAACAATATTTCCTTTTATCAAGAGCATAGCTGAAACATCATTTATTGTATCAAGGTTTTTAAAAAATGGATAGAAAACGATGAACAGTATGGAATCTGTGAAAAGTTTAATCTTTTAATGTGTTACTGTATTATTGTCAGCAAATCATAGTCAAAGCTATCTTTATTTATCTGATGTCTGAGCTGGAAATCTATTTCAAATTAATCTATCAAGATAATGAACTTCTTTCCTTAGTTTAGTATGTAGAAAGAGTATAAAGCTTATTGAAAATACTTATTAGTAAACTCCCTCATGTTAATATGTTGTTCAAATCGTCGCGATTGGATCAGTAAAAAGAAAACTCTCTAATTTAATGGGAAGTCTCTTTAAAATGGGACTTCTCTTTCTGCTTCATTCACTTTAGTAACATTTGAGTATAGGAACATACATTGGCCTGGAGCACTACAGGTCTGATAAAATGACATTGCAATCTGACCAAGAAGAGGAAGGTCAGATCATACTGATACATATGTTGTACATGCAACATGTACACTGAAAACAAAGAGTAGAAAGACCAGTCACCTGTATATAAAAGAACTATGGACAAGAAAAAATAACATTGGTATATAATGTTTGCTTCAACACATCTGATAAATTCAGAGCACAATCTTTACCATTCAGCTCTCCTTTCAACACCATTAGCACCATACTGCATAAGCAATACTTATTTTCAGAAATCTTGAGTACGTCTTGTAGATTCCTCTATAATCAGGAAATTGTATATTAAAAAACAAGTAAATTCTAATTCTATTTTAACTGGTCCAGATCCCGAAGCTTCTTAGATAACCATATTGCAATTGGTCTAATGAATATTTAGTTTTATAATCTCTGGAATCCCATCTATCTTCTAGTCATTATGATAATTACGTTACAAACTGACATATGAGTTATTTCAGCGTGGGCTTTGCATGAGGGCTTACACCAACTGAACCACCCAAAGAGGAAAAATTTGTCTTGTGACACTGAAATTCAGTGTGAGTTTGCAGCCTAGATGTATGTGCCTTGGTTAGCTGTAATTTAACATTAATTTTACACAACAATATTAATTAAGAAGGTGCACAAAATTATTCAGCCACTTGCTTAGTGGCCCTGGATTGGCTTATGCAGTAAGATCCACATTGCCGTGACTATATGGCTATCAGTATTTAACCTAAACAAAATCAAGCTGCCATGGTTCTGACTACCCAAAATGCCATCTCACATCTTCCTTGCAATTAAAATGATGTTTTAGGGTCATACTTCATTTTCTATTTCCTTTGCTTTGGCATGTAGTATAATACTACCCTTCTCCTGGTAGAAAGGGTGGCTGAAAAAATTTGAATATGTATTCAAGTCAATATGCTTAGTAAGGAGTCAAAAAAAGGCCTAATGTCTTGCTATTTCTCTTTCACACTCCTCCCTTTTTGATAGCATTCCACTGAGGCAGAAGTAGCGGATTTTGAATAGCATAAAATAACTACATCACAAGACACCTAGTGAACAAAGAGGGAAAAAACCCCAAAACAGGTGAACATTAAGTTAACACTTTGTACCTCGTATGAACATAAGTGTGAGACGTACCTTTGCAGAAAATAGTAGGATGCAAACATTACGAGAACCATACTATAATGCTTATGTACAATAAGGAATGAATTGCAGCTGTGTAACAAACTTAATTCTAGGGTTTCCAAATATGCAACGCTTCAACTTCCCAAGTATTTTTGTAATGGATGTAAGGTATGAACAGTCTGATGTGCTTACCATACAAACTTCTGCAAACATTTGCTAGACTTGTTTGTTTGTCAACTATAGGGATAAAAGCTATATTAGAGATATTGTTGCAGAAAACACCTTGCACATTTTCACATAGGCCAGTTTATTTTTTTTTTCATTTGTTTAAAGGTACTGATCCCAAACTTGCCGCCTCTGCTACATCAAGATCATAAAGTGCATTGCTATTGTTGCTACTATTTTTAAACAATTTTTGATCCCTCTGGCAGGTTGTTTCTAGTGTTCTTTTATGGGATTTAAACTAGATCTTTCTGGCTTTGAGAGGCTGTGCTCATTTATTTTTACTCACTGGAAAACCCTCCAAGCTTTTGAGCCCTTTTTTTCATTAGAAACTAATAAATTTGACTTGAACATACACAATGCTAAAAGGCTTAGTTTGCTGTGACTTGACCTGGCTTACTCTGTCATCTAAACCGCTAAGCTTTATTTGTAAAGGCTGTTAATGTCACATCAGTATTCAGTTCAGAACTTCAAGTAATAGTTCTTTCTTCGGGCACAATTCTATGAAACGTGTGAAATTAATCTGAGATAATGTAACTCACAACAGAGATCGAGAAGAATATTCCCTTATTATTGAGCAGTATCCAGAAAACCAGGAGGTGACTAGTAAATGGGGCAAAATGAGTTCTTTCATTTCTACCCATACTTTTGTATTTCACAGAGTGTGCACATTCTAGACAGGATGATACAGTGCAAGAGGGCTGAGCTGGCATGGGTTACTATGACTTCTTTATGCTTTTAGTCAGTACATTTGATCATTCATTCGTATAGCATTAGTGTTTCTTGATGTCATTGTGCTTCTTGAAGCTGTAATGCACTTTGTCCTAATGCTTTTCAGGGGTTGCCTTTCAAGAAGGAAGCTTAATAAAGAATTTTATTTCTACTTGCCTTAAAACTTTGGGCTTTTTGTGATTTTGGGTTTGTTTTGTTTGGGGTTTTTTTTTAAGAAATGAAAATTAAAAATGCTCATCTGCATGAGCCTGAAAACCTTCAAAATATCTTTGAACTCAGTCAACTGAATACAGTCAATGATGTCAAGTCTAATAACAAAATGAACAGCAAGGAAGGTAGGCTTCAGAAACACCTTTTTTTCCACTGGATCTGGGCTGGCTGAAGACCTCCTCACTTCCACAGTATATTAGAGGTTGCCAACTTCTCAGATCCGTCATTTAGTCAAAACCAGTTCTGCCAATATCAGCTTACCAAAGACCAGCTTTAAACTTATTTGCCTCTCTTAAACTGAAACAGGTGAAGTACTTCATGAGGATACGATAAACTTTGGCAGATGGTTGGATGATGGAGCATATTTGGGCAGCTGAGACCCGTGGGGTATAATCATGGCTGAAAAAGGATGGTTAAGCAAAGCTAGTCAATCTCATGCAGTCTCTAAGCTGAATAATAAAAGGATGCAGCCTTGACCAGTATCTGTCTTTCAATTTGTAAATAAATTAAGTATGTCTGGACTGCTTTGACCAGTTATCAGACAACTACCAACATCTGTCAACCAGCAGTGACAGTCACTTTCCTACAGGGCTGGCGTGGCCCCTGAGAGACAGCATATCCAGCAAATGCATTGGTTGCCTCTTACAGGTCATTACAAGGTTTCTTTGGCGGCTTCCACCAGCCTATTCCGATTCCTAGTTTTTGCCTTTCCCCTGTGCTACCTCACTCGTGACTGCCTGCCTTCCCTAAGATACATCTCTGATCACAGCTCTTCACGTCTGGCATCCTGCTCTGTAACCTGGATGCCAGACGAGCATTTACACTTTTCGCCCTGCTCTGCTCTTACTTTGGCTTATCTCCCTGGGCCAGTGCATTGAGATTCCCTCCATTGCCTTGAGCTGTCTCTGCCTAATTACTTGGCTGCTGGGCTTACTGGTTCTCGCTACCCAGGCTGGGACCATCTGACGTCTACAGGGTATGACTAAACACTCTAAAAAAGTGACCGAACTCACCTTTATGTGTTTTTCACTAGTCTCTAGAGTAACTGGTGAACCACTCAAAATTGAGACTTCATATGATAGTTACTCATCTAAGAGTTCTTATTGAATCATGTGCTTTTCTGATTAAAAAGTACTAATATTTCTTGTTTGTTTCTTTGGATTTATAGGTAATTGCACATTTGTGTTAACACCTAAATAGCCTTTAAATCTTTCCTGAGATTCCCTGGGATGTTTAATTAAATGATCACACACACTTTTATTATAGCATCTCAGAGAAAGTGTTTAGAGTATTCACTTGTGAAAATGAGACTTTTGTCAGGAGGTCATACAAGAGTTTTTTGTGAAATAGCCCCACTTTTTTATGGGCCTTCACCTGGTTATTCCTATGATGGGCAATCAAGATAGATTTTAATGTTCTATTTTAAGACATGACATCAAGTTTTGTTTTGTACAATATTTTTATCTCATCTTGGTGATCAGGTCTATTCACCAAATAATTTCCTTTTCAATATTTTTGAAGGTAACCTATCTAAAGATGTCCTGTTTCATTGCTTTCACTCTCCACTGTACCCAAAGGAAGAAACCTTGCCCAGGATTTTCATGGCATTTAAATGCCTACATCCATTTTGATGGGCATTTAAATCCATTGAAAAATCTGGATCTAAGAGACTTTGACTGAAGAAGTTCATGGCAAAGCATGGATCTGAACCAGCCTCCCAGATCCTAGCTTGCTGATTTAAGCATTTGATGGATTTTACTCTCAAACTGGACTTCCTAGGATTCATCTCTGATTCTGTAAATATATGTGTTATACTTTATTACTACCTTCAATAGGATGATTCAAAAAGGTCACCACACCCATGCAGAAAACCACACTTGTTGTTTATCCAAAAAGAATCAGTCTTTTCATTTTAAGAGAATAATAACTGAGATAGTTGCTGGGTTTGTCTTTCAGTGTTGCAGGTCTAATTTCTTTTTTTTTATTTCTTCTTCTTCCAATACAGCCATTACAATGACATGGTGTTTAACAATCTACCTGCACACTTATAAACTGTAAAAGCACATATTTCTAAAATAAATGTCATATTCTGCCCAGAGATGTCAGATACAATTCCAAGTGACTTCCATTGAGATCTGAACACATGAGGCTAAGGGGAATATTTGCTTTTAAGAACACACAGATTAAGGGTGTGTTACAGATCTGGTACTACCTACATATTCTAACTAGTTATGACTGACACTGATGAAATTGCTGGAGGCTTCCATTTCATTGATACTTTCAGGAAGGAGTTTCTGCTTGATCATGTAGAGCTGAGGCTGAACACAAAATTCATTTGTAAATAGAAGGGAAAATGATTTTCAGAGTCTTAAATCTGATCATTTAATGTGAGACAAAAATGTATTTAGAAGTCATTTAGGTGCATTTTAATGAATTGAAACTTGCGTAAGTTTTCACTGTTGCTTATTTCTTCTGTATTCAGATGGGTTCTGCATTCTCCCAGTTATGCTCTCATCATCACACTGCTCAGATAATAGCATCCTGTTTAATTGCTAATTATTCTTTGTAATTCTGTTTAGACAGTTTAATTATTTTGTTTAGTCATTTAGTAACAACATTTGACTCCTTATATTTTCAAAGCACTTTAGAATTAATGAATAGCATGAGGTATATAGTGGTGGTAATAAAATCATTGCAGGTGGAGGAACTGAGACAGGAAAGTGACTTGATTTTGCCACATTAGGACTGAAGAATTTTTCTTTTCCAACTTTGTTTTTGAGCCATTAGACCAAATTGCCTCTCTCCCTTATTTTGCTTAATGAAGATACAAGATTAGAATTTGCTTTAGCTAACAGTAGTCTAGAAGTTCCCTTCAGAAGACAAAGACAAGAGCAATTTATCTATTTCATATATTAACAATTAGTACAAGTGAACAAGGAGTAGATCCAAAATGTGTTTTAAGCAATTAGAGGCCTTTTTTTTCATCAGCCTGATTGGGTTGGAAATTAAAGTCTTAATGCAATTTCTATCACCTTTTGTGGTGCTGTAAATGAAATGCTTTTAGAAAAGTACGTTTTGCAAAGGAAGTTTTGACTTATTTTTAAATTCTGAGGATGTCGGTGAATACATAAGTATTTAATATTGTACATTTCTAGATTATTGTCAGTAATGGCTAGATAGCCATAAGAGTAAATAAATTGCCCTTTGCAATTTCTGCTAATGCTACAGGAATTAGCTTTGCTCTAAAGGGGAATATACTGTCTGAATTTATTCCAACATTTTCTGACAAAATATTTTTCTGGAGAAAAGCCCTTCTTAAAGAAAACCCCTCGAAACCACAACCTACTGTACTATCTTTTGTATGTTTGTGAGTTACCCCATTTAGATGCATGTCAAACAACCACGTTGCATTTCAAGCTGTCAAATGACTTGAAAAATATATATCATCGCAAGTGTACATAATTTTTGTAAACTCTTTTTTGTACAGTATGCAACAGGATGTTTCTTCAATAGCACTTATAGTTCAGAAAAGGAAAGCTTGCTATGTCAAGACTATTTTATACTCCATGTTGCTTATAAAGTAACAGATGACATCTGAATTTAATATATTATCAATCTGTGGCTATGAGTGTCAGTTGTCAGCCCACAGGCTTCCAGCCCCCAAATTCGTCTTCCTCCAAGTAAACCACAACAATGAATACTGCAAAGGGGTAGATACTCAAGAGCTTATAAAAACTTCCTCCTCTGGTGGGTTAACATCACTGCCATAAGCAATTCCCACCCCTCCTTCCTGGGGAGCAGTTCTGCTCCGTCAATAGTGCTGAATACCAAATGAATCGTGTTGCACCTGGTTCTGAGCGTATGAAAACCCTCACTGTGGAGGAAATGAGAACAATAATCAATGTTTTACCATTCTGTATCTATTACTAGCTATATTTTCAAGGTGAATTTGACAATCTTACCAAGATGTAAACTATTAATGTAACCTCCATGTGGCATACAGTTTTCTCAATTGCATACCACCACAGCAGCCTGAAAATGATTTAGGTAACACCAGTAAAAACTTCACGTGAAGCTGTGAAAAAAGTACATAAATAATGTTAAAAAGGAATTCCAAGTTTGGGGGGGGTTGTTTTTTAATCCGTCTTGTATTATTAGACCATTCCTTACAAACACTTGGATTTTTTTTGATGGAAATAAACCTCATAGTTCTTATTTTGGCATGCATAGGTATTGCCAGATATCTGCTGCTAAGTCTTCATCTGCTAAAAAATCTTCTGCAGTTTTTCAGAATTATATGAATTAAATAAAAATTAAATGAAATGTAGATTCTGACAATTTTCATAGTTTTTCCAAGTTACACTGGTGTAACCATGAAACCTAAGTGAAAAGTTCTAAACTCCTCATCCTGGTTTCAGCTGGGCTGGAGTTAATTTTCTTTCTAGTAGCTGGTATAATGTTATGTTTTGGATTTAGGATAATAAGAATGTTGATAACACACTGATGTTTTCAGTTGTTGCTAAGCAATCAAAGATTTTCAGCTTCTCATGCCCAGCCAGCAAGAAGGCTGGAGGGGCACAAGAAGTTAGGAGGGGACACAGCCAGGACAGCTGACCCAAACTGGCCAAAGTGGTATTCCATACCATGTGACGTCATGCCCAGTATATAAACTGGGGGGGAGTTGGCTGGGAGGGATTGCTGCTTGGGAAACGAGCTTTGGTCGGTGGGTGGTGAGCAATTGTGTTGTGCATCACTTGTTTTGAACATTCCAATTCTTTTGGAATGTATTATTATTATTATTATTATTATTATTATTACCACCATCATCCTCATCATCATCATCTTCCTTTCTGTCCTATTAAACTGCCTTTATCTCAATCCAGGAGGTTTAGTTCTTTTTCCTCACTCTCTCCCCCATCCCACTGGGTGGGGGGGAAGTGAGTGAGCGGCTGCGTGGTGCTTAGTTGCTGGCTGGGGTTAAACCTTGGCACTTATAAAGCTGGGTGTTTTTGTCTCAATATTTTACAGCATGTATTCTAAGATGGCCCAGAAATCTGGTTTTACTCTGGTATATTTATCTGTTCTGCAGATTTTTTTCGTTTGTTGTAGAAATCTAAATTTATGGGTGGATTCATAGCTGAATGTTGCCTTTTCCAGAATTTGCAGAAATTGATGAGTACTTGTGAACTTAGTGCTGGATGCCCAGTCCAGGAAGTTGTTGCCCACCTAGGCACAGCGTTTGCTTACTTCTGTGCTACTAGCATGTGTGCTGGTCACCTTGCTGGTCCCAACTTAGTCTATAACATCACTGTGGAGTCCAGATTTTTGATGTACGGCAGCTAGGGTGTCATCAGTTGTATAAAGGTAAAGCATATGATCTCACTGTTGCAAGCTTTAGAAATAGATTTACTAAGAGATGATTGTTTAGCTTTTTTTGACTGCTTCTTTCCTTTCTAATTACCTTTCTACCTACCAAAGAATAACATCTGGCAACCCTGCCTAAAGAATAAAAATATGATTAGAAATGGAGTCATGCTCTTCACCTCTACAAAAAAGGGACTATAAGATCCATTTTCTATAGGTCTCAGACCCTTCTGAGGAGTGCTTGAAGCTCTTTAAGAGCCAGATTTTAAAAAGTGTTTCCAAGGGCTGTATGTAGCCAGGATGTGGATGGGAGCAAAGGCTTTACAGTTGATAGAAGTATGCACGAGGTCAGCTGGAGCTAATGACATTCCCTCTTCTTTAGTAAAAGTGCCGCTGCTTAGGCACCCACAAATGTCAACATACATTATAAGAAAAGGTGCGTGAGCGCACGTGGAAAGCCCGCAATGAGACTGATATTTTAAGGATTTATAATTGTGTGTTGGTCAGTTTGGAGGTTTTGATCTCTTGGAGCCAGAAGCCTTGTGCCGGACTCACCCTACTAATGGGAAATTCTCCCTTTCTTCGACCAAACCTGAGATGAAAAGGCAGATCACCTTTGTGAGCTGAGGGTTTAGCACTAGCAGCAGGCAGAGACCAGATGCAGGTGCTCCGACTACTGTGATCATTTGGGGAATGTTAACGTGCTACTCCTAAGATTAATGCTGCTGCATTCTGTAAGGTGACAGCGTTAGCAAATTACTGACACAAAAGCGCACTTGCATGACAAAACCTGCTGGAATGGTACTTTCTGCACAAACCCCACAGGCAGAACTAGGATGCGAGGTGCAATAAAATGCTTCATGGCACATTTGTAGCTGAAGTGTGATGTAGCAATTATGTTTATGTGATCCAGTGTTCCCTTAGTTCTCATTTTTTAAGTTTTGCTTTTCTCTTGCTCATTTTTTTCTCAATACAGTTGAGTGCATTCGGAGAATAAAGTGAGCCTTTCCAGTCTATTTGGTAAGAGGTTCAAGATCTCAAACTCTTCTTCTAAATTGAGGGTCCTCTGTACCCAATTTCCACCAGGGGTCATGGTAAAACCAACCTTATCCTCCTCACTATGAGGCTGAACAGTATGTTGGCATAAACACACTAAAACCAGAGGTAAATTCTTGTGCTCATTAACATACTTTTTGGCTTATTCTTCACAGAACTGAAAGTTATTGCTCTTCTATCATACCACTCCTTGAAAAAAACCCACAACAGTTACTGAGTCATATTATTAACTTTTTTACTGGAGATGTCTTTCTAATTTTATTCCAACTACATAACTCATTTGATGACAATACTTTAATAAGGAATAGAACTTTGTTATTATATCAGGCTTAATTATACGCCTACTGTAGGGATAAAAGCAAAAAAGCCTATAGTAATGAAATAATTAAAAAAAACCCAACATATCATCCTTCTATGAAAAAGGAAGTAGCACTACCAAATAGCTTAAGAAGCATCTTTCCTTACTTATGAGAGATTTGCAGAGATTTAATAGTAGCAATAGAATAAGAATGAAGTTAAGACTGTGAGTACTACTGAAAATTTTCAAAAGCCTAGGAATTGTTACTTAATGCTAGGGAGATAGCATGCACAAATGATTTGAGAGGAAGGTCCTTATTTTCTTGTCTAGTTTCACAATCTGCAATGATTTTGCTAAAAGATCTTCATTGTTACTGGATAAAGGAACACAAAGGTGGGTCAAAGTTTGTGTTTTCATGCCAAGGGTCCTCCCACAGGCCTTTCTCTATATACGGTAATTACTGCAGGCTCTGAGGGATTGGAATGAAATTTAAATTTCTGAGTCATATAAAGGACAAGTATTCAACCACTTGCTTCATCTCTTGCAGCTACTGCATGCTGTGGGAGCGGGGGGTACCTACCCCTGCTTCAAAAGGCAATTCCTTGTATATGGCCCTGGGCTGGGTGGGAAATGCTGTTCAACGGTCTCTGTGGTTCCAGACATTTGATGCACCATTGTAGAAAAAAATGCTATGGATGCCCATTACTTTGGCAACTAGAAGTGTTTCAGAACCGTAAGTGCAAGGTTTGTTGCAGATCAGAGGGGAATGGGGAAGCAGGGTCATGCGCCTGGGACATATCCCCTTCCCAGGTCCGTCCCACCTCCCGAACAGTCCCGGCCCCTCACAGACGTCCTCTTTGGAGTCGGTCACATGCTAAACAGCCTTGAGGGTTCATAGCGAAACGTTATATTAAGAGATAAGGTAGCCTACAGATATCAAATAAGGTGAAATTAACTTCAGAAGTCCTATACACATGCAGGTTCCTCAAACCGTTATATCGGGCTCCTATGTGAAAAGATCCCATCATAAGAGGCAAGTCCTATGATGTTAATGGGAGTCACATGACTTAAACTTGATGAAAAGTTTGGAAATCATGGGCAAAGGGTCATGACCAGTGACTAGTCTTTTATATTTTTAAATGAATTAGCACTACACCCATGGTTTGGCACAGAGTATTCCCATGGGAGTTTACTTGTTCCTTTGTAGATCTCACACTGTACATATTTTCATATTCTCATGGGCAACTATGTACTGTCTTATATCTTGGACATAAGAATTTAAATCTATACAGAGAGAACAAAACTCTTACCATCAGCAAGGAAACAGTCAATGCTCTGATGCAGTGTGCTTTAAATAAGTCGAATTACATCATACATTTTTCACCTGCCAAAATATGCATGATTTTTGCTGCATTTTAGGTGTTGATCTGCCTGGTAGGGCCAAATAACAATGGCATAAAAAAAATTGTCCCCCAAGATTTCTAACTTGAAAACTTACTGCGCACTGTTGATTACTGCCAAGGAACTGGCTAGAATTTGATCTTATTTTACTTTGTAGACAAAGCATTTAGAAAATAATTATTTTCAGATCAATTTACTAAATTTTTTTGAGTTTACCAAAACCTAACAAGGAATCCAAAAGTTCTGTGATTTTTTTTAGATCTCAAAAAGGAGTAGTATTTTCCAGATCCCAGATGCCATGGATCTACATGAATTACATCAACATATGAATAAGATACAGTAATACAGAGCCTACACCAAAACGTGTGGCAGTTATTCATGATCTCAGAACTGCCTAGAACCATGTTGCACCACAAAAGTTATAAACCACTTTTTACAGCTTCAGCTTGTTAGTGTAAATTCAAAGTTATTTAGGTCAATCTTTTAGAATACAATCTGCCACTAAATTAATCTGAATGCATTGTTAACATTTTTCATTATAGGATAAAAGCCCTTGAAGTAATTAAAATATTATCTTATACTTAAAAATTTTCAGAATTAAATTTTTTTCTGTGTTTGTACAAGGTCTTGCATAGTGAGGTGTTGTTCCATTCCTGGGGCTCCTTTCTTCTATCCAAGAACAAAAATAAAATATACCATTTTATCATTTGAGCTCAGAGAAATCCAGAAGTGATGTTATTAGGATGTCTTCAGTGACACTAAAAATAATGAATTGGACCTTGTCTTCTCAGCAACTCATTATACCATTTGCTCCATATTTCGTTTGTAGTGGAATATAATAGTCATATTCTTTACCCCAGCTGACTTTGCCCCATACAGAAGTTAAAGAATGAACCACATAAATTTCAATGGCACCATATGCTCAGCTTAGTGAATAATGTGGATTTTTCAGAAGGGTCTTAATACTATCCTACACAGAATTGATTTGAAACCCAGTAGGAATATATTCTAGACACATGGTTTGGTATTGTCTTTTTATCATTTTGGAGGTGCTTGTTTCTGTATGAGTCTGGGAAATAGGCGCCAATCTGCAAAGCCTAGATATCTGCAAAGGCAACTCTCTGATGCAAACGGTTTACCAAAGACCACTTTAATTTCTTAGAAAAGTAAAGGATTAGAGAATAATAAAATGCTGCAAAGGGAATTCAAAGAGTTAACCATTATATGCAAATTCAGACATTCACTGTGAATGAAAATCTACAAAGCACTGTACAGCCAGGAAATAATTTCCTACTAGCCCCAGAGACCTGGTGAGAATGTCCTGGTGTTTTAACAGCTTCTTTCTTCTCCCTGTAACACGTTCTATAACATTATGAAATTTGTCTGTGTCTTGCATTTCAGTACAAAGGGTAAAAAGATATTTTTTATTTTCTAAAATCAGGAACTTTGCTTTTCTATGTTTCTACTAAGTCCTCCATTTAGAGGTTGATGCTTTCATCCAGATTCACAAAGTTTTTAAGAATCATGATGTGGACAGACTCTCTGTGCTTAACCTAAAACAAAGCAAAGCAACTTGCCACTGATACCAGCCCTAGAGCTGAAACATGGCTGTGGATGCTTTTATGACCATTTTGTTCCACCTTGCTCTGTGCTCAGTATAAGTCTCCAGAATTGCTGTCACAAATTCAGCCCCTCTGCTGTCGCTAAGCAATACCATTTCATTCAATATAGAGCTTTATACTGATCTCATCATTGTAATCTCTGGCTGTTCTCCAGTAGTGACTGAAACAACATGACTCATATCTGTGATATGCAGTTTGTTTCCTTTGCTATTGTTTTGAGGGAAAAAGGGTGCGTGCAAAGTAAGTTTTTGTTCTCTACTTGTATATATAAATCATTTTAACTGCATATTCTATGACGTGCTGTGTATTTACTGGTCTTAGGATGCTTGACCAAAGCTGTAAAACTGCTTTGAACTTGGCATTTACAATATGCTGTACTCCTTTTTCCAAGGGAAAACATTCCTGCTTTGACACATTTTGAGATGATCTGTAATCTTTTTTCCTAGGTGCTGCTCTGTGCCATGGTGAAAATCCTGCTCCACTAATTCCTTAGAACAACTCTGTTAAAACCAGCCCTTAAAAAATGTTACGGCCAAGCAAGACAAAGCAGAAGGCTTTGTCCAGTTTTATCATGGATGCAGAAACCTGCCTCCCTGCTCTGACTCACTGTCAGCAGTTCTGAAATTGCAGGCAGATACTTTTTAAAGCACACTTGAACTTATACATGTTATTTCTGATATTCTGCTTGTTTCCCTGAGAATGATGGTTTTGCTAAAATCTTGGGAAGTTTTGCAATAATTTAGGCCAGTACAGAACACATTCAAAATGGAGTATCTTACCAAGCTTTTTAGGAGGGTTCATTATGCTTTAGAAAAATGTTAATATTGCCTCTGCCAACGTACAGTATGCGTTTCAAAGCAGAGTAAAAACATTTTTGGAAAATTACAGGGAGATGTTTCAATAAGCAAGTTCAAGTCTCTACTTTGAGGACTGAATTTTCCTGAGGCCTTTTGCATTTCAAAAGATGTGTTTATTGCAATGAAATAGAGGGGGAAACTTCAGAAATGGAGGTGTTCAGCTGATTCCAAATACCAGTCACTAGTCAATATCTGTGCGCTTCTGTTACCTGCGCAAAGATGGTCACAAACTCAGCTGAGGGCTCACTGTGGTATTCAGAAAACACAGTGCAGGTTGATTTCATGTCTCCTTTTTGTAAAAGACAATGGGAATAGTTAACTTGCCATACTGATAAAATAGAAAAACTGTATTGTGAGAAACCTTTTTTTTTTTTTTTTGAGTATTCTGTTAGTATGAGGAATAGAGCACCTCATTCTACCTTGGGTGTGAAGCTGGCCACAAATCAGAAATAACTCAGCTAAAGCCAAGTATGTCTTTCCCATATACTGCTTCGCTTTGTCAAGTCCCCAAAGGCAAGACCTTGAGGGATGTAAAGCATGAAGGTGAGCAGGATTTTTAAGAGAGCTCTTTGTCCTTCTCTTCTAGGACCATAACTGTTGTACTTAAGCTGTGGACAAAATGGTTGTATA
Source organism: Haliaeetus leucocephalus (assembly GCF_000737465.1). Lineage (NCBI taxonomy): Eukaryota > Metazoa > Chordata > Aves > Accipitriformes > Accipitridae > Haliaeetus > Haliaeetus leucocephalus. The sequence continues at coordinate 132,115 of NW_010972566.1, forward strand.
ATTTGAGTTCAGTTTGCACATTCACTGTGCTGTCTCATTTTAGTTATCACAGGGTCCTGAGACAAAGCTTATGGCAGTGCAGTTCTGGGGTGGAGGGTTTTGGGCTTTTGAAGGTGATTTAGGACTCAGCAATGTCGCTCAGAGAGCCTAAGTCAAAAGACAAATGATCTTGGGCTTGGGGTTTTTGTTTCTTACTTGGTTTTCCTAGCATCTTCTCCTCAGAGGACAAGTAGAACAAAGCCCAGGATCCGGCCATAAAGAACATTTTGGTCTTTTTTGTCATATGACTTTGTAAGCCTTCACAAAACTATATCAATTTCTATATGTGTTGCCAAGATTGTTAGTATAACTGCATAGTCTGTGCAAAAAATAGCTCTATACCTAATTATTTTTGTTGTTGTATTTTTCGTTAAAGAAAGGACAGGGTCAGAGGCACTGGAAAATGGCTGCAGGGCAATAAAGAACCTCCAGAACTGAGCATCTCCTATTATCCCTATCTATTTGTGGAAAGAAGCTTCAGTGATTTGGTACTGTCTGCCCCTGAAGCAGCACTGCGGGCACTCCCTCCAACATCCCAGCCCAGAACCGACCCCAGCTGGGGACACGTCCGGATGGTCCCAACTTCTTATGACAGTCAAAACCAAATGTATATAAAGACTCTGCTAATCTTTACCTAGCCATTTGATCTTCAAAAAGCAGAGCATTCTCAGTTAAGAATTAGCAGGTTTATTTCTTGAAAGGATTCACTTTTTCTTACAGTTCTGGGGAAAGTAGAGAAAATTTGCCAAGGGAGGATGGAGTGACAGCCTTAGATCTTCCAGAAGAGGGTTTGTGCAATTTCTTGGGGTTTTTTTGTAAGATACAGAAGCAATGTTTGCACTCCACCTACAACATAGTAGTCAACAGGAGCTTCTATAAAATCGTGAAGAGACTTGGAGGTATAGATCTGTAATCTATTATTCCTGGGAGAGCTAGACTAGCATGCAAATGGGAATTTTGGCTCGCAACTCACTGTTGCCGCAAGACGCATGGGAAGGATCTGCTGGTCCTAAGCGTCTTTGCTGCTGGGACATGTGCTCTGTTCCTGGGAGGGCTCTGGTGGGCTCCGTGCAGTTGGCACGCCGTGAGACCAGAGCAGGAGCAAGGTGCCTGGATCACCTTGGCAAATCCCGGCAGCACCCACTGAAGAGGTGTACCAGGAAATTTTAAGACTCCGCTAATTTGGCCAGATCTGACTTTCTAATGGAGAAGAGATGCGCGTCTCCAACACCAGCCTTCACTTCTCTTGCCAAAATGCTGTTCTAAAGTATGAATAGTCCAGAACGCGTCAGACAAATACCTGGGAATTCGTTTTGGTAAAACTACCATCTACTCTCATTCTTTGAAGTACCTGAACCTCTGCTGAAATTTAACACCCATCTCCTCAAAGAAAAAGAAAAGCCTGAAGCTGAGAGCAAGTGGAAAATTTCAGCATGACAAGTTGACCTCAGGCAAAGCCATAAGCCGCTGAAAATTGGGATTTCTTAGCGGAATGTATTAGGCAGCATCATATATAAATTTCTAACACCCAGTACCAGAGAAAGTCACTTTCATTTACTTTCAGTAGCTTATTAATGATACAGATTTTACGTTAGAATTTCCTGCTGAGGTGGCAGTACAGAACGACACTTAATTACACAACCTCTGCTACAACTTAAGAATACAACTTTTAATCAAACGGTGATGGTTTGATAACAAAATACCATAGCACTCTACTTCTTGACAGGTGGTAACCAATGGGCCAAAATATTAGCTGGTTCACGGAGTTCCCCACTGAACTATTGTTTATAGAAGTTGCTTTGACCTCAGTGCAGAAACATCAGTGAACTGAGCTTTTCTGATCAGAAACGTTAATGGGAACATCCTTCAGGATTTGTCTTGAGTAAGAGTTTGTAAAAAGGCTTTTATAAAGTGGATTTTACTGCATATTTTTCTGAAACTTCTGTTTGGGAAGAAGTCTAGGAAGCTTGAAGTTAGATGTTTTGCAACGGAAAAGGAATGACTGCTTGACAGGTTTAAAAAGTCACGCTTGACAGAGTAGTTATAGCTGTTTGATAGTAAGACTTAAATGTTCTGCTTTATTGGATGACAGGCTGAAGAACAGAAAGACTATCAAAATAAAACTTTTTTTATATATATATACTCAGGTTTTTTCCTACTTAATAACTCAAGGTCAAACATGCATTTTAATCAAAAAGCCTCTGAACTTTTCTGCTGAGTCAGGGAAACCAGAACAAATTTAGTGTTCTTTTCAATGCATTTGTCAGTCTACATACAGAAAGTGCGTTACACAGTTGTGTTAGCAAAGGCAAAGCTTTTCCTTGATTATCTAGGGAAATTGCCTTTGGACAAAAGCCGTGCTTTTGAATAGGAATTTTAGACTTTGTAAAATAACCAGGGACGTGTATTTCAATAATACCTCAAAGCTTTCTCTCACATTTGCATTTATTAAAGCATTTGGGGCAATATAAAGTTATCTCAAATTCTTTTTTTTTTTTGGTTTGACATTCAATAAAATCCTAAAGCACATTTCCACCCACTTTTGTCAACAAGTCCAATTCTATGTAGGAGTTGTTTGGTTTTCTCCTTCATTTGGAAATGGAAAGCTCAGTCTTGATCAGCCTGACAAATGGATCAAATAACATGAATTTCTTTCAAAAGGAAGCATTTTTCAGGATGAAGTAAGGGCATTAAAGTCAGTTTATTGACAATTATATGTTACTCCTTAAGAAAGTTTTCATACTTTAAAGTTTAGCTGTAGTCCTCCTATATCAATCAATAAATATGGAAGGTTTCTTGAATGGCAGTTTAAGGCACCAAAAGAAGAGGTTTTATTTTAGTATATTTTAGTATCTTTCATACTGATATTTATATTAATTTTATTATAATTATCATTGTACCTATATATTGCAAATCTGATTTTTTCTTTGTCCTTCAGTACAAATCACTAATTCATATTGAGTGGAAAAAAATTTACTGTGAGGTTATATTTAAAAAAATAAATTTTCATCTCCACTTTTTCTCAGCTATATGGGGATGTTTTTGTCAATGATAATATTTCTACCTTAGTGCTTATTCCTATATATTGATTAGAAAGCATCATTTACATATTCAGGGACTATTGATTGTACATAAAAAGGTCATTCCTTTGATTTTGAATTTATCTTTAAATGAACAGAGAAAAGAAAGATTATTTTTTGAACTTGAGAAATAATTTTAAAAGCAGTCTTTCAAATCCATCCTCTATGTTGCTTCTAAGGTTTATTATCCAAAGGTCTGAGGTTCCATTTTTTTTCTCCTTTTATTTTCCCAGTCACTTTACAGTAGGGGAGAAATATTCCCCTTTGCAACTTCCATTACTCTTCATCTATGCCACAACTAAAGCCCTAGTCCAGGAAATAGCTGAACACATCCTTTTTTCCTATTGGCTTTAAAATACCAGCATGTCCTCCCTTGAACCTAGGTCAAATTTTGTATACATTTATATATGGAAATGCATATAACCATTAGAATACATGTTATTACAAAACTGCATCATTAAGTGTTTGATACAATTAAATAATTAAAACAAAATCTCTACATGAGAAACAACTTGATCTATACAGAAAAAAATAATTAAAATCCTCGGTAACAGTGTTAAGGATTTATTTTAATGGTCTAAGTACAGTGCTTGAAATTCCAGCAGATTCCACTGAGTTCACCATTCTTTCAGAATAAAACCAATTAATTCTAGGCATAATTATGGACTGAGTCCATACGTGTTCCCTTCAGCTGGATTTATAATTAGCTTGTTAGTCCTCCTACAGCTTAAGAGAAATGACCTTTTAAGATTCAAGATATCTTTTCTCATGATAGCATCAAAGTTATGACAGTAAAAAAGTACTACATTACTTTGTTTATTGGTCTTGTGGTCACTTACAGTTTTGCTTGTTAATATGATAGGGTTATTTTTTAAAGTCAAATTATTAAAGAGTTATTATTTTTATGAGAATAATATTACCCATGAAAGAAAGTATAATGCATACCATCTCTGCTATCCCAGGCAGACATTCACCCCATTAGATTTTTGTTTAGAAATATGTAAACATTTCACCTAAAGATCAAAAGGAACTGTATCGCTGGAGAAAAACTGCATCAGAAAAGCAATACTAATTTGTTAGTGATTTTGCTTAAATGTCAAACTCTTTAAGGAAGTCTCTCGCAATTTCCTCCTCCATCTTTTACTACTGCAGATGGCCAGTGGTGACTCCCACAGAAATGGAGAAGATCAAAACCATACATGAAGACCTGGCATTCCTTAACCATGAATTCTGTTATAAAAATTATGATGTTATAAAAAAGTGTCCTGTTCAGAGGCTCAGATAAGCAAGGTACTTAGGTCTCCAGCAAACCTCAGCCTGACCTGTAGTCTAATGCTTTTAAATGGCAAAAGTTAGGCATGAGCCTAAACGTCCTCCTGGATTAGTGTCCAAAGAATGAGAAGAATGACATTCCCCATTTCACTTGTTTGGGGTTTTTTGTTGTTTGTTTTTTTTTTTTCCAAACACATTGAAACTTTCTTTCCAGTGTGATATTAATGGTTTTGAAATTGCAGACAAAAACCAAAGCAACAACTGGGAGGAAGAGGCTATACAGGCTGCAGAAGGGACTCCATAATTTTCCTTATACTTACAGAGTTTGTTAGGATTTTCTTAAAGGGCTTACATGTATCAGAAGTCAATCCATCTGAAGTTCTCTCTTTTTTTTTTTTTTTGGTAAACTTAAGTGGTCAAACTCTGTTCAATACACTTGAAATGAATAATAAATAATAATGATTAATAAATCCTCACATCAGGATGTATCCAAAGTACAGAAAAAGAAAGTACAATTAATATGCCTTTGCAAGAAAAAAAATAGAAGCCAAGAGGCATGCAGAACATTACTTAACATAATGGCAAAGTATTTAATAAGAATTCTATCTACTGGTGCAAAATAAAATACTTCTCTTAGCTTCATAAGACCTGCCGGATGGTGAACAATGCTTTTGTCAAGAAAGGAAATGTTTTTCCAGTGGTTGCACAAACAGAATAAACCAGAAAAAGAACATTATTTTATATAAATGATCAATCTCTTCATGGTCCTTGAGGCTCATTTCAGAACGGATTTCTGCAGGGCTACACCAGAGAGTCTGTGATGCATGTAATAGAATCAAAGAGCTCCAATACAATTCCAGAGTGGTAGGATCTCTGTTTATCTCCAACCTCACTTTTTCTAACACCAGGTCTAGATTTAATGACCTTGGTAACTTGGCAAAGACCATCAAGGTGATCTTTGAAAATAGATTTTACCTGTAGCTCTATCTGATAGCTAATATAGGTGGTAGTTTACTTTAGGAAACTGATGGAAATGACAAAGCTATATTACTTATAAAGCTTCTTAAAATATAAGCAGATTTGACTATTCCACTTCTAATATTTTTCCACAACTTCCAAGAGCAGGAGGCAGTTGCAATACACTCTAAAAGAAAACACCCTCAATTGCATTAAATTACCATGAGCTGTAATAAAAAAGCTTTCTCTGGGTACCTCAGTGGAAGCTCAGTAGTGCTATGTAGCTCCACAAATGAATGTAGAAAGAGATAATAGGTTTCTTTAAGCAGACTGTTCAGCTCCACTCCACTGCTTGTTCTTATCCTTTCCCACACAGACATTTCAGTATTCACAGAAACTTTGCAGTACATGTCCATGCTCATAGCCATAAAAGACAAAATCCTCTATAAAGGGAGACCCCTTTATTTTCTTCTAGCTGCTGCACAATATCCCAACAGAAATTAATACTTTCTGGAAATTAATAACAGTGCTTCTCTTTGTTCTAAAATCAACTCTCTTTAAGCTTAACCTTGGAGTGATAGCAATGCAAATATTGAAACACAGGTGAATTGTGCAATCTATAGGATAACGTAAAAAATAAAAGGCACTGTTCTTCTGACCCTCATGCATGCACAGCAGACTTTCGAGTATGTGGAGAAGAAATCACACGAACAGATTCTTGGTGAAGAACAGTCAGAAAAAATTATCAACTACTAATAGAAAGAACATCAGCCTGTATTGCTAATAGAGTACATACCCCTTTATCCGTAATTTTCACCATCACCAATTCTTATCATTTTGCTGATTTATCAAAACAGCAAGAAGTCAGTAATAATTTAAAAAAAGGCAATTTCACAATGAAAAATATCCTTTTTCTACCCAGTTATTTTTCATTTCATTCAAACATGTCATTTTTCTACACCTGCTTAAAAACAAATTTGAGTTTTCAGAAGAAATTACAGAATGGATTGTATAATTTTCTTCAGGTTCTCACTCCCTTTTTGCCCCTGGAAAGCAGGTAAGGAAAAGGAGCGCAATGAAAAAGATTAAAAATCTTTGGCGATTTGATTTCAGATGCGCATCCAAACCCAATATTTTTCCCAGGGATCATTTGAGAAAATTCTGTTTGAAATTTAAAACTACCCACTAGCCTAGGACATTCACACCGGTTCATTTATCTGCACTTCCAAGACAAATGATACAAACAGAATTTAGTCTTATGAACACATTGTAATTAATGGCAAAGCTCAACTTTTTCCTACAGATGTTGCCAGATGACGCAGACCACATAGCAGGACAGACGGCAGGATAAAGGTTCACTTAATCATGCTGGTAGTTGCCCAACGAGGTGTGGGACACGTCTGAGGGAAAATTCCAGAGCAAAGTAGTAGGGTAGAGCTGGTGTCAAAGGCTGCTGATAGATAAAAAACGACCTAGCCTGTATAATTTATTTTTTTTTCACTGCTGGGGGAAATTATCTACAAATCTGAGCAGAGAAATCACTACTATATATCCCCATTTTAAGATCTCTGGTCAAAAGAAATAAAATTTATGGACTTAAAAACTTTGTCTGGGCTCCCCAGCTCAGTCCGCCCATGGATTTTCCCCCAAACTGGGAGAACTTTTCTTGTTAGAAAAGTTGTGACTCTTAAGAGACTAATTTATAACTCTTAAGGATGATCACCAACATTCCCATTTAAAGGCTGTAAAAATGATCAGCTAACAAGACCCTGAGCTTTTCTTGCTGGCCTTTAGCACAAAATGCCAACCCCACAGAAAGTTCAGGACTGCAAATAGAATAGAATAGAATAGAATAGAATAGAATAGAATAGAATAGAATAGAATGGAATAGAAAGAATAGACTATTTCAGTTGGAAGGGACCTACAACAATCATCTAGTCCAACTGCCTGACCGATTCAATGCTGACCAAAAGTTAAAGCATGTTATTAAGGGCATCGTCCAAACGCCTCTTAAACACTGACAGGCTTGGGGCATCGACCACCTCTCTAGGAAGCCTGTTCCAGTGTCTGACCACCCTCTCGGTAAAGAAATGCTTCCTCATGTCCAGTCTGAACCTCCCCTGGCAAAGTTTTGAACTACACTTGCTTTGAAATACTCTTGCTCCTACCTCAGGGAAAGGTTCTGGCTGGCACCTCTCATCTTAAGGCACTCTGTGACTAAGGATAGCTTCATACTAGATAGGGGTAATTTTGTATGCAGAGATTAAGATTAATCTCACCTGGTTTTGGCTGGTTCATCCCTAAGTTTCTAGACTAAACTAGGTGTTTAGGCTCCTTTGGCAGGACTGAGGAGTGACTGCCACCTCCGGTGGGGGATTCATCCCACCTACCCAGATGATTACCTCAAACTGATCAGCTTCACCTCAGACAACTCACTGTCAGCCAGCTGCGCTCCTACTCAAAGTAATGCCAGACTTCCATAGCATCAGACTGAAACAAAAGAGCAGATGATATTGACTTTAGGCAACATTTACCCATCTTGAAAAGCCCACAGGCGGATGGTACTAGGAAACAGGAGGTTTTCTCTCTTTGCCACCTGTAAAATCAGGCACAACATTTCCATGTCCCCGTGCCCCAAGTGGTCAGGTTCAGTTCGGGGATCACACCGCCAGCGTTGTGGCCGGCTCTCCTGTCCCTGCTGCCTCATCCTCAGCTCTCCAGCATGATCAGAACCCACAAACAGGGAAAAGGCCTTTTAGGAGCAGTCTTTTTGAAACTGTGAATAAAAGACAGTTGGGAAGTGTTACAATTCCAACTATCAAACGATCGGTGGAGTTTCCTCAGTACATGCTGCTTGTTCACCAATTTCATTATCTACATGCCTTGCCTTCCTTTCCAGGCTTCGAATGCCTTATTGTCTTGTTTAAACACAATCCAAATATATTAAATGATTAGACCTTACTTGTTGCCAATAAAGCTTAATTTTATTGGTAGGAAATATTTTGTTTCACTTCATAGTATTAAATATAATTAATTCACTATGGACTAGAACTCTCATGATATTTAGCACTCTTACACATTGCATTGTTATATTAAATTATATGTGCTTCCTATTAAATATCTGAGTCTGTCCTGCAATTTCAGACAAAAAGAAAAGATTTTTCTTTAAATCTGTACAGACACATAGAATAAAGGGACGTACTGAACCAGGTTACTTGACTATAGGTACATCAGGTAACCATCAGCAACTTTGAAACAGAGTGACATTTCTGAGAGCAGCTCTTTTGATTCCTAGAATTTGAAGATTCCTTCAGAGGTTTCTTTCCTTCCCACAGCTTTCAGGCTCATAATTCTGTGGAAGGGACCCCTGTACAGGTTCTTCTCTGGGTAGATGGGCTTTGTATGCTCTGAGTCATAACTTCTGGGGCCAGCAGGTTTGCCCAGAAGCTTTTACTAAAAGAGAGAAAGATACAATGGAAAAGAAGGCATTATGCCAAATGCAAAAGTTGTATTGACTTTTTTCCTTCTTTTTCACTTTTTCATTCTCTGGATGTTTATTATCTGTCAGATTGTAGACTGTGTTGGTGAGGGATTGTGTGCTCCTCCTTGATTTTTTTGTGTACAGCACTAGCTGCCTCTGAACATGACTGTACTGATAAAATGCATAATGCTTTTGTGTTCCGTAAGACCCATCACACCCCTGAATAAAGAACAGCTGCTTTGTGACCAGACAGGTACACAGATGCTTGCTGATGGAGAACTAATCCAGGATTGCTCCCAAAGTTGAGAGTCAGGCAACTCGTTTTTTCCCCTTTCTTTAGCAACAGCAGACCTTGATGACTGAATACATCTTTCTATAATAACCAAGAAATGAACCATGCTGCGGGTTTCTGCAAGGAGATGAGTCATCATATCTTATATGAGGCTCTGTCTTGGATGTTGGCATGACCTCAGTTGAAGCTGAATTGATGGTATTGACCTTTCCTTTATTTTCTGAGTACTACAGACATCAACACTAATTTTGATAAGGCTCAGTGAGATGTGAGAGATTAACAGCCCCAAATGTCTGAAATAAAACCCAGGTTACACAGATTCAGAAGCTGTCACAAGTTGAAGCTGTGCTCTGGATGAACAGTCTCAGACAAGGCTTAGTCTACAGTAAAATCTGAACTGGTAGCAGTTTCTATAATTTGCTCTGTCAGGTATATGAAAGGAGGGGAGAAACAAGTTCCCAACCATAATTTTTAAGCTGAGAGAAAAAAAAAGAATTTTAAAGAATGCCATCGTGAAATCCATGGGGAAATGTTCAGTCATTATTTTTTTCTTTTCATTTTAGTATTAATTTCTTTAAAAATAAAAAAGCAAGGAAAGAAGGAAAGAAATTTTGAGTTATTTCTATGGCTAAAACTGACCACCAAAGGCTTATTAAAAGCTCTATGCTGCCTCACTCTTCCTAGCACAGGCCACAAGAAGAAAAAAGAACAAGTCAGAAAGTCAAATGGTGGATTCAATCTCTTTTTTGTTTAAACACTGTTAGAAAAGATCTCTGGACCTTTCCATCCCACAAAAGCAAATATGAAGATGCGGACATGCCTATCCTTACTGTTAAATGACTGGAATTATCTCACCAATGAAGTCCCATATTTTGCATTGATACAAATTTGTCAAATTCACTTGTAACTTCCTATACGTTGAAGAGCTTTGGATGACATTAGTTGGTGTGACATGACAGAAAATGATATGTTAAAATACAGGCTATGCCACAATAACAGCTATAATAATGACTTTGCTTTTTTCAGCATGAGAACTGTTCAACCACTGCTAGTGGCTAGATTTCTCCTGACTGCTAGGGGAATTGGACCAGATCCAGCAGCAAAATAAAATTGTACAACAGCGAAGCCACAACAACGAAAAACTCTTGGTTTGGCAACACGAGAAGTAAGAATCCACTAAGATTTCAGAATATCTTTTAACAGTACATTAGGCTTGTACTAATCTATTTAAGGATAAAGATTTCTAAAAAATCTTCTTTTTATTGATCTCTCCAATATGCTGTCATTGGCTGCCTTTTCCTCTGAAAATTCCTGCATATAGAATGTGGATGAAGCACTAGAAACTCTAATCAATTCTTGCTCAGATGAGCTGAACTGCATGCAGAAATCTAAGCAGGTCTGGGAGAGATAAAAGTACTACTACATGGTGCTTTAGGGCTGCCCGTATCACTCTCCTGCTGTCTTGAAATCAGAACTTTGGTATACCTCTTTGAGGGTCTGGAAGGAATCTGTGGAAAACGAACAAAAACCCAATATACCCTCTCCCTGAAACATGAGGCTTTAAAAAGAAAACCAAATACTTTGTATATGTGTGCAACAGCTAGAAGTCATGTTTGCAACTATTGCACAAGTTCATTCCAGTGCCCTGTGGTGCTGAGAATCAGACAGCATGGGCATGGTGGCAGAGATTCACATTGCCCAGCACTCGGGAATCAGGCTAAAGCATCTAATTTAGAAGTCTGGTCTCCCTGCACTTCTACAGTCATCGGGGCATGGCCGAAACCTCTAAAGGGACACTCAGAGCAGGAGATTAACTTAGGTGATACAACTGCACTATGGAAAAGCTTGTGGAGATGTGTACAGGGCAGCCAAGCCAGCTGGTGTGAGTGCCCGAAGTCCTGGGCATCCCCAAGAACCGGCAGCTCTCGCCTATGTTATTTGTGCAGGCAGCCTTGGAGCAGCTTGTGTTTCAGCACTAAGCAGCACAGGGCTTCCCTAGGACAAGTCCTAGCACCTCATGACCATCTGACATCAGTTGCATAAAAGCCTGGTAACAGCAGATGAGATGGATGAGGTCTGGAGCTTACCCCCACAGCAGGTAAACATAACCTGACGTGCATTGTAAGGCATGGGCCATTACCTCGATTTCCCCCAGACGTGGCAAGGCATTTCCAGAACTGGCTCTGCAGTTGCTGAATCTGGCCAAGAACTTGGCTTTGGAGCTGTTTCTGTGCCACAGAGTAGCTTCAGCCTTTCTTCTCCATTTCTTAAGTCCATTGGACGCCTAAGTAAATATGGCTCCTAACGCTTCACCGGCTAATTTTCTTGCCTAAAGATGCATGAGGTGACTGACCACCTACTATGATGCGTTTTGGCCTTTCGTCAATGAATGATTTTCATTCATTGGTCTGACTTTATAGCTTCTGGCTGGTCATTTAAGTAAAATATCCATTCGTACTACCGCACTGCTAACGGGATCGTTCATAGTCAGCTCCATCTCTTGATGTATTAGCACAATAAATCCAGTTCACTGGGTCATTTCTGGTTTGGGGAATCTGAGTCTGAACTGATATGCTTCGGTATTAGTCTGATGGTTCATCTTCACTGAGATAACAAGAACAGGCTAGAGCCTTTCAAACTGAGCATTTCCATTCTGCTCCCAGATGTTTTTCTTCTTCTTCAGGCATGAGTCATTGCGGAGTATCTGTTTGGTGTGGCTTACCTTGCTTTTTACTGACATCTACCTTAAATGGCACAAATCCATGAGAGGTCACTTGTCAAGATCTCAAAAACCACACAGAAATGCTTCTTTGTTTACAGGGACATTTGCAAGTAATTCATCAGCGATGAGCACTGTTATACCAACATACCTGGCACAATTAATTTTGGTAGAGAAATCTGCGCTTACAGGGATGTATGTGAATTTGAAATCAACAAGCAAGCAAAATACACATACTGGTATAAAAGCACTCTGGACCAGACTTTGGGCATGTTAAAACACATTGGGAGGAATTCTAGTGATAGGTGCACCACAGTCAGTGAGAATTGCTAATTAGAACTTTTCAGGGCAGACAAAAGAATAGGCAAGATATTACATGAAAATCATAAACCAATTATAAATTTAAAAGTAAAAGATGTGGAAAAAAAAGACCAAAAGAGTCAATCTTTTCTTTTACTACATTATGTTAACTACTGCTTGCAGCTGTTATAAATGTCACTTGCAGGCTTCCAGCTGTTCTGGAATGGGTTTGTTTTTAAAGCACTGACTGAATAGAATAATTGTTTTGTAATGTTGAACAGTATGTTGTGTTAGTTTTGCTTCTGCTTTTTAATGTATTTAACTGAATAATCAAATCGTGTTCATGCCTCAAATACCTACAGTGTGATAGGAAATACTCACTTTAGGTATCTAAAGGCTTCATATTCACTTAAGTGATTTGTCTAAGCTCTATGTTTCCATTGTGCAGGATAGATACGCCTATGTCTCTGATTAAGTTAAACCACTCATGATTCAAGACTCATGTGGGTTTTAGCTATTGTTCAACAGTTGGATTTCTAGTAAAAGAAAAATTCACTCTTTATGGTTTTGTACTGTGTTGTTATCTACATTACAATCTCCAACTTCTGCAATCCACTGTTCTTAATTAGTATAGCTATTTCAAGCTGTAAGTTTGGTTTTATGACCCTCTTTGCTGATGTCATCTATAAATTCCCCTTCTCCCTTTTATTGTTGTATAAGCTGGGTGGCCTGAGGCCCTGATTCTCTTCTCATGTTGGTTTTATTCTGTGAAATAAATCTAATGCCTTCAGGGAAGTTACTCGTGATTTAAACCCACAGCAGAGGAAAGCCAAAGCTTCAGGTTATAGCAGTACGATCAAACACAATTGAATTGTGGTGACTTAACAAGCTGCCTCCTGTCAGCTGAGCAGCTACAAGGGTCCGTGAGCATGCTTTTAGCCCAATTAATTATGAGAGAGTATAACCTAGCTTAAATGAATGAATGAGAGTGAAGACAACAGAAGACATCTGTATAAATATCTTTTCTAGGCTATTTAATGCTTGACCATACACTGCAGCTTGGGTCTGTAACGAAAAGCTGTGGACTGCATTCTGGGAGCCAGGCCTCTACAAGCCTGGTGCCCTCACCCCAGTGCTAGGCACCTCCTTCACGGCTGTGTTATAGACCCCCATTTTGCAGCCAGCAGAAGCAAACATTCACTTTTAAGCTGTGATTTATATGACCGGTATTAGATGATTACTCGTAGATGAGACAAATTGTATCCTAGAGCCCGTTAACTCTATTAAATGTAATTCCACTACTGTCAAAGGAGAGAAAGTTGACTGACTTAAAGACAGAGTTCTGCATTGCCACCAGCTGAATCCCACCTGAGTGTCATATAAGCAGGCTTTACTTACTCAGCGTAGTTACTAGGACTGAAGTAAGGTGCAGGTTTGCTTTCATCTAACTCTTTTCTAGGCACTTAGGGTGGGATTTGTCCTACCTATTTTTATAGGTCTAAAATGTAATCATTTTTGGGCTAGCAAAGCCAAGCTAGGTAAGATGTCTGGAATCCCTTTACAGTCAAAGGAAACCGTCCCTTGTAGAGGTAAATATGTTTTGTTCCTTTACATATGTACAGGTCCCTGCCTTATATAACATAGGGCAGAGAAACCATACTCCTGAGGTACCTTTTTCTACATTGACTAAAAATGGCAATCTGGATAATCAGGTCAGAAGGAGACACCAGGGAAGACGAATCTCTCAGCATGCAATAACCGAGAAGCAACATGTTCTACTTTCTCTTTATTTGTCCTTTCTTTGCCTTTTCTCCACTCATGCAGATTTTTCTCTCTCTACAGGTAGAATGGAGGACCAGAAGTTTTTCTCATTCAATGTCACAATGAGAAAATACATGCAGTTAGAACAGTTTTTTCAGGTCAGGAAAATTGTAATTGTAGTGATCAGAACACAGCACATAACAATGACCTGGGATGCCCTGCTAAATCCTGTGAGCTGCTTGTCCTGCTTAACAAACCTTTCTCCTACATCCAGCTACAACTTATAGTAGAAGTAATAACAAACTGGTAACAGACAAAGTCAAATGAAGAACTGACTATGCAGAGGAAAAAAGACATTGCAAGCAGTGAAAGTCCAAAATCAATAGAAAAAACAGTGCACTATCCTGCATCCTTTACACCAATAGTTTGCAAAGAAATCCAAGACCAACATTTGATTTTAAATTAATGACAACTCTTTAAATTTCAGCTTTATAGACTCATTAAATCAGTAAACAAGAACTGTGTATTGTGAACAGGGTATTTGAATTGTAACTTGACTTTTTAGTTTGCTCCATCACAAACAGCTTTAGGCACAGCAGTAAAACATATCATAATTTAATCTTTTCTTCATCTTAGTTGTCTGCTTTCAGTAATCTAGAAAAATTGCTTTTTTAGTGTGAGTAGTACAGGGTAAACCCACAAATTTCCATTCGCCAGTTTTAGTTTGTGCTCATATTCAGGAGGAAATGCAGACTATAGAAAACCTTAGCTAAAATATACTGTGGGGCTCTGTTCACCTGCCAGTGCAGAAATTATATTCTAGGGTTTTGTCCCGTCTAATTTATGACTTGAAAACATATTGAATAAACTCTGAAGAAAAGTATGGGAAGCTCACGGTGACAAAAACTATAATTAAAAATAAAACAATTTTTTCAGTTTTGTTTTAAAGAGATAAAGTCATGTTGTATTTGTGTGTATTTGCATTTTACATGTGTTTGTAAAGCACAAAAGAAAAATGCAGCCTTCTTGTTGATAGAGATTGATAGGCTATTGCTACAACACTCGGGATATGAATAGTAGCAAAGGATTATCAGCAAACATCAGTCTAGCTGAAGTGGTCTTGAATTAAATGGCATGCAAAGCTCTGAAGGAGACTCTGAATATAGAAGGCAATCATTAAAGATGAGAAATTCTTTAATGGAGATGCTCATAGGAGAAGTTTCCTCATATATCTTCTAACTTTCTGTTTTAAAATGTTCATCTGTGGTAAATAAAGCTTTCTCTCTCCATAAAATGTCACTCTTGCATTGTTCTCTTATTGATAATAGTTAAGAATGAAAACACTATGAAAGAGACCATAAACACTTATGAAGAACTATGGCTCCCGCAGCATACCTGTGTGTGCATAATTCCTTTCAGAAACACCATTCAGAGCTTTATATTCCTTCTTATGCAGTTAGAACTTCATTTGAATTTTATATTTTCAATGACTTTTACATTTTTAGGATGCTTCTTTCATGTAACAGCCACCCCTTGACTCAGGGATTTCACAGTTGCACACACCAACGGACTGCACCTTCACGTTGGTAGTTCAGCTCAGACATGTATTTCTTTCTGCCTTGCTGCATATCACACTGGGTTGTAGGCTTGAATTGCAGTTGGCTAGAGTTAGACTAGGCCAAGGAGTTTATTTGGGACTGCTATGATTGAATGTGTTTCTTAAGCAGCTCTTTAGCCACACGGGAGTGCCTATTCCAGCAGATGTTATGGTGCTCTTCCACTCCAGGAGCATCCCAGGGAAGAGCTTATACTAATTCTCTCTCTCTGCAGAAAGCTAGCAACTTACTGCTGGCCTACATTCACAGAAGTTTACTGTTCCCACCGCGCCTGTCACCTAGTTAACAGGTGTAGGCAAAGCTCCCCAAATAGCTATTCCTTTCCTCTTTCTACATAGTGGCTAGATGGAGAAAAAATTCTGCCTAGGGAAGATATAAGATATGAATAACCTGTACAAAATATCTTACTTGAAACACAGTCTACCTTTGTGTTTTCTTTACTAGACCTTTTTTTTCTAATTTTAAAGTAGCAAAGGATAATCTTGTGTGCTCTGAATTATTGCTATTGTTTGGGTTCCTTTATTGCAGTGTACAAGTCTTACAAGTATTTGTTGTGGTGGTTAATTTCCAGGTATTTTGGCAAAAGACAGGTGTCTTGCCCATAAAGAAGTGAAATATTCCAAAGTGCTTAACAAAATCTGGAAAGTTATGGTGCACTTTTTGTGGTGCTGTGCACCCTAACCTTTCTGCTGAATGGTGTGCAATGGAGGATCTGCCAATTTATTCTTCTCAGCTTTCCTGCCTACTCACATAAATAATACATGTGAGGAGAGGAAGAAGGCTCAACTCTTTCAAGAACTACAGAGAAGGTGTGCCTGTCTCAGAAAAGGATTCGGGAGTGCAGTATTTGAAAAGTGATTACAGATTCCTCAAAAGAAAAAAATAAATAATAAAAAGGACCCTGATATTACTTTTGACTAAGGCTATATGACTTAGAAGAACTCCTAAACAGATGAAGGGAGAGGAAGGAGAAGCAAGCATTTCTCTTTATTTTACTGCTTTAATCCTGACAGCATCTTTTCCATTTCATGTGATAAAGGCCCAAATTCTCTGCAAACTTTGCTCTGCTATCTTCAGTGAAAGTATAAAAGTAGAATATTCTAACTCATTTCTCAAGGTTAAGATTTTCTCACAAAGGAGAAAACATGACAGTAAATAGAAACAAATATGTTCAAGAAATAATAAACTTTGAACTCAAATTTTAATTTTCACAAAAAGAAATATTCAAGACTAAAGTAGCAGGTAACAACACTAAACAGAGACAAGCATTTCAGGTTAAGATATCTTACTGTAAGTTGCACTGCCTCCCTTGCAGGTTTTAGTTATTTATTTAAAACACACATACCCACCCACAGACACAGACAGAGCCACAAACAGCTGCAGTAGTCTGAGTCTGAGAACTTCAAAGAAAGTATGAGTCAAACCCATGAACCCAATTCACATTTGGAAAATAGTTGACAGTGTTAAGTTTGGAACTGAAATCACATTTTAAAACCTCCCAGATTCAATGGAGCTTCAAAATTCAGATTTTTTTTTTTTTCCCTGGTCATGGAAGGCGTTTGAAAGACTTAAGCAGAGATTTAATATTTTACTGACAAGAAACAATCTGCCTCCAAAAGATCAGAATTATCTAAAGTTTATGATTTTCATTTATGTTAATTTCTAGCTGCAAGTCATCCCAGGTCTTTAAGCTTTTGGCTGAGAATTTCCCTCCATTTTTCTTCAGCTTTTTTAATCACTGGCTTTCTGGACCAACAAAAAGACACACTGCTGGTGAATCTAACTGCTCAGCAACTCTCTCTCATGTCTTCTCTCTTAGTTTATGTTTAAATCTTTTGCCACAAATTGCCCAAAAGGTAGTTTTTAATTTCTTCCTGCCTACATTTAATGAACAAACAGAAAAGAGATGAAAGAGTAAGTCATATAAACCTAGACATGTAAAACAATATTAAGAAGGCTTTGAATAATAACCATATGTTCTGGTCAGAGCTATGCCAATGTATCTCAGCCAGTGATGCAATGCTTCGCTTTCACCAGAATCCACAGCAGAATTCCTCAAAATTGCTCTTAGGGAGCATAACTGGGATATTATTCGCTGCATTCCATAAGGTACTACTCAAAGTGGTTTGGCCCATCAAGACAAGCACCTTCCAGCAACTGCACACGGAATATCCTCGACTTTTTCTCATGGTGGGAAGGTTGCAACTTTACCTTTCTTTGCAGAAGTATATTTTAGACTGTTTAGGCTGGATATTAAACCCTAGGTTTGTTTTCTTAGGCATGCGTTACCATTAGAGGTAGCATAAGTGGGTGAGTTGGAGCTTACCAACTTACTTAATTTGAATATGTTACCCCTGAGTCTAAGGGCAACTCTTCATTGGACTATTCTCACTTAAACTATCCAACTTAAAGAAAGGCTGGGAAATTCCTCAGATCCCAGGACGTCAAACTACACATATGAAACTTTTGTTACACAAAAAATAAATCAGAGTTCAAACCCAAATGGGATGTTATTCCACAAATATTATTTAAACAGGAAAAACCAAATCAGTAGGCTCTATTAAGAACACAATGAACTAAAATTTCAGCCTACTACCATGAAGTGGTAGGAATACTGAATACAATTAGTAACTTTGATCCTCCCCCAAAGACCTATCTGACAAAGCAGCACCCAGTTGAAAGTTAAAAAGCTTGGCTTTCACCTTGAACTCCTCTTTTCCTTTTGAAAAACAAAGCTCCCTTCTCTCAACAGCTGGGCGAGAAAATCCTTGTGAATGACTGAACCCAATCACTGCCCCTTAACAGCAACTGGTTGCTGAGCGGAATTGGCCCTGAATTGTGCTGCTTGAACGGACAGACCAAGCTGGGAATGAAGCTACGGACATAAATTGGCCGTGACAGCTGACTGGGCAGGTGAGAGCCTGGGGCTCTGACCCTGGGTTGCATATGCAATGTTAATATAGCTTTAGCAGTCTTGAGAAGAGAAAGGCAAGGTTTTTATATTTTGCAATGGATGTTTATTATTAGATGTTTCAAATCTACCTAAAACACATAGTTGCTCATTGTTTTCAGAAGCATGGATTTTAGCTGAGAGACATCTAATCACAGGCATGTCTCAGTACTCTGAAGAAGCCTCCTAACTGTCCCCTGGGAAATTATATTCTGTAAAGATATCCTTCTCCCAGAGTTCTAGGTACCCACAGTTCCCCCAAAATCCAGCAAAAGGAAGTAAAGAAATTCAAACTCCTTCAAATCTGGACCTTTGCAATTCGCTGAATGACTGAGAACAACCCAAGCAATGCTTAGTTTTATCTATGGTCTGATATGCAGTTCTCACAGACAGACTTAAAAAAGCAAAATAAAGAGAAAAAGAAAGGAGAGATTACAGAGATTACTATGTCAACAGAGGTATTTTAATACTATTCTGTGTAGCTGCTTATAAGATCCAGTATTTTTCGTTAAAGAACAGGATTCAATTTTAGTGCACTGAGAAATACATTCTTTAAGGTGTGGTAATGCTGAATATTATTAGCGAAGAACCAAAATTGAATATCAGTCCTGACTTTAGGTAACTTTTACTGACATTGCTCTCCTTTATTGCTTTGACAGTACCCCTTTATATACTGTTGTCATTTTGAACGTCTCCCATAAGCAGTAGTATTAGTGTCACCTAGCTGAATTGTTTAAAAGGCATGCAAGTGCACGAGCAAGTGCATGAGCAAATCCCAAACATACCTTAGGTGGAGATTGCCTTTTGTGATGACTTTGTAGTTATGTTTTGAGCAAATTCATCAAAACAGAGAATTTATTTTTTTAATTAAATACTGAAGACAGTGGGAAAATCATAAGGCCTTTTGAATCTTAGATGTCATGTTAAGACGGAGCTTTAGCAATACAAAAATCAAAATGTTTCGATACAAGGTTTTATAGCCTTCACCTAATTTTAAAATACAGTTTTGTCATTAAGGCATTGAATACTGAATGGTACCAAGTTCTGTTCGTGGGTCCGGGCAATGAAATAAGAAAACATGTTTCTTTATTGTAACCTCAATCTTTATATCACTACAAAGTTGAAAGCATATGATGCCAAAGGCGGCAGTTTTGTTATTTGGCTTGAAGCCATGAAGATCAACTGAGTAGCAAGGAAAGGAAATTCATCAACAGATATGACCCCCTTATCTTGTAGCTTTGCATGGACTCCTGGACACTTTGTCTTGAAACATTTGCTGAGAAAAGCTAGTTAAAGTTCAAACATAAACTGTTGTAACACAAACTGTAATTCAGCTGTGGGATATTGCTGAGGGATATTGACCTCCAGGACAAATTTACATAGGCTTAAAAGGCAAATGTAGAAATTAATGGAAAAATGCAAAGGTGTGACAAGTACCTGAGGACTTCCATGAGCAGCAGTCAGTAGGGGACTAGGAGGGACTTCTGAAGAAATGCCAAAAGATACGTGCCTTATCCCTATTGCAAATTCAGAATATTTAGTGCTGGCTGTTGTCACTATTGCTTGCTTCCGTTAAAATTATCCTATCCCTACCAAAAACCTTGGAGCCTTTTCAAAGGTCTTTCTAAAGGGATAAAAGAAGAGAAGAACATGAATGACTCAAGTGGTTACAGAAGACCATGTAATCATTTACAGGTGTTACAGAAGACCCTCAGATGTGGAGGGTCTAATTCCAAAAGCGGAAGGGAGAAGTGCAGAAGAGATTCAGGTGGAGCTGGATAAGAGGCTGCAACCTTGTGCACTTAATACCTGTGCGGTCCTGGGCTCTCTCTCAACCCAAACACGGTACAAGGTAGGAGCTGATGAACTAGACCATGGACATGCCCCTGGTTTTATGAAGGGTTCTGAGCCATGTCCTCAGGGCCAACTCAGCAGGTGGGCTGGCCCATGAGGCACCTCAGTCTCCCTCGGACAGGCAAGAGGTATCCTTGTGCAAGGGGCCACGTCCTTTCGTAGATGGTTGAGGTTGGAAGGGACCTCTGGAGGTCATCCGCTGCAAAGGGAGCCAGCAGAGAGTCTGAGATGGCATGATCCACTTTCACTAAAGTGGACACACTCTTGTCACCTTTCTCCTTTTGAAATTTGAGTGTTTCTGGATGAAAGATTTCAGTTTTCTCAAATCAAGGGCAGTTATTGCTCCTCTCCCCTTCTTCTTGTATGCTTCCTAGGTACATTTTTTTTGTATGTTTTTCCTCTTAATTTGAATGTAAGCATTCTTTTGGAAGTGATAAATCTTTTGTGCAATAAAATCACTAAACCATGATCCTAAATGTTCTACCTCAGCTGTAGTGGCTTATTTTATTCTAATACATAACTAAATAATTCCCTTGAATATTTACACAAGAGAGGGGAGTTTATAGATGTCTATGAAGCTGTTATCCTCCAGGCAACTCTGTTGTGGTTTTTTTTTTTTTCATTTAAGTTTTTCATGACTTCTGATATCATTGGCCAGTGAAAGATTCTCTCTCTCTCATCTTTGTGACCCATTCAATTACCCTCAGCTGTAAGTAGACAAGGGAAAAAAAAAAAAATCTTAATTTTAGTCTGCTGGGAGGCCATGGAAGCAATGTTTCCTCAGGGGCAAGAAGTGCACCAGTCACACTCTATCTCTGGTAAGCAGGTGGTGCTGAGCTATTGCAAAGATGCAGTCTGGCTCCTACCAAAAGCTCAGAATTCCTGTCAGCATCCACTGCCTTGGCCATGGATTATTTTTTTTTAATGTAAGAATACAGACAACTCCTCAAAGTATTATGCACTTAATAAATATTTCAAAAGTTAACTATGTGGAGGTTGTGATAAAGATGTAAGGATTTCAATGTTTTATTAATATAGATGTTGGTTTGCTTATTGGCATAGTGTTTTCTGTGTTGCAGTTTAAGTATTTCTCTGTAGGGATCTGTCAAACAGGAGGATGGGGATAGTTCAAGACAGTCACCTGTCAGTGAACACTTGTGATTCCTTTATGCACAGGACAGGACACAGCTAGTAACTCTGAGGCTTTGGTCTGATCACCGCTGAGACCAGGAAAGTACTTTGAAGAGATGGACTAAAGGTCTCCAGAGCTATTAAGAAACACCCCTGCCAGATTTCCAAGGAACATTTCAGGTGGAAAGGGTAGAAATCAGCCTCACTTGAGTCTTGCCCACAAAATCCCTTTGGACCTTTGGAGGCACTTAGATAAGTTGAAGCTGTCATCGGGTGGCAGTACTGCAAGTAATACATCTATCTCTTTAAAAAAAATTTATATATAAAAAAATATATTTCCCCGTAAATGTTTGCTGCATGTGCTCATTCAGGTGGTTGTAATAACTGGTTCCCTGGCTCTCAGCACCAGAAGGGGAGAAACTCAGGTGGCTGGTAAACCCAAACCAGTTACGATAGTAAATTGTACAGGTTATACATACAAACTGGGGGACGAGAGGCTGGAAAGCAGCCCTGAAGAAAAAGATCTGGGGTTTGGGTTGATGGCAAGTTGAATACGAGTCAACAGTGTGCCCTGGCAGCCAAAAGAGCCAACCGTGTCCTGGGGTGCATCAAGCACAGCATCACTAGCCAGTCGAGGGACGTGACCATCCCACTCCACACTGCCCTGGTGCAGCCCCACCTCGAGCACTGGGTGCAGTTTTGGGCGCCTCACTATCAGGACATCAAATTATCAGACTGTGTCCAGAGGAGGGCAACCAAGATGGTGCAAGGTCTTGAGGGCAAGACTTATGAGGAGAGGCTGAGGTCACTTGGTTTGTTCAGGTTGGAGAAGAGGAGGCTGAGGGGTGACCCCATTACAGTCTACACCTTCCTCAAGGTGGGCAGTGGAGGTTCTGATCTCCTCTCCCTGGTGACCAGCAATAGGACACAAGGAAATGGACTGAAGCTGTGTCAGGAGAAGTTCAGATGGGACATTAGGGAAAGGTTCTTCACTGAGAGGGTGGTTGGTCACTGGAGCAGGCTCCCCACAGAAGTGGTCACGGCACCAAGCCTGTCAGAGTTCAAGGAGCATCTGGACGATGCTCTTAGTCATATGGTTTAGTTTTAGGTAGTCCTGCGAGGAGCAGGGAGTTGGACTCGATGATCCTTATGGGTCCTTTCCAGCTCGAGGTATTCTATGTTGTAGGTGAGTGCCAGCAGGCTCTGACTAGGGAATGCAGACAGAGGTGAGGAAAGAGAGAAAGGGAGGTGCACTGGTGAGCTCTCCTGAGAAAATGCAGCAAAGGTGAAAAAGACAAAATTTCAACCTGGGCACTTGGTACGGATCTTGCTAAAAGTATGTCAACCCTGAATTGCTAAGTAGTTAATGCACCTATGAAATATTAGCTTATTTTGCTGTGGGAATAAAGTTCTGATAATTCACTGGGGCAAAATTAGGGATTCAGTATTGAAGTTTGGTTTTAAATCAAATATCCACCTTTCCTTTAACTCAGCTGTACCTGAGCTGACTAAAAAACAAATATGTCCCCTGCAAAGCCAGCCACATTATTCCTTGGTATGATGATGCATACAAAATTTATTTGCCTTAAGAGTGACAGGCTAACCAGCCATCTAACCTCAGGACAGACCATTGAGTTTTTTCACTGTTATTTAATATCTATCTAAACTTTGGATTTAAAAGGGTATTTTAAAAAGATACAGCATCTTGGCTGAAATGTCCTAAGAAAGTTTTAAATGGCCATATTTACTCAGACAATCAATAGAGCAACTTTTACTTCCCCTTGTAGAGTGTCTGGCATGGTAATGCCATGTATAGAATCCCTCCAAGAGTACCACATAAAGTTATTTCAAATAAAAATAAAACATAGTTTAAAAAGTAGTTTTAATTATTTATTGATATAATTAAGCTGTATTAATGCCCTTTATTATCCATATTAAAAATTCACAAGGATTTTCATCCCTTTCATCTTTATTAGATGTGTCATAACTTGTTATGTATTTTCATGAACTATTGATGAATATGAAATGCTCAAAAGCAATTTTTTCCTTTTAGTTATAATGACTATATGGGGAGTATATTAATATTTGAACAAGCAGTTATATTTGCTAGTTAGTATCATTTCTACCACTTTTCCTTAGCATGCAGTACAAGGCAACATCCTTAATACATAAAACCTGCAACCTGTAGCTGAAAAAAAAATTTTTTCAAGTAGTATATACCATAATTACCTATGCCTTCTTATCTCATAAAAGTAATAGTATTTTGATAACATAAAGTATGCAGAAGACATTGAACACATTGGTAAACGTTATCATGAAATAGGCAGCAGCTTCAGTGTTAAAGACAAGTTCACAGAGAAGCTGGATTTTTGTATGAAAAAACTTAGATGTCTTCTGTCCTAAATTTCAGTATTTACTCTTTTAGCTTAAACTCATCTTTTGGAGAATTAATTACGTACTTGCAATAGAAAGATGACAGCATAAAAATAAAATAGGGTACGTCCATACTTAAGAAAGACTGGTGGGAGGAATTTGGAATATAGGCTAGCCTGGGTAAAGTTCGTAATCTTAATTTCTGTTATTTTACAGTTTTTACTTCTAGTTCTTTATCTCTTCTTATTTTATAACCTGGATATTGACAAAGTGGTTTTAGGCCATAGACATCTTCTGATACATTTGACCTCCAGTTTATCAAGAGCTCTAAAACATTTATGCTACCTTATGCTGACCAGGGCTT
Organism: Haliaeetus leucocephalus; assembly: GCF_000737465.1. NCBI lineage: Eukaryota > Metazoa > Chordata > Aves > Accipitriformes > Accipitridae > Haliaeetus > Haliaeetus leucocephalus. The sequence goes on from NW_010972566.1 coordinate 156,304, forward strand.
TTCATTTAAAACTAGTAGGACTTGCATTCCTAAATCACTTAACTGCTTTGGGAAAACCCGTCCTTTAACTGGCTAAACAAAGAGTGTGAATGTAGACTATTCTTAAGTGTGAGCATTTCTGCTTAGAAACTTAAAAAAAAAAAAAAAAAATTAGTCAGTGTTGAGAAAGTGGAGTTAATTATGCCTCATTAACACCAAGGCAGTTTGTTTTTTAAGTTACAAGGACATTAAGCAACTAAGAGAAAAGAATATAATAAAACTAGAATTGGAGCCCTCGGACAACAATATTCTTCACTACTCAACCCAAAGGTATTTGCAGATCAGTTGCCTCATTTAGGGGCAGATTGTGAAGTGTGTTATGCACTTACATAAATGAAACATAGGAGTAGTCACTGCTCATGTGCAGAAGCACTAAGGAGTTGCTTAACCACCTGCAGTACTAAACATTTCTTTTAAGGGGCCATTTTATTTCTTTGCCTCTAGACGTGTTGCAAAATTCAAAAGCAATATCCTCACATTTATGTCATTAAAATCTGCATTCATAATTTATTCATTAAACATGGCAACGAAAAGCAGAAAGCACAAGGTTTTGAAGTTAGTTTTATAAAAGCTCATACTGATTGGAATTTAAATAATTTTAACAATGCAGCTGAACCAGAGAATCAATCATTGCCGGTATCAGTTGCCACCACCCAGGTGGAGGAGAGGGACAACCCAATTTACCAGACTGTGTGGAGTCGATAGCCTGGCATGTCAGACCCACAGGAGTATAAGGCTTTAGTAGACACCGGGGCACGGTGCACTCTAATGCCATCAAGCTATAAAGGGGCAGAACCCATCTGTATTTCTGGTGTGACAGGGACATGTCAACAGCTAACTGCATTGGAGGCTGAAGTAAGCCTAACTGGGAATGAGTGGCAGAAACACCCCATTGTGACTGGCCCAGAGGCTCCGTACATCCTTGGCATAGACTATCTCAGGAGAGGGTATTTCAAGGATCCAAAAATGTAGCGGTGGGCTTTTGGTATAGCTGCCTTGGAGATGGAGGAAATTAAAGCAGCTGTCTACCTCGCCTGGTCTGTCTAAGGACCCTTCTCTTGGGGGGTTGCTGAGGGTTGAAGAACAACGAGTGCCAATTGCTGCCACGATGGTGCACTGGTGGCAATATCACACCAAGACTCCCTGATTCCCATCCATAAGCTGATTCATTGACTGCGGAGCCAAGGAGCGATCAGCAGGACTCGCTTACCCTTTAACAGCCCCATATGGCCAGTGTGAAAGCCTAATGAAGAATGGAGACTCCCAGTTGACTATCACGACCTGAATGAAGTCACGCCACTGCTGAGTGCTGCTGTGCTGGACGTGCTAGGACTTCAATATGAATTGGAGTCAAAGGCAGCCAAGTGGTATGCCACAACTGACAGCACAAATGCATTTTTCTCAATCCCTTTGGTAGCAGAGTGCTGGCCACATTTTGCTTTCACTTGGAGGGGTGTCTGGTACACCTGGAATCGACTGCTCCAGGGGTGGAAACACAGCCCCACCATTTGCCACGGACTGATCCAGACCTCACTGGAACAGGGTCAAGCTCCGGAACATCTGCAATACATTGATGATGTCATTGTATGGGGCAACACGGCAGAAGACGTTTTTGAGAAAAGGAAAAGAATAATCCAAAACCTCCTAAAAGATGGTTTTGCCATAAAACAAAGTAAGGTCAAGAGACCTGCACAGGAGATCCAGTTTTTAGGAATTAAATGGCAAGATGGACGTTGTCAGATCCCAATGGATGTGATCAACAAAATAGCAGCTATGTTTCCACCGACTAATAAAAAGGAAACACAGGCTTTCTTAGGTGTTGTGGGTTTTGGAGAATGCATATTCCAAATAACAGTCCAATTGTAAGCCCTCTCTATCAAGTAACCTGGAAGAAGAACGATTTTTAAATGGGGCCCTGAGCAAGGACAAGCCTTTGAACAAATGAAAGAGGAGATAGTTCATGCAGTAGCCCTTGGGCCAGTCTAGGCAGGGCAAGATGTAAAAACGTGCTCTACGCCACAGCCGAGGAGAATGGCCCTACCTGGAGCCTCTGGCAGAAAGCACCTGGGGAGACCCGAGGTGGACCCCTGGGGTTTTGGAGTTGGGGTTACACAGGATCTGAGGCTCGTTATACTCCAACTGAAAAATAGATACTGGCAGCATATGAAGGAGTTCGAGCTGCTTTGGAAGTGATTGGTACTGAAACCCAGCTCCGCCTGGCACCCCGGCTGCTGGTGCTGGGCTGGTGTTCGAAGGGAGGGTCTCCTCTACAAATCATGCAGCTGATGCTACATGGAGTAAGTAGGTGGCACTGATGACACAACGAGTTCACACAGGAAACTCCAGTCGTCTGGAATCTTAGAAGTGATCATGGGCAGGCCAGAAGGCAAAGATTTTGGAATGTCACCAGGGGAGGAGGTGATGAGTGCTGAAGAGGCCCCACTGTATAAAAAATTACCAGAAAAAGAAAAGCAATATGCCCTGTTTACGGATGGGTCCTGCCATATTGTAGGAAAGCATCGGAGGTAGAAGGCTGTTGTACGGAGTCCCCTACGACAAGTAGCAGAAACTGCTGAAGGAGAAGGTGAATCGAGTCAGTTTGCAGAGGTGAAAGCCATCCAGCTGGCTTTAGACATTGCTGAATGAGAAGAATGGTCCATACTTTATCCCTATATTGACACATGGATGGTGGCAAATGCCCTGTGGGGGTGGTTACAGCAATGGAAGCAGAGCAACTGGCAGCACAGAGGGAAACCCATCCGGACTGCCGCACTGCGGCAAGATATTGCGTCCCAGCTAGGGAATCTGGTTGTAAAAGTACGTCACGTAGGTGATCACGTACCAAAGAGTCAGGCCACTGAAGAACATCGAAACAACCAGCAGGTGGATCAGGCTGCCAAGACTGAAGTGGCTCAGGTGGACCTGGACTGGCAACATGAAAGTGAGTTATTTATAGCTCGGTGGGCCCATGACACCTCAGGCCATCAGGGAAGAGAATGCAACATGTAGATTGACTTGTGATCAGGGGGTGGACTTGACCATGGATACTATTGCACAGGTTATCCATGAATGTGAAACATGTGGTGCAATTAACCAAGGTAAGCAGTTAAAGCCCCTGTGGTATAAAGGACAACGGCTGGAATATAAATCTGGGGAGGCCTGGCGGATTGATGATATCACATGCCCACAAAACCACCATGGCAAGCACCATGTGCTTACAATGGTGGAAACAACCACTGGGTGGCTGGAAACACATCCTGTGCCCCATGCCACCACCCGAAACACTATCCTGGGCCTTGAAAAGCAGGTCTTGTGGTGACATGGCACCCCAGAAGGAATTGAGTCAGACAACAGGACTCATTTCCGACACAACCTCATAGACACCTGTGCCAAGGGGCATGGCATTGAGTGGGTAGATCACATCCCCTGTCATGCACCAGCCTCCGGGAAAATTGAACAATGCAATGGACTGTTGAAAACTACATTGAGAGCCACGGGTGCTGGGACCTTCAAGCATTGGGATAGACATTTAGCAGAAGCCACTTGGCTGGTTAACACTAGAGGATCTGCCAGTCGACCTGGTCCTGGCCAGTCAAAACCCCTGCACACTGTGGAAGGAGATAAGGTCCCCATAGTACCTATAAGGAACCTGTTGGAAAAAACAGCCTGGATTATTTCTTCCTCAGGAAAGGGTAAACCTATCTGTGGGATTGTTTTTGCTCAAGGACTGGGGTGCACTTGGTGGGTAATGCAGGAGGATGGGGAAGTCTGATGTGTGCCTCAAGGGGATTTGATTTTGGATAAGAATAGTCAATGAATTAAATTGCGTGATATTAATTGCTATATAACACTCTGTATCATCACTTCTATGGTGGCTGTATACCATATCAAGGGTATTACAGTAAAAATCACCCAGATTAATGAAGAATGAACTTTGATGAAACTGAACAAAGTGCAGCAATGATAGAACCGCACAAGTGCAGTGGTGATGGAACCAGAACTGGCTTCAGCACGCAACAATCCAATACCACACACTGTTTTTCCTGTCTTGAAAGACTGTTATGACAGATGGAGCCCAAAGTCATGGACTAAATGAACTCAATGGACATTTTAGAGGGATGGCCCATAGATTAAGGGAATGATGTCTCTGTGTGTATATATCAAGAGACAGAAAAGGTGGTGGTGATTAATTGGGACATATTGGAAAGTGTGAAACCTGGGCATGATGTAAATGGTATAGAATAAGGGGTGGATATTGTCCTGGTTTCAGCTGGGATACAGCTAATTTTCTTCCTAGTAGGTGGTATAGTGCTGTGTTTTGGATTTAGTATGAGAATAATGTTGATAACAAACTGGTGTTTAGCACTTGCTGAGCAGTGCTTACCCTAAGTCAAGGATTTTTCAGTTTCTCATGCTCTGCCAGCAAGCAGGTGCACAAGAAGCTGGGAGGGAGCATGGCCAAGACAGCTGACTCGAACTAGCCAAAGGGATAT
>NW_010972566.1:161077-273181 GCF_000737465.1 Haliaeetus leucocephalus
TGTCCTCCCCATCCCACTGGGAGGGGGGAGGAGTGAGCAAGCGCCTGCGTGGTGCTTTGTTGCCGGCTGGGGTTACACCACGACAGTCATTAAAATCTGCATTCATAATTTATTCATTAAACAAGGTAATGAAAAGCAGTGATGCACAAGGTTTTGAAGTTAGTTTCATAAAAGCTCATACTGATTGGAATTTAAATAAATAATTTTAACAATGAATTAAGTTTCTTTGACCTGAATTATTCCATACTAGTGTAGGGAAAGCCAGGCAAAAATAAGACACGAAGAAATTGCAAAATTGCATCAGTGAGAAGCTGGGAGTGTATTCTATAATTGTTTGGCATTGGTCTTGTACAATAAAGAAGTTCTATAACTCATTTTAAAGGCCATCATACTTTGCTTTGTACTCTTCCAACATAGCTTAGAGCAGTCAGAACTAGCTGCTGAATTTAAGTATAGAATTACTCAAATAATAAAAAGATAAATCTGACCTTCCATCTTTTAAAGTTTTATGATAGCATTCTATTTGTTTTTCTCTTAGAAAAAAATCTCAGTGCAAACTTAATGAAAAAAAAAAAGGAACAAGAAAAAGAATACAGTTACTAGGCAAAATTTATGCTTGAAAGTGGACAGTAGCATCGCTCAGAAACTCAGGCAGTAAAGACAATAGAACCTAGTCCTCCAGGGCAGCAAGAGCTGTCTTAGTTTTCCCCTGTCTTGCAGGCTCCTGCCTTACTATTCCAAATTCAGCAAAGGAGGTCCTTCAGACAATAGTCTCTTTCATTGCTTAGATGTGATTTATCTGCAGATCCATTCCACTCTGCAGTGAACAGGGCAGAGATCTTGAAGAAAAATAGTAAATCATAAAATAATTAAAGATGGTATCATAAGCCATAGGCAGCAGAGCCAAGTGAAGGGTGCACAGAAAATATTACTATTTAGATATTTTGGAAAAATGCGAACATTTATTTTACCAACTGAAAGATTTCACTGCCTGTTTAATCAGTTGTATATTATTAGTAATGGACTGAGAATTACTGGCTAACTCTCTCAGGCCAGAGAAAAACAGTAACTGAATACGCTCTTTAGTCTACAGACTATTCCACAATACAGTAAGTATTGTTCAAAATAAAATTCACTCTTGGGAAAAATATGACACATTGTAGTCTGCTTTTTGGATTCACAAAGAAAAGATGCTGCTGCAAGTATTTTATTCAAAACATAAAATAGAGTGGGTACGGCTCCCAGAAGACAGTATTTAGAAGCAGAAAATACTTAAAGCATCAAAATCAAAAGTACATCAAAAGGCAAACGGCAACCTATTTGTCACGGCAGCCCATCAGTAACCTAATTGCATGACAGATTCATCCAGAGGAAACTTGAAGGATGCTAACAGAAGTGTCTGATGGGAGTCTTTTGGGAGACAAATGCCACTTCTGGAAAAACAGACTTTATGGCTAGAAATTGGACTTGCTGTGATTGTTGTGCAGAGATAAGATGGCTGAAAATACGGTTGGGTGTTGCACAAACAGAACCCAATTTCTTCAGTAGTAGCAACAATTTAACAATATGTTGACTAGGAGGATATGACGGCAACATAAAGCCTCTCAGACTCTTTTTGAGAAAGAATCATAAAAGGACTTCACTGAGTCATTTAATTTTTAAGAGTGCCATCTAGAACTTTTTGCCCATTTTTATGAATTCAGTGAAGACAGTGCATGCAGTCTGTAAAGGGCTTTAGAATCCTCTAACCTAAAGACATAAATGCATTATTACTAAGGAATTATAGTTGTTCAATAAAATTATCTCACCTTAGACATTTGGTTATCTTCAAAGTTGTTTTGTTTTTGTTTATGTTACATATACAGTTATTTGAGATGCTTTTCAGTTAAATGCCAGCAGTTACTCCACGGCCTCATCTTTATCACAAACATTTTTCCCAACAGATGAATTCTCAGCATTCTCAGCTGGATGATGAATCAGTGTTTGGAAAATTCTTAGTATATCTTTTTTAAGCACAGTGAGTACCATAAAAAGTTCCATGTGAAGATATGTCCCTGGCTGTTCATTAGAGTGGAAAGGAGTGGAAAGTTGGTGTTTGAAAACTTCATTTGCACTGTAGTTTAGTAATTGCACCTTATCAAAAAAACCCACAAGGCACTGGCTAGGCAGGGTTTGCCCTCCTCTTTTTCATAGCACAGGGATTAAGGAAAACCGTACGATGAGGTAGATTGACTGGAATGAGTTCATTTTGAAGATAGACACTCTGGCCCCTTATGCAGCCTTCAAAGACCTGAAAAACCATTCGTATGTGGCTGTGACCTGAAATGAGAAAGGAAAGTAGGATAACACGGGGTCACTGACTGCGCTGGCTGCATTTGCACAGAAGGCAGCAAGGGATGAGCGGGCTGGTCTGCAAGCTACGTCCGTTAATTGATCAACCCCTGATGTGTACGTGGCAAGAGGTAGCTGGTTATTTCTAAGTCCTGGAGGCTGTCTCACTGCATTACGGTTTTTGAGCCTTCTGTGTAGGATCTCCCACTCCAATGCTTTTAACTCATGGTTGAAACTCTTTGCATGGAGGGTAAAAGTATAGCCCTTAATCTGTGATCAGAAAAAGAGGAATTATCCCATGCCTACACGAGATGAGGATTCTTTCTACTCTTGTAAGAGGAACCTAAGCTTGTCACTGAGAATTTATCTGAAATCCAATTCACCCAACTTTTAAGCACTAGCATAAATTGTTTAAATTGGTTTCCACAGAGCCCACTGTATCCTGCTACAGTGTGCTTTCTGACAGCAGGTTTAATTTCCTTGGAAATCGAAAGTACAATCCACATCCTTTCTGCAATGCAAAACATTGTGCATATTTAATGAGCTAACATTTTATAATTGTACTGTGTAAACAGCACCTTTAAGGTTGACTGAAGTATGATTTAAATGTAAGACTCCCCCCCGCCCCGTTTTTATCTTTTAAAATAACATTAAATACACTCTACAGCTATTCAGCATAGTACATTCCCTAGTAGAGGTGAGATAATTAAATATATATTTTCCTGTAAAATTTCATAAGAGTATCTCATTTTCTGAGCAGATGCAGGAGTATATATTAAAGTATATCAGAAATTATTCCCTTTGTTGCAACATAAGATGAAACCCTGATGTGGCATTTGATAGCAATACTTGGCTGGGGTTGGTTTCCATGTATCCTGCTCTAATTTTGGAATGCAAAACAATTGGAAAAAAAACCCCAAACCCAACCCCAAAGTAATTCTGTGTGAACCAAGTGAGGCTTTGGCATGCGTTTGCTCAGCAGTGGGTACAGTTCAGCACAGTTGTTATTCTGGAAGTGGTCTTCATGGGAGGTAGGGTACCATGTTTGTTTTCTTCCTCTGAAGTTTGTGCCTCATATTTAACCTTTCCAAAAGTCTTCCTTGGAGCTTTGGGAAGACAGACAATTACATATAAATGAAAGAAAATTGCTCCCTGTATGTTACTTAGGATATCAATAACAACCCACACTTGGGAGCTTAATGTAGAATTGAATGCAGTAAGTGACTTTTGTTTACAGACTGCCCGAAGGAGTGAATTTCATCTATTCTTCTCCTGTTACGGCTCTACAGATTGGTCTTACTGGAGAAGGCACACCATTTCTTCAGAGGTAGCGAACAAGCTCCGCAGTGTGAAATAAAACAGACACCTTACAGGTAGACTTGAAAACCCTTTGCTAACTTCAGATATGGATATTTGCAGTTTCAGCATTTTTCTTCTGTTTAGATACTTGATATTAGAGTTGGCCTTGAAAATTTCCTAGAGATAAATGAACATTGCAAAATAATTGATAGTATATTTTACTGCTATCAAAGCTTTTAATAAAATATAAGTTACAAAAGAAATTCTGCCCTAAATCCTAGTGGAATAAATATAATTCTTAACAATAGTTTCAGTACTTTTTCTGATTCTGTCAGCTTTTGTGAAAATTTTCTTTTTGTAAAGTTAACCCTCAGAAGATATGTGTGGCTATAAAATAGTTTCTCATTACTTTCGGGTGTGGAGGAACTTAAAATATCAGCCACAGACTTCACTAATGATTGCACACTGTATATAAGCATTAGGAACACAGAAACAGATGCATTGCTGACTTTGGAACAGGTTGAACCATTTAAGAGAAGGAACAGATATCAAAACACACATCAGTGGCATGGACTTGTGATAAAATAATCAGAAATAAATAACCCTCTTCAAAAAATATTTTTTAAAGATCTTTCCTGTCAGTTGTAAGAGACAAACATAAAAAGCATCATCTGTTTTTCCCCTTTTGCTTGCTCCTTTTCAGCTCCATCCTTTCAGGCTTTCCAGAAGATGTTCAGTGTGCCTATAAGCCTTCCCAGAATATTTTGTCCTGAACATTGTGCCTACAGTCTTCCTTTGCCCACCTCTACAAGCAGTCAGCACAAGTTTCTGGGTGTCACTATGTTTCCACCCCCTCAGCAAAGAGTAATTTTCAACACTTGGTTTATTACTACCTCCACGTTAACATACAATAGAGAGCAACAAAATTGTTCCGGTCATACCGAATCTAATAAATATTATTTGAAGATATAACACAAGATATTCAATTAGCAAACGTAGCAGAAATAGGATTCGAAAGTCCCTTGAAATAATGCTGCAAATCTCTAGCTAAACATATGTAGGAGTATTAAAGAGACCTTATCTAGGCAAGTGGAAGGTAAAAGGTCGTTTTTCTCTAGGCAAAAAACCTACACAGCAACACAGGTGTTACTGCCCACCTGAGCAGGTACATCCATGGAAGAAGGACCCCTCTGGCATCACCCAGGACAGTGAGCTCCATCTCTCTGCAAGAGCATCAGCCGGTGCTCAGCCGCAGCGGCAGGACCTGCTGCTCCTGCTTCTTGCTCTGCTGCCCAGCACAGACCTCACCTCCACCACTGAGAACCAGATCGTGCCGAGTGCATCTCTAGACCTCCCTATAGCCATTGACCATCGAGCAGAACTTTTTTCACTATTTGTAATTTGCTAAATTACGAGACTCACAATACGGTTGATGAAGACCCAGGTGCTCCTTCCAATTCTGTTCAGATTCACAACTTGCAAATTACAAACCAATTTTTTTGTAGGGTATTTGGACAAAATGATGAATGTTCTTCCCCCTCCCCCTCCATTTTCTGGAAACACATCCCTCCTCCAGGCTTAATCGTGTAGGAATCTGATCCAATACAAAGTAAAACTTCTAGAGAAACTTAATCAAAACTTAGCATTTGATCGTAAGAGCCTCTCTACTGCCTATTTGGCCAGAGCTCTAGTACTGTGAATACTCATAAGCAATTATCAAAACCCACACAGCTATTTAAGCTGTTGGGTGCAGAATTCATAGGGTTTTTTTAAGAAATGTATCTAGGAATTCTTCAATACCTCTTCTGCATAAACTCATTCCTGTTTGATAAAAATGAATTAACTCGCCTCAATAAGGGTTTTTTAAATTTCCAAGTGTTACAGATGATTTGGGCAGAAAAAAATGAGACTTCATATGCCAGATTTGCTCTGGCTTTCTGAAAGATAACCAAAGGTCTTATTTTCATTCTAATAAAAAAAACCCTTAAAAATATCTTGCTGCATTATTTGAAAATGTATATGATAATTACATACAGAACACAAACCTTCTTTTCCTGACTGAAATTAAGAGCCCCAGTAGTACTTTGTTTGATGTCCAGATGCTTTCTAAATGAAGAAACATTTTTTACTGTTGAAAAAGCTGAGATTTATGCAGATAGCTATCAACACCATTAATAAAATTACCTGCATAAATCCTTTTATTTGAACAGAACTCCACAATTTATATAGATTTAATGTGGTTTTTTGACTCAGCATCTTGTTTACCATATGAAGAATTTTTTTAAAAGGATCTTTACTCAGCTAGGAGAATTTAGTACATTTTGTTTGCTACTTAGGTCTGATATATCTATTTAAATAACTTCTTTAGGCTCCTCTCCTATTAAAGCTATTCCACAGGAACCATGTTTGAGCAAAAAGTGGTATTTAAAGAGCTTGCTGTTGAGTGCCTGCTAACACAACAGATCCCTCCCCAGTGAGAAAGCTGGGTTTCATCCTGGGTGCTGCTCAGCTCCCCGCTGCAGGGCCAAAGCTCTTGGAGGTCTGATTTTTTAGCATAGCTGGAAACCATAACTAGGATCTCACCATAGCAGCTTAAAAAGCTGCTACATAGATCAGGTCCTTTTGGTGTCACAGAGAGAAAAGAAATATGCACTGCTTTCTTCTGGCTGAGGCCATTGATTCCCGTCCTTGGGAAGCAAAAGGAGGTAAGCAGAGGGGATGGGGGGCTCCTGTGTCCTGTGATCTGTTGTTTTACACCTGCTCCTCCTCCTTCTTTTAATCCAAACAACAACAACAACAACAACAGCAACAAATTAAGGCTGCTGTCAATGCAACAGTAAGAGCACTGGGCACCTATCATCAATAAAATGAACTTTCATCCAACTCATACTTAAATGACAATTATTTCAACTTGCTGATCATATCACTGTGTTTTTCCCTGTAGACAGACAAATGCAGGTGATGGGGATTGATTAAGTTATCTGTCCTGTGTGCAGTAAGTGCAAAGACCATATACTTTTTTTTTTTTTCCCTAGGAAATCTATAAGTCCAGATAATACTGCAGTTTTTAATTAAATCAAAAAGTTAAACCACCAAAATCTGCTAAGTGCCAGTATCAGTCACAAATGAAACATTTCTGGCATTTTGTATGAAATGCAGACTTGGTCTAACAGCATTAAGTCAATGCATTCTTTTTATTTATATTTCCTCTGTTCCTCCTGCTTTGTTCCTTCCGATAGTCAGGTCTCGTCACACAAGGCCTGAGCACTAAAACAGGTTTTTCATGGATCTTGAATCAAGCCCAAAGAGATGTGTGTAGGAATTTTCAGGTGGACAGTCTGCACATGGTGCTTTACCATTACTGTTTTCCCAAATAAAACATTTTATGATAGTGCCTAAAGCCCAGGTTCTAGCTTTGAAGTATATCATGCAATGTCACGTCCATTGGACAGGGTTTTAATAGGTGACAGCACACAACTGAATAAAAATCCAAGAAAACCTACTGAGTTTCCATAGTGTTCTAATGTAATTGTGCTTCTTGCTTTGGAAGATTTGGGGAGATAGAATTTCATATGGTCATCTCTTTCCCCGCACTATTATCTAAATGCAGCTGTACTTATATCTCATGTGCCAAACAGATTTGATTTTTTATTGACCCCCCCCCCCCCAAAAAAAACCCAAACCCACAAGATACCACTCCCATCATTCAATATTCAACTTCACAGAAAATGGCTTTTTAGCCTTAGTGAATAAAACATCTGCTTGATACGCTCAACTCCTGTCACTGGCATAGCTGCTCACGAAGGCAGCACGGCGTCCGCTCCCACTCTGTTGCACAACACTCAACCCTATAAAGAGCTGCAAAATACACAGCGGGGAGCAAACGTATTGTAAGAAAGTAAGGAAGAAGTAACTAAATAACATCTCTTTTGTGTCTCTGACTGTATCTGGCACAACCATGACATGATTTTTATTTGTTGTTAGTATTGTGCTTTGTTTTCACTTTGTGTTTTCTTTTGCTGGAGTCATGGCTCTGCAGAAAGCAAGGAAAAATATATTCCTATACCACCTGATGCAGCTGAGACTCTGGTCCTACTAGAAAGGCAAAAAATTGCTTCCCCATTACTGTTAACCTCCTACCTTTCCCTGGCAAGCAGGAAGAACTGCTCTGCAGAGCTGCTATTTTGCTTTTGTCTGCACACCCGTGACCAGAAGGGACATGAAGAGGCTGGGCCGAGGACGACTTTTATTTCTGCCCTCTCTTCCTTGTGTCTCTTCGCACCGTGCCACCCTGCAAAAGGGGTCACACTGCTTTGCGAAGGGCCCCAAACCATCTCTTTCTTTCTCGGAGGCTGTGGGAATACAGGAGGAGCATCCGGACGTTTTGTGTACGTACAACAGGGAGCCGACGCAGGCATTGCCGACAGCAAACAAGGAAACTGCGCGTAGGAGAGGCAGGAGTTTCCAAACAAAACCGCCCTAACCCAAAGTGGAAAATCTGCTAATTTGGGCCTTGTATCAGACAACCACGTCTGTTTTGAGTGGGGACGGTTTGAGCAGCACAGGTGGACGTGCGCATGTTTTATGCCACCAGCCCCGTCTGGGCTGCTCCCCGCGGAGGGCGGCAATGCTTCGGTGTTCACCAGAAAGGACAGGGCACCCACTCCAGCCTCTATTAGACTTTTTCTTGATAAAGAAATATTGCCCTTCGCTTGCCTAAGGGTCAATTAAAATAGTTACAGAATGACCATACCTTACTTAGTACAGATAAAGGTTGACTACACCAGTCTACATATCATATTAAATCATTGTATTCCCTTCTGTCATAGAGTGCAAGATAAACTGTGTATTTCTGTCACAGGACACCTCAGAATGCCAAATGCTATATTGTTGTGGTGTAAAAATATACTAGAAACTATACAGAGAAGAAAGAAAAGAGTATTTGTCCCAAGGAATTTAAAAGAAAGTGCAATCATAATAATGGAATACTTTTTTTTTTTTTTTGACTGAATGAGTGCAATGTAAAAGCCCTGATACACAATTTATGCCCAAGAGGGTTTTTTTTTAAAGATTCATCTGTCAAAAACTTGTGGGATCATAAAAACCTGAAGCCTGTACTTCTGTAACTATTCACAGATAACTTTTTATCCAGTTTGAAATTCACATTCTAAAGACACAGGCACCCGCACACAAAGTCATGCATGCAGAAAAGCTACAATGTTTATTTGGTTGAAGTTTCCTTTATTGATTCCTATCATATATACCTTGATGATTTTATTTCTATTACACGCATTTAAAATTTCTACACCTTTGGGATAGTTTTGAAAAAGAAGGCATCGAAGTCATTCTGGAAAGAAAAAAACCAAGGGCAGACAACCCAGGAGTGGCAGCTCTATTGCTTTGCGCGTCAGACTGAGGTATCGGACCGGCATTTTCTTGCTGCTCCTCCCTCGCCCTAAGGAGCCAAACGGCTGGCGCAATGCTGTTCATTAGCTAAATTCCCACAGCCCCATTTAGCAGTCAGAGAAGGTCAGGAGAGGTGCTGGGCATCCCCGAGAGCGCAGCGAGAGGCGTGTTAGCACGACCTGTCTCAGAGCTGCTACGCTGAGCAGGGCTCGGAGTAAGGATGTACGTGATGTCCGCAAACTGGAGCGGCGCAGAGAAAATAATGTTTTCCTGGCATTTCTCAAAGGGCATGTGGTGCTTTTTTTTTGGCTCAAAACAATATTAAGCAAAGGAGTAATGAACAAAGAGAGGAAAGGGGGCAGGAGCAGCCTGCTTTGCACAGGTTGTCCTTATCCCTTACAGAAAAGTGTCGTATCGACTGTCTATCGGGCTACTTTGTAAATACAAGAAGTAGGACTGATCTGGCTGTTTGTCCTAATCACAGTAAAATACAGATAACAGATGACATGGAGTGTAGTGCTTGTTTATAGATTGAGTTCTGCTGCTATAAATAAGCATTGCAGAGCTGTAACCCATATATTCAATTGGCAAGATCTACTTCTCAGGGAAACTTAAAGGAATCTTCACAGGATTCCCAAGGAGGCCATCTCATCAGGCAAAAGGTGACTTGGTTTAATTATTCTGGCAGTGTATTTCATTTACAAAAATTGCTTTATCCAATACAATTTTGGATGTGTCTTTATTTATTGCCTTGTACATCATCTGACATGTTGTTCGCTCTCAGCATAGAGACTTTCATTTTGATGGTCTCTGTAGTACTCAGTCATTAGAAAAGAGTATTCCCATTGTTTTAAATTTTCTGAGTATATTCTCCTTTACCAGAGTACAAGGAGGTAAGAAGAACTAAACAAGCAAACATGATGCTACCTGGATTTGGGGTCCAAACATGGTTAAAAGGAGGCCCAAGACGTAAATGGTTTGCACAGATTTCCAAGATTGGATAAAAGTATGTTAATAATTGGGAACCCCCCCCCACCATTTCCCTTTCTTACACTTTTCAGTTCCTAAATTGGAGATAGGACTTTCTTATCTCATAGCAACACACAGATAAAATCTGTTTGTAAGGATGCGGTGCTCCAGAGCGGAGGCTGCAGGTACGGAGCAGGAATCACTTCTTGACCTCTCCTCCCCTGCAGGGAGTAGTGGGAAATGGATGAATAAGCACAGGAACAGAGAAGACCTTCATTTTGTGCTGATGTAGACTATCTGCAAATCTTATTTCTAAAGGAAGCAAAATGTTCCAGTAGGCAGATGCTATCTTCTGGAAGGTTTTGTTTTGTTTTGTTTTGTTTTTTAAGGATTATAATATTGGTCAGGGTGAGATGGGAAGGTGGTGATTTGACACATCAAATCATTAGCATCTGCCATTTATATCGTTACACCCCAAAATACAGATTTTCATAAAAGAGGCCTCAGGTTCACCTGTTTCTCACTTCTTGATCTGCACACAAACATGATGCTTAGTTACATATGTTGAACACCTCAAAGTACTATTTAAGAACAGGACACCATAGACTTTTCTGCAGTAGAGATTAGCATTTCTCAAAGTGTCTTTATGTTTTCCTATTATGCTGCTTCACTCCTTGCTTACATTAGTTACAACACAGAAAATAAGATGATTTATTTTTTCTTCAGTCCCTTATGGATGTTTTCTACCAGTACCCACAGACTTATTTTGTGGAAACTGTCAGAGAAAAGAGGAAGGAGGAAATATTTTGTGAAAGTTGCTTTTAACATTTGACGCAAAGCCAGGGACTGGATCAGTACAGAGAATGAATTACTGCCCTGTTCTCCAGAACCTGTACCTTCATAAAACCTGGAGGAGGAAATTTGTAAACTGGAGAGTAAACACTACCTACATTATTCTGCAGATTAGAAACATGGAACATTTTCTGAGTGCTACACTCACTTGAATTCAAAAAGAATGATATAAAAAGCAAACCCCCCCCCCCAAATTACAAAGTGGCATTGATTCCACTGAACGAGCCAAACATTCAATTATTTTCAAGCAAAATATTGCATAACAAGGTCTTATCTTTTAAATGCAAAAACTAGAACTAATGTAGTGTTAAATTTCTGAAGTTAAAGACTCAAAAATCATCTATCAAAAGCTAAGGCTTGGCAGTATTAAATCAGCCATATTGCATATTTTACAGCATATGTTGGTGCCACAGACTAATATATTAAGGTTGAAGCCAACAAGGAGAGAAAAATGGAAAACCCTGCCTTTATGCAATGAAAACCACCTAAAGAAAGAGAAAACCTTTTGTGGTGTATATACACTGTGAAGTTTTTGTGAGCATGGTGTTATGAGCACTCTTTGGCTGTAACTTAACCACCGCAACAGGCTTGCTCTCAGGCTGTATGAGTGCTGTCCTCAGGCCCTCTGATAACGGGGGTCCCCAGCTCACCCTTGGGTGATCACTGAGAGCACGGCAAAGGTGTGGTTTGCTTAGTGCCTCAAGCTCATCTCTGTTACTTCAAAGGGTGTCTGCAAATGTCTGTAGAAGGCAATAATGAATCTAGTGCTTCATAAACTCTCTCCAGGCACTGGTAGGTGACACTTCTCTAACTGGAAGAAAAAAAAAAAAGAAAAAAAAAGGGTGTGTAACTGAACCTGCCTATCAGGTCACTGGGTTCTGGGAGAAAAGAAATGCAGGCTTATTTGGCATTGAGAAGAAAATTTCTCCCATGTCACCAAAGAGTGATTAGCATAACAGTGGCAACAAGCCATAAAGTGGGAGAGCATATATTAAAGGTGTGCTGGGGAACATTTGCTGCTGGAGGCAGAATAATTCCTCTTTTCTCCCCAGTTTTCCTACTAGGAGTGCAGGAACCAGTGGGCTAGCTATGCACACATCTGGCTAGGCATGAACATGCTGAAAAGGGGAACTAAAAGTCTTGGGCATCTTTCAAGGCTAAAGGTTTGTCTTATTCACTCAAGAAGGTCACGAGCATGCCTGCTCTGACAAAGCTCTTCTACTTCCAGATGTGGAGGGGGGGGGGGGGAGAACAGGATGAAGGCAACATTTCCAGCTCAGATTTTGAGATGTCATGTTTTTAATTGGTGGGACTCATAATTTCAGGGGCCAGCTGCACCCACTGCGAGTGAATGAAAATAGAAGGGTCTCCTCTCAGCACATTTCAGCACTTGTGATCCATCTGCTCCACTTACTGGAAGGACTGGTCAATGCTGGGCATGCTGCCAGCACCATACTCCCGTGTTTGACACAGGGTGAAGTGCTTGAGCCACGCAGACTGACACAGGACAGGCACTGTGCTTCCCTGTTCCTCGGTTTTGTTCTCAATCCCCTTCTGTACCACAGATGCATGATTTTACTCTTAAAATCATAAGATTTGGACTTGGTTAGCCTAATATTTTTGACCCTTTTTCTCTTAAACCTTGTGGTCATTTGTTAATTAATTCTCTGCCCTGGTATTTCCCTGTAACTATGCTAACGCAGTTGACATGCTCTGCTTCAGGTTCAGTATTCAACTGTTGTCATTCAGCAAGAATCTGAGACAGACCTCAGCAGTGATGATTTGTATTGATTTGGCTTCCGAACTTTTACATTGTAGATATTGAATTTTTAGACAGCTTTGCATTAAAAATAACCTAATGAAAATAACAGCATATGGATTATTTTGTCCTTAAAGCCTTTTTCCTAACATCTCTCTCCTTTGTACCACAGTGTCAGCCCCTGTACTCTCTCCACTTTCCACAAACCCATCCTCATCCCTCTGCCTCTATCCACTTACTTTTAATTCCGTCAGCTGTTTGCATGCGATTATCTGTGTGTTGGCATTTACCTAGTACCAAGTAAGGCAAACGCATATACCCAGGCAGCCAGATGCTTTTGATTCCTGCTGTTTGCAAGGGAGACCAGAGCCGTGCATGTCACAGTTTGGAAACCTCTTTCTGTATACTGAATTCTGTGTATTTCTCCATCATAACCTCTTTTTACTTTGTTTAAGGATGAGCAGTTGTATTTTCAGACCTTGTCATTCCTCGATCAACACAATGTGTGAGGTGTGCTTGGAAAGGGCAAATTCCCCTATGGCTACCTCGGTGTATTTTTATCGTTGCTGACCCAAAGACTTGAATCTCTATCAGTGTCTGGTGCTTTGTGACAATTTTGCTCTTCACCGACTACTTTCTCTCTCTGTGATTTATACTTCTTTTTTCCTTCTTTAACACAAAAATTCTTCGCAGCAGATTGCAAGATCGTCCAGAGGAAACAAAGCAAAGCAAAACAAAGCAAAACAACAAACTATAAAGCAATGCCAATACAAAAGCTTGCTTTCAACATGGAGTTAAGCTGTCACTTCTTTATTTCAAAGTGCACATGATGTACAAATGCAAATGTCAGAATCGCCTGTAGCATAAGCCACAATAAGAAACAGTATGTTTGCTATACCTGAACACAAAGATCAGAAAGACGAAACCAGACTTTTTTTTCTTAATAAGAAGGGCTGCCAAGTCAGTAGTGTTGAAACAGAAGAGAGAGAAGTGACTTGCTTGTACACATACAGGCACATAGTTTTTATGTTGGGTTGTGGTAATGTAAAATAGATTCTTAATTTAAAAGAGAGGGCTTAGGCAAAGAGCACTCCAAAAGAGACCACTTTATCATGATCTCTGATCAATAAATGAAATTTATAACATTAGAAAAGGTCTCTCTGTGTTTGGAAATGAACAATATGCCATGACATGTATACAATTTTTTTCTACCCATCATGTGAAATAATGGTTATTTGCAAGCAGGATAGTTCCTAATTTATTTTTCTAATAATCTAGTCACTGAGTAGCTATAATACTTATTGATTGTGATTCTTCCAGATCAATAGCATATTGTCAAAACAATCCTTCAGTTGTTCCATAAAACAAAACAAAACAAAACAAAACAAAATTTGATAAAGTAGTATTGGCTGTATGGGAACAGCACCAAATGCTTCTTAATATGCAATCATTATGTAATCCTACGTACAAAGATTGGGGCGTAGCCCACCTAATTTTAGTCAGCCGAAGGACAGATTTCAGTCTATCATCTAAGCTCCCTTCTTAGCCAGCTGGCCTACAGAGGGTAATGCAGAGGCTTCCAAGGCAGATGAAATGAATAACCTTCTGAAGATACCGATCTCTCTGCAATGACTAGAGAAGTCTTAGTGTTTTGATGGTTCCTAGCATGTCATAGTAGCCCAGATAGCCCCAAAGGAACCTGACAGAACTATTAACCTGTGTACAACAAAGTATATTGGGGAGAAGGTTGGAAAGACTTCTTAGGGAGCCAAAAAAATTTGTTTGCTGACAAGTTCCTGTTGCAGGATGATCATCTTTCTCATATCGCTCTCCCCTTCCACCGATGCACTTTAAACATTCTCAGGGGGAAACATGTATTGGCTTAAGAAAGACATAGAATAATTGTGAGAGAAAGGGTCCAATCCAATTTTCTCCCCATATATCTGGGTAGGCTTTCAACCTCAAACATATAAGAATCTTGAACCTGTCTCTCAGAATCCTGAGATTAAGTTTAAAAACATTAGGACTTTTTTAAAAAAAGAATTGTTTCCCTTTGTTCATTTCTGAACCTTTTTGGGTACAGATGTGTCACATCTTCAAGCGTTTCTTACCAAATGTGAGGGTTGTAATTAAAACATTTTTAATTAATATTTTTGAGATCCTTCATTAGGATATAAATATGATAGAAGGGTATCTGCATGATGAATCTTGACTCCGGAAACAGGAATTCAAGCAAAACACCAAATATTACAGAGATAACTGCTAAAACTGCAACTTTGTACAGTTTTTAGGAATACACTGATAGCTGAAAGAGGCTGAAGCTGTTGCTATGAAGCAGCCCCAGTTTACTTGTTTCAGTGGGTTCTGGGTGCTGAACTCCCTTACACTCACCCAGGGAATCTTTCTGTTCACTGCCCTGAGGTTTTGGCGAGGGCTGTGACAGAAAAACCAGTCCACCCAGACGAATGTCCTAAACTTCTCTCATTTTCTTATGCAGACTACACAGAAAACAAGTTTAAAAAAAAATATATCTTCCTCAACACTGAATTAACAACAGAAACTTGTTTTAATAAATAACAATTAATATTTCATTCTGAGACAGAAAACAGTGCCTGTTTGTGATTCAGGAAAATCTTGTGTGCTGTCAGGAAAATATTCCAGGTAAGCAGGTTAGCAATAGGGTTTCTTGCAGTATCTAAAATTTTCATTTTCTTAAGTCCCAGAGTAATTGCACACTTCTATTCTCGGTGGGTTTGTAAGCAATAGCAAATAAAGCAAACTCAAATGTTTTCTGTCACCTAGACAGGTGTTACTGCAAGCTAACAAAAGAAGTACCAAAAAAACCCCATCCAGAGAATAAACGCAAGCCTTGCTCGCTAAACAGTCATTTGACATCCCTTTTCACAGAGTTTGCCCCTTGAGCAAGGGTCTCTGTGATAAAGATAAGCTCACATTGTAAATGCTTACTTTATAGCCAGCTACAGTGAACTGTGCTAAAGGCAATATTTGTAGTTAACATTACTGTGCAAATTTCTTGCCGTTTTTGAGATAGCTAGAAAGACTACACTGCTGATGTTTCTATCATCAGAGTAATACTTCTGTCCAATCTTCTGTCCATATTTTTCAAAGCTACTAGAACTGGAAGATTTTTTGTTAATACCATAGTGAGAATAAAAAGGCAAAAACTCAAACAAGAACTTGAATGCAAAGCTAAAAAGTACTGGTTTCTCTTTTCTAGAAACATAATAACTGTTAGAGAGACCTGTGTTTTAATAGATTATATGTTTTATAATTACATGCATGTGTAATGCATACTGTCAAGAGGTGACATAACTTGCTGTCAAAGTAATCCTGATAGATAGATATACTCCACTCACATTTTAGATCCCTGTTTGTACTGGCTTTGGCTGGGATGGAGTAACCCCACCGGGCTTACCCCACAACATCCATACTGGGGTTAGGGTGGTATAATGCCTTAAATTCATTCTAGCTTTGGCTATGACTTAAAATGTAAAGTTATACATAGGAAGTGAAGGTCAATACTGGATTCAGCCTGTTCTCCACTTTTTGGTTTTAGAATACAAGAATGTGCATGAAGATAGAATGACATGAATTTGCGTTGTCATTTACACAAACCAAGGGTATTCTTACAACTGGCCTTACCGAAATTGTCCAATAACAACATGTTAAGTCATAGGCATGTTCAAACTTTATGATAACTGCGGACAGACAAGAATGAAGTAACCCTCACTTTTATGGCTGGGATAGTCTAACTTGGAAAGACACATTTTCGTTCTGCAGAGCACTGATGGCTTTTCTGTGGCATGTTACTGTTAACTGACGTGTGAAAAGGATCTTGTTTAAGTGATAGTATGGCAAGGTTCAGTAAAATGCT
Source organism: Haliaeetus leucocephalus (assembly GCF_000737465.1). Classification (NCBI taxonomy): domain Eukaryota; kingdom Metazoa; phylum Chordata; class Aves; order Accipitriformes; family Accipitridae; genus Haliaeetus; species Haliaeetus leucocephalus. Next base: position 177,589 of record NW_010972566.1, read on the forward strand.
TGATCACTACCCTCCTTCTAGCTTTGTAAATCAGATTTTAAGTTGCTTTTTAGCTGTTCTTGAGACATTTTTCTTCAAGAAATGCTTAAAACGACATGGCCAAAACTGCAAAAGAGGAATCTAAAGCCTACTACCAAATATGTGCTGCCCACATTTTCGGAGATGATCACGTATTTATACTCACTTGTGAGCACAAACTGTTTAGGCATCTCATAATCCCATTTTGACTTACGAATGCACAGCTTGCTTTCAGAAATATGCTTGCATGTGTAATTAAAAGATATGGGGTAATGCTTACAGCTCCTGCCAAGGCATTCAGGAGAGAGCACCCTGGAGAAAGAGATGAAAGCAGCCAGAGCAGGAGCCAGACAAATTGGAATATGGGGCAGCAACAGCAGGAGCCAGGAGCAGATAAAAGGTTAATGCAACATTCGTGAGAGCAAGATGGGGACTGTGTGCCAGGCAGGGCTTAGAACAGGTCCTGAGATGCGCATGAAACAAACTGGTAAGTGTGATTTACCAAGATACAGTTCTGTCTTGGGACTTGTGGCAACTTCATAAATCGTGTTTGCTTTTCTCTCATGGTTTATGATATCATTGGAAACCCTTGATGGAAATATAACCTCATAAGCCAGATACCTGCTATTTATTCTCTACCTTTTGTATATAACCAACAAATATTTGTTTACAGCAAGGATGACTTGCATCTAGTCACACTTGAACTCAAGGACCTCCAGAGATGAAAAGTAGAACAATAATCTGCAGTGTGCCCAGCCCATCGGAGTACTTTGTCACAGTGATGGAGGGTGGGAGGAGGGACGGGTGGATGGAAGGAGGGAGTGCGTTTCTGTTCGCGCGCGTGTGCAAGGGAAGGAAGGTGGTCAGGTGCAGGGGCAGGTTAGGCATGTGGGAAGCAATGCAAATCCATTTTCAAAGACTTGCAGTCACACAACTCCTTAAAACCAGTGGGAGACGTTTGGCTAAATTCCATGCAACGCTGAAATTTGAGGGGAAAGTCTTTAGCCATTAACTGTGATATAATTTAGTTTGAAAGCTTAATGAGAGAGGGAGAATAGCATTTGAGGGGCAAGGCATTTGCATAGCCCACTTCTTCTGCAGGTGTCTAATTGGTAGTGATACAGGTTTCATTAGAATACGCAGCAGGTTGTGGAGCTATCTAAAATGCCACTGAAGATAAATGCATTTTGTTATCAGCAAATGTAACTGCTTGCACTGGGAACCAACATTGGAACATACTGTATGATACCCACACTGCATCCTTCCTTTCATCCAGCTCTGTGAAAAAACTGGAACATCCAAAGAATTATTAACACCTTGTAGGTTGGAGAGAAACTAGTTTAAAAGCCACAAGTATGGAAACCTAAAGATGGGGTGAATAAAAACAATCTCCGACCTTCATTAGTGCTGTGTTTACTGGAGTCCTTGCAAGAACAAAGGAGGCAGGTCGTGCAATAGAACCACACTCTGAAGTTAATGGGCTTCTGTACTTTCAAGACAGAATTCCTGCGTGCAGGAAATTAATTCCTAGATATGCTGTTCTCTTGCAAGTGTGCAGTATTTTTGCATGGATGATATTAAAGATTGTTGCCTGAGGAGAAAATGGTCCTTGGGTGGGAATGGATAAGAATTACAACTCACAAGCCACAAGGAAATACTATTTTTGGACACCCTCGGTCTCCCAACTCTTTGTTAAAATTGAGTGTGATTGTAAATACATATCTGTAAAACAAATGGAAACAAATACAAGAATACTGCAGTCTTAAACCCACAAATATTGGAGAAACTAAACAAAAGCAACCAGATAACCAAAGCCAAAGTGAAATATGGGAAAAACAGGAAAGCACAGAGTTGCAGAGTTAAAGTACGCTAAATAAAGTTAACTCTACCCACCTCTAACATTTACATTATCTTACATTCCCTTGTCTTTGGGGTTATTTTCATCTTATACTTTAAATAGTGAGCACTTTTGCATGGGACTATTTTTTTGTCCTGTGTTTGTACAGCACTTGGCAGAGCAAGTCTTGGTCGATGACTGGTACTCCTAGGCAATACGCTTACACAAAGAAGAGGTGTCATTAATAAAAAAGCATCTGTCTAAGTCATCATTCATAAGAGGTGGAGTTCTTGGGTATTTTGGGAGGGAACAGAAGAGGAGCTTATTCTGTTTTGTATTTTTATTCTTCTAACTGGAAGAGACTTGAAAAGTATTATCACAGATGCAAAAACCTCTCTGTTCTCTGCCTGCTCTATGTGAACGCTGGTAGGCATTTCCATCAGTCAGAAGGTGATTTCTTATAAGAAGCATAAAAATTTACTTACATTTCCAGTAATAGAATATATTGGGGTTTTTTTGGTTTTGGGTTTGTTTTTTTTTTCCTTCAGGAAATGCCCAGACATTTATAATGGAGAGACAGGCAGGCACCTCACTGACTGCATCAAAGGATGCCTCAGCACAGAGCTGGAGAACCTGACAGATCTATTGTGTCCATGTTTGCTCTCAATAATCAGGGTTGCTCATGTCTCTCTTGGGCTTCCTGGCTGCCAAGCAGTGAAAAACCACCAAAGCTAAATGTGCCATCCACTTTGAGTTCCCACCAGTCCGAAGATTAAATGAGAGTTTCTTAGTCGACTACTACTAACATTTCTGCAGGCTTTTCATACTTCATACTAACCATCTGCCTGCTGAGACCTGCCACAGATCCTACACAACATCATCTGTCTTTGGAAAACTGTTATTTTCAATTACAGCTAGTGTTTCACGTAAACCGTGTGTGTGTCCTGAATCCCACATCTTGTGTATTAATTAGCCAGTAAATAAATATTTAAAGCTCTGTACTTAACTGTGTATTACAGGAACTTCTCTAGTTTTCTAAGGAAAAAAAAAAGCTGCCAGCATCCTACTGCCTGTCTGTTATTTTTCTCTCTTTCTGTATAACTCCTTCTTTCCTTCTCCTATGTAATTTTTGAGCCTGCTGGCAGATTTTAACCAAATCTGACAGAAACATCTAGACATTAAAATCATACAAATTTCATGAAGAGAGGAAACAGGGAAGAGGACAGATACCCTATTACTACATTCACTGGGGGAAAGCTTAAGATGTATCTACGATTTTTTCTGCGGGCTGGCTTGGTGGCTTACGGGGCAGCACATGTACCTGGACCAGGCAACCAGCACAAACGTAGCTTGCAACTCAGCACAGCCGGCGTTTCTTGCCCAAGCAGGTGGGTAGCAAACAGGGTGACAAGGTGCTAAATGTTTGTAAGTGCTTTTGTTTGGGTTTTTTTTGTTGGCAAACTCGGGTATTATCACAGATGGGAAGTGAGGGTAGGGATGATTTGGGGAAAACTTTGAGGGTTATTTATGGAGGCCATTGGCGGGGAAAAGGAGAGTATTGTGGAGAAATAAGTTGGTTGGGCAGAGGGCAGCCACAGAGCGACTGTAAAGAATGCAAAAATCATAGGAAATCGGGTCTTCTGAGTTAATCTGCCCATGCAACAACTTGTTTTGTATTTGCTGATTTATATTCCATCCTTTTTGGGTTCTGCAGTTCACGCATTGTTTTTTGTTGTATAAGATTATGTCTTAAATAGTGGAACTACCCACCCCCCCTTTTTAACTAACAATATAAACCAAAACCTTCCCAACTTCATGGAGGGCTGAGTATATGAACATATTTTGCTTGTCCAAGCACTACAATAAAACATTAAAAAGTGAACATTTATTGCTTTTACTAACTATGGAGAACAACTTTTTTGATTAATAGTCATCCTACACATTATCCCTGAGCAAGCTGTTAATTAAATCTTTGTATTTATTTATTTGTAGTAGTTTGTATGCACAGTTTTTAACCTCCTGCAGAATTTATTCATAACTGGTCAGTATGATTATTTCCTATTTACTCTGTGCACTTTGATTAATCACCAAAATCAGATGGTATTATTTCTACTCCAAGAATGGATGACCTATGTATTATAAACAGGAAAAATGCCTTGTTTATTAATGAATTATACATGAATATCCACAGTTTTTGATGCCTCTTGTGATAAAGACAAAAAAGAGGCTTTAATAAAGGGCCATGATGCCTTCTACTAGCTTTGAATACTCTATAAATCTATTCTTTGTACTATTCATGATTCATTCCCTTTCCTTGACTATTCTGATGAATAAAGTCTTCCTTGTACAAACGTTTGTGAATAAAATCACTGTGAGTGTGACTGAAATAAATCAGCAGATATAGTCACAGAACACAGGCAAATATCTTGTTACTTTGTGAACCTCCAATTCAAATAGAGTGGGAGTTTAATTCTGCTGACTATTTTAGATTAACTCAGGTTCCTCAAATTAGGAAGACAGAACCCCCATACAGTCAAGAAGAGAGAGAATCAGGATTTTTCACAGCCTAAGTTGCACAGGAAGCCCAGGCCTGCATTGTTCATAAGCACATAGTGTGAATACCTTATCGTACACGGTGCATTTGAAAAATGTACTGTATGTATGATACTAATTTTCACAGAAGCACAGATATTTCTGTTCCTGTTGTATGTACAGAGCAAGAGATAAACAAGAACTTGATGGGTATTTTTTTCCCCAAATTTACCTATATAAAATTCTAAGAAATAACACTGGATGCAACAGAGTATACACACAAAGGAGTTGCTTTGAAAAAAATATTAATTATACTTGTCATGAAATATATGCTCTGTGAGACTCAAGAGCAATACTGCTTGGAAAGAGAGCAATAAATTAGAGTAAAAATGCTTTAAAATGCATAATTATCATGCATTAAGCTGAAAAAAACAAGGGATAGAAATATCCATGTTCTTCAAAATGTCAAGTTGAACACCTTGCTGTGAGCCAGACTGCTTAATGTATGGGTGGCTTTCAGTTCTGAAATTCTAATGCATAAAGGACAGCATGACAGGATGTTATAACTTTATAAAGATAACATGAAAACTGTAACATTTCATTAACATTAAATCATTTACTAACATTTCTGAAGAAATACATTTTTGAAGTCTGGTGCTTTTATCAAATGAACACAAGTTAAATGTCACATGCCTTAGAACACTGCTGTGCTCAATGTCTTAGTTAAGGATGCAAAGTCAAGGGTCTCTGTGCTCAAGAATATCAAAGCCAGCCTGTTTATTTTTTTATTAATAAAAATAAATAAACAGATCTTGCTAATCTGTGGAGTATTTTAAAACTGAGTTTCTTTTGTTCTTTTTCTTGCAGCTCCTGAAGTCATGGTAAAATCTGGCAAAAAAAAAAAAACCTTTTAGGATCCAAATTCTTGCCTCAAATTCAGTTTTTTGTCAATATAGTTGTCTAAAAAAGACAAAGTTTTATTCACTGTGAGCTATGGGTAATTCACCTTGCTGACTCTGCTGCTGAAAGGCATAATTGTGGAACTATTGCTTGTGATGAGAGATGCCACTCTTCAGGAAAAGCATCCTCAAAGATAGTAGAAGCAATTAGAATCAGACTCCACAATGAGCCACGTAAAATGCACCCAAACTTTGTGATGTCTGCTTCTAAATATAGCACTGATTGAAGGGCTATGGAAGCCCAGATAAGTCTGTTCTCTCTCTTCTACCCCCTTTCCCCCCCCAGATAGTTTGATAAAAGTAATCAGTTTAATACAGTGACCTTGCTTCCAAGACCTAGGTTACTGGAGATGATTTCGTTTGCATATGTAAATGTAATTATTTCCTGTCTAAATGCAGGTAGCTGCAGACCAGACCTCAATATGCAGAGTGAACAATGATTCAGGGGTTTAGGTAAGATATCAGAGCAGCTGTATATCCTAATTTGTCATATACATGCATAGAAAAATTTCCCTACAAATGTGCATACAATCACGGCTTCTGCTGTGGAACTGGGTTACAATTTTATTGACTAGCCCACAGAATACAAGGGGAAGTAGGAGATGCTAAATGCCACCAGGGTTTCGGGAAGTTGCAGAGTGTTGAGCTCCTTGGAGAAAAAGCTCAAGATTACCAGAAATGTAGTTTTTAATGTCAGAGGGGAGTGTTAATGGGATATTTCACTTTCTGTAGAACAGGACAGAGAATTTCAGGCAGTTCCACCAAGTACAAAGGTACTGTCCAATGGCATTGCGTATAGAATTCAAAATAGTATACAATCTTGGCTTAACTACTTCGAGTGATGAAGGGTCCTCCAGTTCCTTAGGGAAGGTTATTTACTTCTGCTTTATAAATAAGAACTTTGAATTTATCTACCTAGAATTTTCAGTCATTAGTTTTTACTGCAACTTTGTTTTCTCCTAGATTAAAAAAAAAAAATCTGCTAGAAATTCCCTGGTCATTATCCAGATTGTTTTTATTTTCTGTGAACAAACTGAATAGATTGAGTTTCCTATATTTGTTGCTGTGTTTTATTAATCACTCTTTTCCCACTCTTCTCTTGTTGTTAGTTATCCTTTTAAAAATGTCGACAGCAAAACAGCATTCAGGAGACTAACAGCCATTTACAAATGCAATATTCTATATTCATAGGTCATGTTTATCCTCAGAGGGACATTGCCTAACTGAGACTTTCCTTAATCTCTCATGCCCCAAAATTCTTTCCAGCATCAATGCATCCAGGATGTTCTCTCGTCTCACAGGAATAACCTACAACTTTTTTTCCCTAGTGCGTGACCTTGGATTTTGTATTGTTTGCATTTTTCAAATGAACCTGCTTCACCAAGCAATCCAGGTTAATCCATAAAGCTGACTTGACCCTGTCATTATTTATCAGTCGAGCTAGCCAAAACCCATTTTTTCAGTTGCTGGGAATTTTATTTGTTTGCTTATAATTTAGTTTCAGTCCTAATCAGATCCCAACTCATGTCCAAATTAGACAAGGAACTGGCAGGTCTGCCCCAGGGCACTGACCACACAAATGACCCCTTATGGCTTTTAAATAAAACTGACATTTTTGTCACACCGCTGTTCGCAGTAAAACTGTCAGGAGCATCATCTTCTTGAGCGTCCACCTATTTGTTATCCTTACAATCGCGAAAAATGGATGTAGTTTCTTTATTAACTTCAGGGAGGGGCTAACTCTATTACATTTTTATGAAATCATATCTAAATCCCAAAGTCAAAATTTGTACAACCTTTCAGCACCTAAAATAGGAAGCATCGCCCAAAGCCAAAGAGAAGAAAGCTTGCACAAATCCTTGCCTTTGGCTTTCTGTACCACCCCTTCTGTGGAACAGAGGAACTTCCCTGCAAAGCAATTCGTGGGCAGCGCTGGGCACTAACGCCACACAACGGAGTGAAAAATGAAAAGCTGATCTTGAGAGGTTGTTAGGAAACTGCCTTGGGGGATGTGGTGTTTCCAGGGGCTTGCAGGAGCACTCAGGCACAGTCCGGGATGGTCAGACTCTGCCTTAGGGATTGAGGAGAGGGAAGAAACCAGCGAACGCTGCCAGATTTTGGACCAGAGCAGGACAGCGGCTTCTCTGGCGTCTGTCTGGAAAGGTAGTCTTCTCCCAACTGCTCACACAGAAAATTAGGTTTCCCAAACCATGAGATATATGTCTGAGAGATGAGCGCACAGCGTAAGGGGCTTTGATTCAGCCTGCGGCGTGCTAGCCTCCACTGCTCCTGTTTCCTAGGTTTTCTGTGTGAGCAGCCAGGCTGGGTGTGCTGATATATGCCAGCAATATTACGCACTAACAAGGTCTTGTGGTCGTGCATATAGAATTTTTTCTGTTTTCTAAATTAGTGATTTCAAATTAGTAATTTCAGATGTCAGTGCAAAAATAATGATATGACTGACTGGAATAAATACTGTATATTAACCTTTAATTTTCTCCCAGCATAATAGCTTTATCTAAGACACATAAAAGCAATCCAGCTCTGACTGCTATTATGAGGAAAATGCTTTCTCCAATCTTACCAGCTAGAATGTATATAAAGAGAAACAAATGGGTGACTTTGGCTTCACCTTGACAATGACCAAATTATTTTCCTGTTCTCTTGGAAATGTTTTTCTCTTCCCAGAGTTAGAACTAAAGCAAAATCTTTCCAAACATTGAGACTTAATAATAATATATGTGCATTCTACATGCATTTATGTGGATATTCTGGTCTGTGTTTGGGATGTGGCAACTGCACAGTGTTTTAAATGACATTGTGAATTACATGGTTCATAAGATTACCACAAAAATTATCTGAGGGGGTTTGGCTCTAAAGGTGTCTTTTATTTTTTTTCTAACTAGAAGTTGACAGAAGCTTGTTAACTTAAAAGGAGATGTTGCATCTCACTGAGTCCAGCTGTATAAATATTTTAACAACATCATAGATGTTTTCCCTAGTGCTGCAGCACACGGTGGTCTCAGCTTCTAAGCACATAAGTATAATTCTTATTTCAGCTGGGGGGGGAGGTAAGAGAAAGATAGCAAACAAGCCTAGTGGTGAAAGGAGGGTACATGAGGCTCAGTCAGACAAGAAAGCAAATGATTCTCTAACAAATGACCAGCTTGGCTTTTCAGCTAATTTTGTACTCCTTTGTTTAAGTCTCGCTGGCGTGCTTTTTGGGATTCAGTGCTAAGATGGATTAGTGGAACCTGTTGTTACTATTAGTATCTGCAAGTATGCTTCATCTAGAGTCATTTATACAATCGATGGTAATTCCTATTAGAAAGAATTTAGTCCAAACAGAGAATCTTCCCTTCAAAATAAGAAATTGCTGCTAGGTGGTCTTAATTTCCAACAAGGTGTTTAATCCAGCCTTCATGTACAATTCAGAGTGTGCTTTAGAAACAAGAAAGAGAAAACTTATTAAGATATTATCAACTTCTGTGTAAACTGTGGTAAGGAAGCATGCTGCTCCAGCGTGCAGCATGAGAAAAATGCTTATTTTGAGACTGACTATTTTTATAGCCAAATGTAAAGGGCCACTTGCAGGGCTGCTATACAACAAGACGGAAATAACTTTTTATGTGATAAACGTGGAGCTTTATAGAGGCAAATCCTTGAATCCGTCTTTGCATAACACTCAGATTCCCATTCACTTGTTCCAGGAATGATAACTGTACCACCCCATGCCATAATCCTTCCCTCTTCTGGGAGAGTCAGAGGCTTCCACTGACTCAACACAAGCTCCACACGCCCCAAGAGGTCTTTGGCTGCGTTTTCTGCCTATACAAATGAATGCATTAATGAAGTTGAACCTTTCTGATTTTCACTTCACTAATCTCTACCAACCATAAAACTATGCAAAACTATAAAATTTGTGCTTTTCCACAGTTTTCAAAGGATTTACGGTCACTCCATTGTACTAAAAGCTCACACAACTGAAAACCCATGGTTTTAACATTACAAACTATAGAATACATTGAGGACTCTTACCACATATGACTGTTACACTTTATCAATAAAAAACTGGTCTGGACAGTTACATAACAGTCCTTAAATATTAATAAAACACACTTTTCTCCTACTTTAACCCAGGGAAAGCAAAGCTTTCTGATGCACTATTGCAACATTGGTCTTTTAATACCATATGACTTGTGATAAATTATTGACTACATTTTTTTAAATAATGTATCCTTATCAGTTCAAAAAATTCAGTAAAGCATGGCAGGACCATCTGCCACTAGTTCGAATCCTAAGCATGTGGTCCTGTACATTCAGAAAACAGAGCACTGCTAGCATTGAATTAAACATTTCTGGCGTAATGAACGTAGTCCTACTGCAAAACACCTTAAGTTGCAAGAGACTGAATCCACATCAGGAGCAGGGCGGCCCACATCTAAACCTTGGGCATGCTGAATTATGAACGGGATGGTCTCCAGCCCTGACTCCGGCCACGTTCTGCTGCTCACCTGGATGGACCCTGGACCTGACCCATGACGTCTTCTTGTCTACAAGCCCTGGCACTGCCACTATGTGGACCCTGCTTGGAGCTGCGGGACTATGCCCAGGTCCTTGAGAGCACTGCCTGTAACGGGGTCCCCCTCATCCCCTCGGCTCATCCCCCCGCACCAGAGCAGCCCTGCTTTTGCTAGTCCCCCATCCAGCCTGTACCAGATGACGGTTTGGACAGGCACAGCTTGTCTATGGGAAAGCAAGGGGTTGACAGAAGACCTGAATGTTTTCTAGTCTCATGTTTTGAAGGTATTCAGCTTTGCCTCGATGTCTGTTGCTTGCATTGTACAACAATGTGTAAGAATGAAGCACAAGTTTTACATACAAGTTTCATGCAACAGAACCTGTTTACAGGGATACTGCAATTGCCTACCATTACAGATGTTTACAACATGTAGGTTGTTTTGCAGGCACGCCCTTCAACCCCTTTTTCTACCCACTGCTTCTCTTCACTCCTGAAAGTGTGTTCTGCTCTGAAATTTCTTAGCTAAGTCGCTGGGACCAGATATACAAGCATACAGCTAATTTAGTAAAATGGCCTTCACTCTCAACCTTTTTTTATTTAATAATCAAGATCATTCTTCAGCTATGCTGATCAAAACAACATCCCTTTTCTTGTCTGTTGTGCTATTGCCAGTGAGGAGGGACTGCTCCCAATCTAGGACAATTTTCTCTATGTTAATCCTTTAATGTGTGGTGGTGTCACAGAAGCAGAAGCCCTTGAGGCTCAGCCTGATGCCTTTCACTTGTTTTTTCTGAAGTGTGCCTGAACCAAACAGGATTCCTCAGTCTCAGACCCTCAGCTCCTTTGCTATTAAAGGGTGCCTGCTTAACCTGACATCATCTTAACAGCTTCCCTGTACTGACTGTGATTTGTCTCGTGAACATTGCACGATATTCTTTGGCATGAGAAAATGTTTTGCCCTTTTGGTCATTCCTGACAGACTTTGTTGAGCTTTTCCAATAGCTCTTCTGTGTTTATAAGGCATTGTCCTCCCTCTTGGAGCACCCTACCTACCCAGCTAACCTTGTTTGTTCGCATACAGAGACCACTTTTCCCTGGATGGACTGGCAGGTGTGAACACGATCACTAGACCCATGATGACATCTTCCACAGGTATTGAGAAATCATTTAGGTGCAGTGCAGAACCTCACTTTATGTGGATTTCTCACTGTTTCAGCATGGCCAGTGTTGCCTTTTCTTTACAGATTTGCCATTTTCTTCCTTCTGAGCTTCATAAAAACTAATAAAGTGCTGCAAACTCTAGTGTCTTGTGTTGCACTTCAGGACCTACTTCATATTTTTCTTACTATCTTAGTGGTTATTTCCTAGCACTATGCCTTTGCTATCTATTAGCAAGCTGTACAACACCCTTACAATACTTCTCTTTCAGTTTGAGAATATTCAGGTGCTGCACTGAAATTAAATATATGGATTTCTCTCTCCAGCTCCCTAGCACTTGGTGTCACTGATGTTTGCAAACATCTATAAACCTTCTTTCTCATGAATTTCTTATCAACTTACTGCATTTGGCCACTGGCCTCAGAATGTTTTCTTCTTCTAAAACAGTAGCACTTGGTCATACTCCTTCAGTACAATACTTCTGCTTTTCAGTGTGGCAGGGGTTACATTGCAGCTGCCTCCCTCCACAAATCGGCTGGAATAAAATTTTTCACCAATCTAATAGCATAGCTGCAAAATGCGGCAGTAGAATGGGTGTCACCTTTTGTAACAGATGAGATGTTTTGGAAGTACGTGATAATGAATATTCTATTGACACATAACAGATGTTATGGGTACATGAAATATTCAAAAACTATTGCATCAGTGTGCTACAAGTGTTGTATGTGTTTCTGTGCATATGCACGTGTTACAGTACATGGGTGTTACCTGTTCCTATAATTTATCCATAACTCCGATAGAGATTGACATAATATATGTTGCTTTCGTAGGATAGGTGACATCAAGCCAGAACAAAAAAACATCCCAGAATAAAGAGAATTAGTTCATAGAGGTGCAATAGGCAGCGTTAGGAAAGCAAGTAGTGGCTGTAAGCTGCTTATTGCTCTGTGATCTATTCCCTCTCTTCTTTTATTCTGGACAAACTGTACAGTGCTCTGAAAGCCTGGCCATCCCTGGGCAACTTTGACACTGCCTGAGAAGGAGCACAGTTGTTGATGCTGGACTCACACAGGCCTGCCAGGATAATCAGAATACAAAAAGCCTTGAAGGGATGGCTAGTATTATTTCTCACCCTCTTTCCACCAGCAGATAATCACACTGATCTTAATGATATCTGTACTAGACGCTGCATGCCTAACCACTTAGTGTTTCTGTCCTGCTGCTTGAGCTCTTGAAGCTTAGCCAGGTGCTCTTGTTCTGCAGCAGGTATTGCCACCTTTTAACTTTTACCCTGGGTAGCTTGGTCACCCTTCTTGTGGAGTCACTTCAGTGTGGTTAAATTTGTTTCTTTGCAATAATCCCTCCTGGAAATTGGTGTTACAAATCTCACAACTGGTCTTGGCTCTGGTACTTCTTGAAAACTAACTCTGTATTCTCCTGAAGTGACTGGTGCTGTGTAGCCTTACTAAGAAGAGAAAAATAAGGAGTAACATTAGAAAGATAGAATGGCTGTAATGAGTCAGGCCAAAAATACATCCTGCCTTGTGTCCTGCCTCTGTCAATGGCCAGCAGCAGGTGCCTTGGGAGGCAGATAAGAAGGGGCAAACATATTGCCTTTAATTCCTGAAGCACTGTTGCAGCACAGTGGATTATATGTGTTCAATAATCCTTACAGAATTTCTTTCCCGTGATAACAATCTTTTCATGTTAAAGGTAATGAAAATTGGGAGAAATTATCTAGGGCTGTGGTGGTGCTTGAAAAACTAACAAACAGATTTGACAAACGCTGAAAAACTCGAACAGATTTGGCAAACATTAGAAATTTTCTAGGTACAGCCTTGTGGCAGCTGTAGTGATAAATAATTTGCTGAGACCCATTTCTGGTTTGAAGTAAACCAAAATTTTTTTAAAACGGTATCACTCTAGCCTTTGATGAAATCTATTTCACCCAACCTTTTAGTTCACATTTAAATCTGAACTAACTGAAGATTTCTATAAGAAAAGTAGAGATAAATAATCTCTGGCTTTTTTTTTAGGATGAGATGAATTACTTCTGGAGGGAAGGTTTGTTTCTTTCTATTCACTACAGAGGAAGTGATTTATGTTTAGACTGGCCACCTGATGTTGGATGCAGATCAATTTTCCCTAAAAGACAGGTCATATCCAATCTATTCTCTCCTGCGTGGCAGCACTCAAGTGTTTGCAGCCATTTGATATTTAGAAAGTTATGTCTAGCCACACTGTCTCACTGACTTCCTAATCTGTCCTTTAAAAGGGGTAGTAATGAACTTTATCTTCATATTCTCATTTTTACACCCTCATCCCCCAAACCGGCTACAAACACAGATTTAATTCTTGTTACCACCACTTTCCTGTTTATGCAAGATTGCTTTGTTTTCCTGGAAATAAACGTTACAGATAGCCTGAGTCTTTCCATGCTTCCTGCTGCTCTGTTCCAATATGTTGCTTTCTCTTCCTATTAATCACCCTCTCTTCCTTGCTGTGAGTGCTAGTAGACAGATCCCTTCTACCTTGTTTCATGCATTGTACACTACCTAATTACATTAGAGGACTTGTGCTTTGTAAGTCTGAATTGTTTCTTTATTTATAAGAGCTATTTACAAAAGTGGTAGAATTACAGGAAGAATTCTAGCCCTGCGCATGCAGACTGGTGTCTTGTCTCTTCTTCTAAACCTCTTTCTTTCTTGCAGTTGGTGTTTCTTCACCCAAATTTCAAGCATGCTGCTCATGTCCAACATTAACAAGATGCTTGTGCATACACTTCAGACACTGGCCTAGATGTTGGGAATAACGAAATGAGGACTCTTACATCTGTTTTTGAAATATATTTATTGAAGCTCATAAAACTAGACTGATGTCAAGATGGGGTTGAATAGCTGAATCACTACTTGCACTAGAATATGAAATCCCGAGGAGGGTGACAGCGCTACTTGGGTACAAACAATTCAATAGGGGCAGGGGAGCCTTTCTGCTTCAATGACTACTCTGCTTGTCATCGTTACAAGAACTCCAGTTTGATCCTTGATTTTCACTGCCACAGACAAGTCAATTTATTTATCGCATTTGATACAACAGACAGTTACATCAGAAAAAGAAGCAGATATTCTCTGCTTATATGATTTCTAAATCAGCCAACAGGAGACATCCTTAACACTACACTATACTTGAAAAGTTCGAAACCTTTCAGTGGCTCTATTTTGAGACAACTGAGATCTGAATAAGAAAATAAACATCAGTTGTTACTTTGCAGCAAGGGTTCATTGCTAGCTGAGGACTTGTTACTTCAAACACTTGAAAAGTTGCAATCACATGCAATTAAGTGTTGTAATGTGAGGATAATTATAATTTGTATAGATGGCTAAGAAAAGGGATGAACAGAAATGAGGTGAAGTTCAACCAGGGGAAAGGCAAAGTCCTGCACCTGGGGAAGAACAACCCAAAGCACCAGTACAGGCTGGAGGATGACAACCTGGAAGGCATCTTTGCAGAAAAGGACCTGGAGCCCTGCCATCAATGCACTTTCATGGCAAAGAAGGCCAGTGGTTCCCTGGGCTGCATTAGGCAGAATGCTGCCAGCAGTCGAGGGAGGTGATCCTTCCTATCTACTCAGCACTGGTGAAACCACACCTGGGGTGCTGGGTCCTGTACAAGGCAAATATGGACATACTGGAGAGACTCCAGCAAAAGGCCACTAAGATGATGAAGGGACTGGAGCATCTGTTATAAGAGGAGAGACTAAGAGTTGGGACTGGTCAACCTGGAGAATAGAAGGCTCAGAGGAAACATATCAGCGTGCACAAATACCTGAAGGGAAGGTGCAAAGGGGATGGAGCCAGGCTTTTTCAGTGGTGCTCAGTTACAGAACCAGAGGCAATGGGCACAAACTGAAACACAGGAGGTTCCCTCTGAACATCAGGAAACACTTTTTACTGTCAGGGTTACCGAGCACTGGCACACGTTGTCCAGAGAGTCTCCATCCTTGGAGATATTCTAAAACCCTCTAGACATGCGCCTGGGCAACCTGCTATAGCTGGTCCTACTTTGAGCAAGGGGGGCGGACTAGGTGACCTCCAGAGATCACTACCAAACTGAGTTATTCTGTGATTAGGTCATTCAAACTGTTTCTACTTATGTACCTTTTATCTAAAACTCAAAAGTGTGCTTATCCAAAGGACAACTATCTTTGAAATACAGTATGAGTGGAGACCAAGCGCAACATCAACATCGGTGTCATACCATCCTGCAATGCCAGTCTAACAAACAGTCAAATTTTCTCTCTTCCTTAAAAAAAAAAAAAAAAAAAAAAAGTTTCAAAGTAGCTTATTTATCTTGCAGTGATTTAGGTACCTTATTTTTGCTTTCCATGCAATAATTCTCTAGTGAATAATACATAAAACAGCCTGGGGACAAGGACTTGAACTGGGTCTTCTCCCCTCAAAGGGAGTAAGCTAACCTTCTGACTAAGGAGTTAGATGCTTTCGTGTTCTCTTTTTGGACTCATAAATCTTGTATATGTCGCTGCACTGTGGCACAGCTTTGGTTTTCCCATTTTTTTCCCAGCTGTTCTGTGCCCCATTTACTAAAGAAATTTTCCATGGAAGCAGCGGATCAGGATTTGAAATCCTGAAATCTGATGTAGAGACCTATAACTCAGATTTTACGTCAACTGGGAAAATGCTTTAAAGGACTATCATCATTACCCAAATACACTTTTCCAGCAGCTGACTTTTTAAAATGAATGAAGCATGGTCCATTGGGCATTTACCTAAATTCCGTACACTTCAGCTTGAATAAACTGTGATGCTTAATGTTCAGCCCTGAACCTACCTTCCCACAGAATTTTTTTTTTTACTTGCTACTAAGTTGTTTTTTAAAAGCTTTTTTTTGCCCAGGTTAGAAGAAACACATTAATTTGGATTATAAAATAACTTAAAATATAAAATATTTTTATATTGTTTGTTTAATTTTTAATTCTAGAATTGAAGGATATAATACGAAAAAATATTTCAAAAGAAAAAGCTGGAGATTTTCCTTTTGAATGTATAAAACTGGCCACTGTAAAATGTTCAGAGTTGTTCTTTTTAAACTGACACATTTCTGTAAACAAAGTGATATATGAAAAATAGTAGTGTTGTAAATTTTGTCTCTTGCTCAAAAAGAAAAAAGTGTTGAGATGAACGGATTTTCTCACTTCCAGTCAACATTTCTTTTTTCTTTATGCTTTTTTTCTTTTATTCATTTAAGCATTAAAATATATCCCACAATAAGTTAAAAGGGGAAAGAAAAAATAAGCAAAACATTGGGCTTTGCAAGTATTGTGAAACTGTCATTTAAAAAAATGCAGACACCAAAAATAGCATGACTTCAGTGGAAAAATAAGGAAATTTAGGAAGTCCTGCATACCGGAATTTCTATCAAAATATCTTCCAGCTCCTGCCCACAGTTTCTTTCTGATGTGTGGGGACTTGCTGCATATGCAGGGATCTTACTTCAGCAATTACGGGGTGAGGGGCAAGCAGTGAAAAGGAGTCAGTTCCTCTCAAATACCTCCTCAGCAGAGGCTCTTCCAATTCACACCTGAGTCTCTAATCGGAATATCTCTGTTGATCACAAATATATATGGCAATAATGGACTTCATCTCCTGGAGTCTAAAAGCACTCATTCTGAATTTTACACATAGGACAGTCTCATGAAAGTGAATGGGTCTGCTCGTGTTTGTTACCTTAAGCACATAACTCCACAGAACGGGTTCCCAGTCAACAGGTCTCTATCCAGGGAGTTTTAGGTCAAATAGAGCATCTTAAAGCAGAAAAAAGTTGGTGAATGCAAAACCTGCTTGTTTCAATATCTGACTACTAGGTCTTCCCCAATTCCACCCCGTGGCTTTGAAGAGGAGTTGCCTTCAGTCATTGTCCCTGCGTACAAGGTGGTGGTAGTACAAAGACATTGCACTCCAAACTGTTTCAGAATTTTCTTGGTCTCCATGTGATACAGCTTCTGCCTCGCGGTAAAACTGCCTTATCTTTTTTAGCCTTTAGGCAGATGAGGAGTTCCCTTCTAGCTAACTTGAAACATAGTGCAAGAAATCTTTAAAGAGCAAGTGCTGTTAGATAGTTCAGTTCCACCAACATTTCCAGTGACCTTATATGCTTAGCACGGGCAAGTATGTTTTAACTTTCCATCTCTACCTTTTCCCTCTCAGTTATTGAATTCCAGAAAGAAGTGCAAGGCATTAATATCTCAGCTGGAACAACCAACACTGAATATTATTGAGTTTTCTTATTAAATGTGGCATTTTCATTAAAATCCCTTTCTTCTCCCTGAAAATCATGATTCTGTATTATCTGCTCTGATACAAGAGTGTTGCAGCATGTGCCTAGGAGGTAATACAGTTTAGGAAAACAATTAAATATGATGGCTGGCCAAAGGCAATTTATACATTTGTTTCCTTGTTGGCAGGTTATATTTTTAGCAACAAGTTCTGCACCTGAAGCATCACTGCATTGCTTTCATAGCGACATAAGAGAGAGGAAGGCTGTTTTGCATAATGTCATCTACAAGGATGGGTGAGTCTGTCAAGAACGACAGGAGTTAGGTGTTTGTGTTAAATTCAGTGGACTGTCATGTGAAAGTAAAAACCGCTTCAGCAATAAGAACATAAAATAATCAAAGTGAATGACAAACTGTAAATTTGGCTTATGGTTTGGTGCAGAATTACAGATACCGTCTCCCTACAAATTCCTTGCCCACCTGAAAACTCTGTGCTCTGTGCAGACACAAGGGAATTTTTTTTAACCATAAATGCTTACTCTTAGCTTCCTTTCTTCTCTGGAATGTCTGTATATTGCAGAAAAAATACATTTTCAATAAAATTAGTTTAATTTCCTTGTTTTCCCCTGGCCGACATCACCATTTCCCCCTTTCATGAGAAAGCACCTATCTGGCCCTGGCCCTTAATGTGAATGAGTGGTTCATGAGGAATCCCTTACCGGGGAAATGCTGTCCAATGTGAGAGCTGGGGAGGTGTTTCCAATGTTCTACCTCTGACCGCTGTACGTGAACTGTGCAACTGTACATGATGGTTTTAGCCACTCTCTTTTCTTCATAGATGGTGACTGAGATATAGGCGCTTAATGCAGCAGCACGGACAACTATCTTGCCAGGGCTTCTCCCTCTCCTATGTCCCAGAACTGAACCCGTGATGTGCATCGCTGTCGTGCAATGGTGTACAACAGCCCAAAGCAGCAGACACATCAGCTGCTCAAGAAATAGTCTAGCAGTATCCTCCCAGGCACTACCACAGTTATAGGACTCGAGCTGGCCTGTACGCGGCCACTTTGCATTGGTGGGTGAGGCTAGCCTGCAGTTATGTGCAGTTAACTGCACAGACAGATATTAAGCTTCTGATTCTTCCAATATTCAGATCCGTGCTTAATTGTGACCTTTTATTTGTGTGAGCTGCCCTGCTGGGATCAATGAGATTACTCTTGTACCATGAGATGTTAATGCTGGAGGGGTTAGTGCCTAAGACGGGCCCTATTCAGCAAAGCACTCAAGCCTGTGTCTGCTTTTCCCCATTCAACAAGTCCCATTAATGGAACTCAAGTGTGTGCCTACGTCCTTTCTTAAGCCTGAGCAGTGATAGCTTGTATAATTGGGGTCAATGAACAGAAACTGTGTTAGCAGCCATGTAATGAATGACATTTTCTCCATGTCAAGCACAGATGAAGTGTTTGAAAGCAAGGAACAGTATTAGTCATTCCTATTATATATGCAAAGTGCAAAAATGATACCTTGAAGTAATTGCACTCTGAAAAAGAAACATTTTTTTTCAGCGAAACCATTCTATCTATTATTTGGTCACAGAAATAATAAAAATAAAGTGGTGTATTTTGTACATGGATTTCAGTTGCAAAAATAAATTGAAAAGTACTTTTCCAATCCATAGCCAAACAGTAACATCAACAAAGCGTGCAAATATGGTTCAACTTGTACAAAAGTAATTTGTTTGATTTTTGTCACCAAAAATGGAATTAACAAACCTATTTATTATTATACTTTTTACTATGCTTTAAATCAAAAGCATTTTTTTCATATTGAAAGCTTGATTAAAACTTCTGAAAAGATACTCTAGAATTGCTTAAAGAAAAAAATCTCTTTTTTTCAAAGAGAAAAGTCAAAACAATTACCTAAACAATGTTACTACAAAATGACATTTTCCCCTTTCTTGATGAAAACCATTTTTGGTTTCAAAACCATAATTTTGACCCAACTCTTTGAATATATCTGGACCATGAAACTGCAGGTTTCAACAAATTTATAAGAATTAATGAGAAAAACCAAATTGCTCAGCTATAATCTCAATATTAAGGTTAGCTTAATTTAGTTTTGAAAACAATTTTAACATAAAGTTATCTCAAATATTTCTAGCTCTTAACTTGTTAGAAATCAAAGCCTGGATCATCAGGAATAGAAAACAGGGAAGGCCCTTTCTCTCTAAATCCTGTGCAGTGATCTCCCATAGGTTATGGTTTGCATAATATATAAAAAACAGCAGAGACAAAAATAATGAGTTCACTTTTCACTTACAACATTACTCTGTGTTAAAAATGCAAATACCTGATGGGACTGCAATGAGTGCTTCTCATTCTGACAATACAAATTTTCCATAAAAATTATGAGTGATTTCTGAATGTCAGACCACAGTACTATACCAAGGCTTGAGGGCAACCAAAGATTTTGAAAGACATTCAGCCTTTCTTCAAGTGTTAATGTAGTAGTTCAGGCAGAATACATCCTTCACAATTTGCTATTTCCTGGTTTAGGTCTTTTAATTACTAAAAGCTTTTTTTTTTTTTTTTTTCCCAGTATAAAGGACAAACTTGGAGAAGAAAGAAAAGGTACTTTTAGCCATGTGAAAAAAACCTCAGATACAGGCGCGCGCGCACACACACACACACACACAAAATCACGTTCTCTTCTTTCTCCCCTCCCTCATGAATATATGGCCCACCCTTTATGAATGTTACTGCCAGGGAGTTACCGACGCATTTTTCCTCGAAAAAGATGTAAGGGTGTTGTGGATTTGATTTTCTCTTATTCAGATACCACTATCTGTATTTTGACTTGTCTACCTCCTTTCCAAAAAACTTTCAGCATTTTAGCCTCTTTATCACTTTCATCTCCTCCAAAGCATTTCCTTTTTCTGTTTCTGAAACAGATTTGCTTTTCAAATACTACACTTCCGTATCAGCTACATTTTAAGAAACACCTTCGTTCTGCAGTTAGCCTTCCAATAATATCGTGTTGAAGTTCGATTCTCCCACAGTTAAGCTCATTCTTAAAACACAGATGTCCCTGCTTACCATCTTCCAGCCTTTCCCACCTTTCCCATCTATAGCTCTAAAATTTTTTCTTTGCCTCTTACAGAGGGACTCTTGCCTCTGTAAAGCAGGGAGATCTTGTCCTCCACTTTCCAGGATGAGTGATGCAGAAGAAGGAAGTAAAAGGAAGCAGATGGAGTAAAACAAAAGCTGTAAAGCTAACAGAAGCAATTTAAGTACGGCGCGATGACCCCAGCCCCTCAGCTGTGAGGCACTGTCTGTGTCTGTTGCATGTGAAGAGGAACAATCTGTCCCTCAGCGCATGGAGGAATGACTTACTGCTCTTCTGCAAGAGAGGAATGAATAATGGCAGTCAAACAGAGGGAGAATTTTTCACTGGCTGCAAGATTTCCCTGTAAATCAATCATTTCTAAAAATTACTATCGTACTGAAATCCTGTAGAACTGAAAATCCTAAATTTACTCGATAAGCATATTTATTCCAAAATAAAAAATAAATTCATGTTATAAATTAAAAACTCACCATTCTACAAATAACACACAGCATTAAGTAATCTAGTTTCACCATGAAGGGAAACCAGCTTTTTGAGTCTATTTTGAGATGCTGATATTCTCTTGCTAAAGTTATTTGCCCTTTCAAAATCTACTGCTTCATAAAGGCTCAACATTTATAAAGGTTCATATTGATCTGAATGATCTTAATGTGAAAGATTTGAACAAGAATACTCTGCCGATGCTTATAACGCTCTTCAGGAACTTCAGCATGGCCAAGTTCTGAGTTCAAGAAACAAATCCAGTGCAAGATTAAGACACCTAACTTTGTGTCTCTCATAGGTGTCTGCTTGTGTGGGAAGTATCTACATTCCCATTGTATGGGCCTATAATGCTCTGCTGCAGTCAAGGGAGATACAGTCAATGGAGCCTAAGGAATGATTAGAGTGGAGTCTGGAGATGACCAGATGACAGGTGTCTACTTTCGGATGAAAAGACTGGCTCCGACTCCGTTGTGTGCTCCACAGCGTTCCATCTCCATTCACAATACTGACAGCAGAGTTGCATAGCACGGCACACAAGACACCTATGTATAAAAGATCCCTAAATTATGGTGCCTTCATATTGACCTAAAGGCCTTGCCAAGGGGATGGTGGGGTTTCCCTAATGGAGGAGCTGATCCAGCCTGCGTTGTGCAACTTCTGCTGTGGAGATGAGTGCTCCGCTCATGGCCCGTGCCAGAGCTGCCTGGTCTGCCAGGGTAACCAGACACCCCAGGGCATTTCTGAGGCCACGTGGCTTCATGTAGCCA
Organism: Haliaeetus leucocephalus; assembly: GCF_000737465.1. NCBI lineage: Eukaryota > Metazoa > Chordata > Aves > Accipitriformes > Accipitridae > Haliaeetus > Haliaeetus leucocephalus. The sequence continues at coordinate 199,283 of NW_010972566.1, forward strand.
GCTCAACATCCAAGAATCCTTTTAGACTTTGATTTGAAATCCCCCAGTTTTCCAGGTTTTTCGCATCACAAGGGCGAGACTCATTTAGTGGTTCAGTTTGGGACAGGACTGCAGATCACCTCGCTGGCTGTGCTTCAGTTCACACGGCGGAACAGTCCCAGAAATCCTGCATGGGAGCCCTTTTGGGCAAAATAAACCAGATGTACTTTAGGAGCCCCCCAATGACTTCCCACTGCTGCAGACATCAAATCCATGAGCTCTGACCCTGAACCCTCCATAGTGCGCAAGTCAGGTCCTCAGCACCAACAGCTGTGCTCTGGAAATCTCTCCTACTGGGCTGCACTTGTGGCTAATAGAGTGGTAGCGCCAAATTAGCACTGAGCTTGTTTTGCAACCCCTGGGTTTACAAACTGCATCCTTAGTAACCTGGACACAGCGTTCTGCACGGAGTATTTCAGTAGTGAGAACATTAACTGTATGGATGACAGTATGGATTTTTAGACCTTTGATTAACTATCTGGCATTACTATAGATGTTGAGATATGTAGCAATAGTTGTAATGAACAACTTAGGTGACTACAAGTTGGGTGTTGGAGTGTTTAAATTTTAAGCATGTTGATCCCCAATGAAATTTGGACTTACTGGGCTAAGTACTGACTGTAACCCAAAAATCTCACACAGTGAACAAGCTAACATGAAATGTTAGGCCATATAAAAAAAAGCCTTACATAAAAAACGCCTTATATCAATCTCGCATTCACTCCTATGTTAAGTAATTTCTTTCTATTTGGTATGCAACCCCCTCCGTCAGGTCCAGAATGTAGAAGTGAGAGGGAGTCCAACCTAAATTTTGCATTTCCAGAAAAAGCACCAGGTGTTAGGCTATTTGCTATTCAGGCTAGAGATACATTCATGCTATCTTTCTGAAGTTGTATCACTGCAGGGGAGAATTCAGATCCACTGGGCTTTAGGAAGTACAGTCCTAAGATGCTCATCAGGAGAGAAGAGATCAGGGTTTGGATCTGTTCTCTAAGAGATGTTGTTCAATATTTTAGCCAGTGACTTTGAAACACAAAATGCACAAAGAGAACAAAACTAGTATATTTTTTCTCATAAAATGAAGGCGTTGATCACAAGGCTAGACTCAAGCTCCCTCCTCTATACACTCCCCTTCGAGTTCTTCACTGCAGAATCGCTGCTTCGAAATGGTGGAGAGATTTTTACTCTGAAGTATTTCTGCATAGCTTGTTGACTAAAGCATCTTTCTAGGAGTTGGGAGACTTTTTTTTTTGGTTTTGAATGCTGTTCTGGGAAGGAAGGAACTGAATCCAGATGACCTGCTTCCTATACAAGAAATCTAGCCACTAGACTGCCACAAAAATTCAGTTTATATTAGGTTAGAAATTAGCCCCTTTTAGAGAACAGAGGCACACAATTTATAGATTTTAGGTGGGAAACACAGTCCTCAAATGATGGCAGTTCTGGACATGTGCAGGGTCACTGGGCACTAAAGAATTTTTAAGTCAGTGATGCATCTGATGATACCTTTGTGGTCAGATGAACCTGAATAATTATTATTTGTTTTAAGTCACAGTTTGTACTTCTGTTGCTTGATATGCATTTTAGAAGGTCACAACCTTCCCAAGACCTAACCCTTAGTTCTTCCTTTATCACCACATATTTTCTGTGCTTACCAAATTTGTTAGCAAACCTGTGAATGTAAGCCTTTCATTCACTATTTTTAATGCTGATTTTGTTCAGTTGAAGGCAATTTTATTAATACAAAAGGAAACTAACTTTTTGATCAAGTCAAAGCTTTTGCCTTTCAGTTGTTTTCACGTCATACAGCACAGATTGATGCCTGCAGTGTTTTGGATGCCGGAAATGGATAAAAACTACTCCAGAATATAGCAGATGTTAAAATGTTGCTGAAAGCTCTGGAGAAGAAACATCAATTAACATCATGACTATGTTTCAATGAAGACAATGAAATAAAAATGTCTCTTTTGCAGGATCATCAGACTCATCAATCTTCTGCTCATCACTAGGCAAAATTTCAGTCAGTGGCACATTTGATCTTGAAGAATCTGAAGAAACCAATTTTCTGGGCTTTTTGAGTTCATCAGAAATTCTTTCAGTCTCATGAAGGACCAGTGTTTCTTAGTGCAGATCTCTTCAAAACAAGAATTCCTTGATTCTGAATTGGACAAATTCACAAATTCTTTTTTATGACAATCAGTGAACAATAATCATATTTAAAATATTGATTATTCTTTTAAAATTAGAACAGTTACATTCCTACACCGTCAAATCTGAACAATAGCATAGCCTACCTTATGTACAGACAGGTGGTGTGATATAAACTGCCTACCTTTCAGAGGATCTTTCTTATTATACCAGATTTAATCCCCCAGTATTTCACAAGTCTATCCCTTTCTCATCTTTTCAGATTCTTCTTTTATAATCAGGATAGCTACATTCATTTTCTTAATAAGATCTCAGTTCTGCAATTGCTTTCATAAAAATAAAAATGCTGTTCTCATTACTTTCACAGTTTTATTTTCTGGAAGTTTTTTTATATAGATTGCAGTCTCTTTAAATCTTCTATATCTCATCTGGGATGCCTGAGGACTGGGATACTTCTCCCCTACCACTCTGTTTCAGATTAATCTTGTTGGCTATCTAAATACTTTTTCTATAAGGAGCTATTCCTGACCAAAATACACGTTTAATGCCAGCACACACTCAAACACATAGAAAGAAGCTTGTGATTCGAGTTCCACAGAGGCATTTCCAAAGTCTCCAGGAAAATCAGTTTGATAAGTAAAGTGAATACTTTTGACTGAAGTTTAGAGAAATAATTTTCCCTCTGAAATGATACTTAAAACTAAAAAATTATATTCACCAGCACACTTGGAACCCATATTCAAAACCCTGAATATCTATGATTTCAGATGCCAACTGTGAGGAATCTGGTAAATAGGCTGAAACCCATAAGGTCTGTTTTCATTTTCTCTTTGACTTGTTATTTTAAACTTATATCATTATTATTTTGACAGCAAGAAATAGAAATAAATTGTTCTACCGAAAAGCATCAGACATCAGTTTTTGATGCTATTTCTATGATCTCAACAATGCTGAAGTGGCCTGCACAGTGCAAGTGATAGCTGTCATACTCCCATTGCCGAAAGCAAATCTACTCTCAGTGATCATAAAACTGGGAGGGTAGAAATGTCAGCAAAGCATCCCAATGTTATTTTAAAGCAGGGTTTTATTTTTATATATACTTACAACCCCTTAGAAAAAATATTGATAACAGGGGAAAGAAGGAAATAGCAGGTAAGGTAATTATGTTGCCATGGTTACTCCAAGAAGAGAAAGCTCACAGAAAATTTTAATATAATTCAAAAAGGATAAAACCAATAGCATTCAGCCAGGACACAGAGTTTTTCTATAGATTTTTTTTACAAAAAAATTTACCAAGTCAGATTATCACCTTGACTGTGTCTGCCTAAAGTTACGGGTAACCAGAATGAATCAGAGTAAAGCTGTGGCCTGGTGGGAAATGTCCCTAGAGTAAGAAGAGAGGTATATCAGTGTCTTCACTGCCTTCATATGGGTTCATCCTTGAATAGAAACCTTGTCTAAACCCTGCAAAAGGGTGGTGCTGACACGGGGGCAGCATCTAAGAGACCCCCACCATCCAGGTGAGCCTCCTGCCCCCGGGGTTGTCTGGACGATCTTGGGGATTACTGTACTGCAGAGTGGGGAAGGCACAAGAACATTTCTGAGGCTGCCTCTTTAGCCAGAGGGGAAAGACCGCGCAGGTGAAGGGACGGCCCCAAAGAACACCCACAGCCAGCTTCCCCTTCAGGGCTAAGGCAAAGACAGTCGGAACTAGGGCTCTCCTTCTTAAAAGCCAAACCCAAAGAATAACTCTCTCTCCCTCCCCCTTTCTGCTTACATGGTGTTAGATTTGCAGAATTATTTTGTTAGAGAAGGACACAGGCATCGTCCCCTGGTTCTTTCACTGACACAGTGTGAACACGGTGGGTTTTTTGGTAATGAAATGGTCCCATCAGGTCTCAGGAAGTCTGCGCTTTGGAGTCGGATTAAGGTACATTTATACACACTAACAAATCAGAATACGTTAAAATATTTCTGTGAAGAGACAGGCGCACCTGTCCACCCATTGTAAACCAAAAATAAGGCATTTTAGGGCAAGTAGCTCCTTAAGTAAGACAGCTTTTGGCTCATGCAACATTTCCATAGATGAGGTGCCTACATTACTCTTTGTTAAACTCAAGTAAGTTTCCTAGCAACCCAATCGTTATCTCTGTGGGGGATAAAAACACACCGGCATTATATGGAAGTTGAGAGTCTTTGACAGGATCATGGGTTTTGACCACCGCTATCAATTACCAAACATGCTGGCATCAGTCTGAAGTCCTCTTCTTCAATAAGATAAGTATCAACAAAGTACTTTGCTTAATGCTAACGCATTTCGTTTTCTGTTACGTGATAAAATCAGATTCTGTGTATCTAGTATACTGTGCAAAGTGCAGAGCATCCTAAACAAAAAATCTTCAAATTAACCTCCTGTTTATGCATGTCCAATGTCAAAGATAGCAAACACCACATCGTGAAGGTGACTTTTTAACATTTATTTTAGGAGGTAATTAATGGTCTCAGTAGAAAATCTTTCTAAAAAAAACCTCTTCCTCCTTTTTCCTGTGGGTTGTTTGATTGTTTTGCTTAGCTTGCTTGTTTGTTTTTAAAGCAATTTGTCCAGTTCTGCAGCGTTAGATAATCGCCAACAATGTCAACTAACTCAGGACTAGCACCTAGCTCCAGGACTGGAGTAGTAAAGAATATAATTTGCAACTAAAATATTAGGATAATTAATTTATGTTGCTTTGTGTGTATGGTTAAGCTATTAACAGATGAAAGAGATCTCAGAACAACAGAAAGCAAACAAATGTGGACAAGTGAAAAAAGATTGCCCATTATTATTTTAAACCCTGTGCTGAAATATCTGTATCTTTCTATGGCAAGAGATACTCTCTTGAGTAATCCTACATGGTGCCCTGTAGCCTGACAGTCCTCGAGTTTATGGAATGTAGAAAAGAATGATGATATTAACATTTAGAGAGCCTTTTCTTTTATAGTGGATTATTTGTGGTTCAGCAAGCATGTTCTTGAATAAACCTAGATCTCCTCTCCATATAAAATTTCACTAGTAGTTCAAAATACCAGGATTTTGCAGTATTTGCTTTTTCCTGCATATTAGAGATAGGCACAAACCAAGCTGAAAGAACATGTCACTGCAGCTTAGAGTAAAAAATTATATTCAATTCTTGGCAGTCTACCGCTTTTATCTTGTAAATTTTGGAAAAAAAAAGAGAAAAAAAAAGAGAGGTATTCTTTTCAGATATATATAAGGGACAGGAGAAACAACAGATTCAAAACACCCTTTCTTCAGAAGCCACACTACTCCAGAAGGAAAAGGAAAAAAAATGCATGCTAAACCCCCAAAGAATAGGACTTATATTTGTAACCTGCTCTTTTACTTAAGTTACTAGAACCTGTACCCCCTTTTCCAGGAGTAGCACAGAAATTGGACAAGACTGTCATTTGAGAGGAATCCATGACAGCAGTTCCCGTGGTGTTTAACCCACTATTACTTCTCTTCCAAGCAGAAGGAAGAAACAATGCACCTTTGCTGACTCCTGACCTTGTCAAAAGGTAAATCTCTTACCTGTTTGTATTTGAGTATCTGGGCTTGGCCATCTTTGAAACACTTTTATTTTATTTTAGTTTGCCTCTATCACCTAGAGTGATACAATCAGGATTACTCACCTATAAGGCAGTCTATATTAGAGATGTTTATTTTCACCACAATGATTCCTATAATATGCAGGCAATATGATTATGAAACAAAACTGCAGACATCTCATATTACCTTGTTAAGATTATGGACTAATATTATGGTAATTTATAGCTCCATTGCACACGGTTCCTTAAAAGAATGAAAGAAAAAGAACCAAGCACATATAACACTGGCCTGTAGTTTGACACAAACTGGGAATACACTTTTTAACTAAATGACCTCATTAAATTTTAGAAGTCTTATTTTTTGTCTGATTATTATTCTAAATATAATACTATGGCTTCTGTGACTCATACATAGTACCTCAGGATAGATTTCTTTTTGATGTACACTGCATTAGTCATACTTATCTATGAACACAGATGATATATGGTGCAACCTCCACACCTACTGCTGTATTCTAGAAAGAAAATATTAATATATTACTTGGTTCTGCAATTAACACTGGTATATAAACCAATGAAAGTCCAAAATAGCTTTTAGGATTCAGGATTGGATGAAAATACCCCCACATTTTTCTCCTCCAAGTTGTTTCATTGATACTGTTAGAGATAATTTATTATGGTAATAACAATTCCTCTAGTTCTTGCAAGAAGTACGATGTAAAAGAAGAAAAATATGAAAGCTAATGGAGAGCCTTTTCTGCAAGACGTGAAATTAGCAGCCATGGAGAAAGTTAATAGTCCTTATATGCTAAGAATCAAAAGACCTTCAGATATCAGCTTTCCCTGAAGAAACTAAAAATCACACCAAACATACTGATTCCTGACCAGCTCACAGACCTTGACTGGGTCTTGTCCAGTTCAAGTTGCCAGTATCCATGGCAAGGTTTGAATGAGTATATGTTGGAAGGCCAGTTGTGAAAAGAGAACTTCCTTGTTAATGGTGCAGGACCAAAATTAAAGTGCAAATTGAGAAGAGGATGTCTGTAAAAAGGAATGATAGGAAAAAAAGATATATCTTTCCCTTAAAAATTGAGCATTATTACCCTGACCTCTTCATGGTTCAACAAAGTAAGTGTGAAGTCCTGCACCTGGGGAAGGATAATCCAGGCACCGGTATAGATGTTGGAGGATGACCATCTGGAAGGCAACTTTGCAGAAAAGGACCTGGGGATCATGGTGGACATCAAGTTGAATATAAGCCAGCAGTACGCCCTTATGGCAAAGGCGGCTAATGGCATCCTGGGCTGCATTAGGAAAAGCACAGCCAGCAGGTCAAGGGAGGTGATCCTTCCCCTCTGCTCAGCACTGGTGAGGCCACACCTGGGGTGCTGGGTCCAGTCCTGGGCTCCCCAGTACAGGAGAGACAGGGACATACTGGAGAGAGTCCAGCAAAGGACCACAAAGATGGTGAAGGGGCTGGAGCATCTGTTACATGAGGAGAGGCTGAGAGAGTTGGGACTGGTCAGCCTGGAGAAGAGAAGGCTCCGGGGGATCTTATCAATGTATATAAATACTTGAAGGGAGGGTGCAAAGAGGATGGTGCCAGGCTCTTTTCAGCAGTGCCCAGTGACAGGACCAGAGGCAATGGGCATACACTGAAACACAGGAGGTTCCCTCTGAACATCAGGAAACACTTTTTCACTGCGAGGGTGACCAAGCACTGGCATAAGTTGCCCAAAGAGCTTGTGGAGTCTCCATCCCAGGAGATATTTTGAAGCTGTCTAGACATGGTCCTGGGCAACTGGCTGTAGGTGGACCAGCTTGAAGGGGCGGGTGTGTGGATCAGACAACCTCCAGAGATCCCTTTCAACATAAGCCACTCTGTGATTCTGCAATTCTGTTCCATGTCCTCTTACAGATGGCATCTTACACTGTTTCCTCACCTCCTGAGAAGTGCACCTTATGAACGGTCTGAAATGGAACTACATTTTTGGAACATTATCAACCCAGCAGGATGTTCTAATAGGGAAATAAGGTTATAATATGTCAGAGTAGGGGAAACACAGCCACTACTCCTTGTCTTTCTAATTCCACACTGCAAAAATAAGAGCATGCTGCATCTTCTCAAAAGAGGAGAGCAACTTCCCAGGGCTCGAAGTTGCCCACTCCTGCTTGTCTCACTGGTATTCTTGTGAGATATTTGGCAGTTGGCTTTCACTAATCTTAGTGCTGTGAATGTTTCTAGGTCATCCAGCTTTGCAGGTAGAAGGATGTTTGGGACTTATAAGGGAATGGTAGCATTTTTGTAGATGATTGGCAGCTGTCAGATTTTTTTTTGGTTTGGAAGCTGAACCGACAAACTGAAAAAAAAAATGCACATCAACGTGCATACAATATTATGTGTAAAACAGAAAATAAAATGTCGCTGGGGATGAATGAAACATTTTAGTTCTCTAGGATGCTTTTACACAATCTCAGAATATCCATGTGATACGACCAGAATGACCAGTATCAGAATACTTGCCGCATTTTGGAAGTTACCCTCCCTCCTCTGCTCAGGGAACCTTGACACATATTGACCAACTTCCAGAGGACTGCCAGGGTTGTCATGTTACAGAGTCACTCGCAGTGCCTTTCTGCAGTTCATGCAGAAGAATTTTCTAGGAAGCAGGATAGCTTAACTAGCTGAAAATAGGAATAACACACCTCAAAAACTTCAGAGTCGTTAGCTCTATACATGGGTGACTGGGCCTTCCTCTAGGACATGACAGACATAGTGTCAAATATCTATAAATAAAGGAGAGGACAGAACCAGGGACTGAGATTTTCTGAGCACTGTAACTAGGCTGCTAGGCAAAGCATTTCTTTCTTCTCAATTTTGTGATTCAAACTAAAGCATTTAAGATGAAAGTCGTGAGTGATTTATGTCAAAATTTGTAAACATCTGTGTCTAGGCTGATTTTGCTCACTAGCACTCTCCTCACCTGACACAAGAGGTGTCATAAGGTGTTAAGTACTGGCTGCAGAGCACTTTGAGATACATATACAAAAGCAACTCTTACAGCTATTACTGATTCAGAGAAGAGTGGTTTCTTAAAGCATCTTGATGGTGTGTTTGATCCAGTCAAGTTGCAGCACTGCTTAAAGCACCCCTGGGAGGTTGTTTCTTATTGCACGTGGTTTTACTGTAAGAAAAATATGGCTATAAAGAAAAATATGCCTAAACCCTTCCTTTACTTACTCCCATTCAGTCAATCCTGATTACTTCTCTTTGAACCACCCTACCTGATTCCTCTCTCATTTACCCTTTTAAAACACTTACAGATATTTAGCACGTCATTCATGAATCATTATTTAGACAGGCACTCCATATTTAGTTCTTCTCCTTTTCCTCATAAATCAGTCCCTTCCAGACCCTCAATCATTTTTATTGCTCTTTCATAACTGCTGATAGTACTCATAAATGAAATGTCTGTAATGGCACTAAGCAAGAAAAAGGGAACAAGAGACCAAGGCTGGAGTTAATAAAATAAAAATAAAACATAACCTAACTTGGGCATCCTCTTTATTTTGGCAATCAAGTAGACATAAATAATAGCACAACAAGGCAAATGAATTACCAGAAGCTAAAGTGAGGCCCAGGCATACCTGCTGACATATTTATAAGCCTTGTAGAGAGAGAGAAGTAGAAAAACAGCTAATGTGAACATCTATTTCTGTTTTTCAAATCAATATTCTAATATTCTGTGCACATGAGTGGTTGCTGACATTCAAAACTTAAGACATTTCAAAGCAGGACACTTGTAAGCACAACATGCAAGAACAATCTCTGTTGCCATAGGACAACTTTCTGAGCCCATTTGTCTTAACTCTGCTTGGAGGTGGTTTAATGGGATCCTTTACAGTATTTAATATTTGTCAGGCTTCAGAAACAGTTCTTATTTTAATCAAGATCAGTTAAAGGCTTAGCGGGGAAAGAATAATGTTTTTGATAGTCTGAATTTACAATACTGCATCCTAATAGTTTCAATTTCAAAGAGAGGCACCTCCTTTTCCCCTGTGAGGCTCATGAATGTTGGGACCCTGGGGTTTAACGTTTAAAAGGTGAGATGTAAGCTTTAGTGAAACTATGTACAGGACTTTAAGCTTTCTTACGAAGAAGCAGCTTTTTAGCAAAGACCATTCTGAATGATTTGTCATGGAAGAGGCAGAAAACTTTATGGAAGCTCAAGTAAACTGCCTTCGGCCAGTGAGGTACAGCTGCTCGCTCTGTCTCTGCGTGGTGTGTGTGACAATACACACATGACAAATTTCTAAATGTATGGAAAGCAGGAGGCATGAAGATGAATTCAGCAACATCTATTTTTAGATTGTATTACTGCATTTGAAAAGTAAAGAAAATTAGACAAGTAAAATTTATAAAAGGAATTGTTTTCTACAGGAAACTCAGGAAAAATGTTGAAAATAATTCTCAGTATATACTAAGTTATATCAGCTTAGTGCTCAATGGCTTTATAGCCTTTCTTATGGATCCTGTACCAAACTCATCTTAAAAACTATTTTTTAATTGCTTATAGCTTCACTGTTTTAGATTTGTTTTGCTGTTAAACAAAGCATAAGATGTTAGCCCTTAAGATTTGCTTTAAATTAAAAAAAAAATATTTAATGCATTAAAATCCTGTTTTGGCACTGCAGGTATGTAAAAACATAGAACACTTAAACTTCTAAATGCAATACTGATAATAAAAAAATCCAACAAGAAACAACTGACATTCCTATCTTAAAGAAATGGTCTTTGCTAAAGCCTGTATATCAAACTAGATCACTGCTTGTCAGCAGATGAAGAGTTCAACATATATATTTTTTCAAGCAGTGGAACATCACATGAATAAAAGAAAGATTAAAACACTGTAGAAAAATTATTTTCATAATAACAAAATATCTACTCACTTATATTTGGAAGACATAGGAGAGAATTAGTGGTTATAGTTATTAGGCTACCAATTCATAGAGGGGTTGCTTATTTTACAAAGAACTCATTCCTCCTATATGCACACGCTCTCCTCTCTACTTTACCTCAGTGCTTCAGACAAAAGGAAAGAAAATGTCTAGAAGCCTTCCAGATTAAAATGTGCTTTTTATTTAGCTGAAAAATGGGCCCAAGATAAGGCATTGTGATGCAAAAGGAACATAAACAGCCCTCAGCACTTCAACCAGAGATCCTTCAAACTTTTAGCTGTCATCTGACCTAACAGAAGACTTTGCTAGTTTGAAGACTCTTTAAACTTGTCTGGTGAAACAGTTATGACTGCAGTGCTTTAAATTAAAATAGTAAAAGAAATTAGTCCATCATATAGAGTAAGTATTAAAAGCTGAAGTTTTAATCATTACCTCTGATTAAGAAACTCCATTCATCAATCATTCTCTTTCAAAGCCTGTGAATAAAGAAGGCATACCTATGCACTGTAATGAAATATAGGCATCTGATTAAGATAGTCCAGATTGCTTAAAATAAATGATAGTCTTGGCACCCAGAAATCTTGGAGATGATTAGTAGGAATCAGCTATACTGCAAACTTAAGAAATACAGTGGATAGAAGTGTTTTGTCTCTGCACATCTTCTGAAGGGCTTTTGTAATGGAATATCCCTGAGGAAAAACAGTTTCAGGTTAGGGAAAGTACATCAATTTCCTAAGTACCACTAGTACAATCTCTCTCATCTGGGGGAGGAGAGGGCTTGGTGGGCTTCCCATCAGCCCTGTGCATTTACTTGACTACACACAGGTTACATTTATTCTCTGTATGGTATGTTTTACAAATGGCTATACCAAGATTAACGAATGGGGACCTGAAGATCTGATCATTTCATTCACATCACAGGCTGCATTTTCTGACATTTTGGTCTATCCTTACTTGCTAGGAAAGAACAAGAAGACACACAGAGTGAGGAGCACATGAAATGTGGAGATGAATACCTAATTGTGCAATGATGTTGACAAGAACACTTTGGCTGCTCTGATGCTGGGATACAGTTCAATGAACTGGTAAGGAGGGAGAAAGGTCACGTCATGAAAAAGAGGAAGAATATCTTCACCTTGAGAATATCACACCACCTTGCAGCTTTTAATGAAAACCAGTAGTGGTGGCCGGTGACAAAAGCCTACAGGTAAGTATAAACACTGGCTGTTGGTCAGAAGGCTAAAGTCATGTGGTGGTTGTGGTGGTGAGGAGATTGCATTATTCACAGCCTTGAGCAGTGAGGAATTTACTGATGGATATCTCTACAGTGAGGTCAGAGGTACAGGAAACATGCAGGTGAACTGGAAATCCTCTTATATGGTCAAATGTATGATAACTGAGAATCAGCAGGGCCCTGACTGGAATAACTAATGCCAGCAGTTATAGCTAACTCAGGAAGGACAGGTAAACAGAACTAGAGGAAGCATTGACTTGTATGTTAATTATGTCTAACAGCTGTTTTGACATTCAGAATTTAGCAAGATGCTTCTCTTTAAAATGGCTGGGCGATTTAAAGGAAGAAAAGAAAACAGATGTTACATTTGCTGGAGGTCTCAGAACCATGAGGCCAATAGAAACAAGTTTTTTCTCACACAGCTGTAGAAGTAGCAAATACCATATTAAGAAGGAAAAGAGCATTATCTTCTGTAAAATATGCGAGGCAATCTTTTTCTCATCCCAGCACTGGCAATGACTCAACTGGAGCATTTCAAACAGTTGTTCTGGGCTCCAGTCCCTAGAAAAGTTGTGGGCTGGCAGAAATGCCCGTAGCAGAGCAGAGGTCAAGAGCTACAGGCATGAAAATCTGAGGAAACAGTTCAAGATTTTCAGCAACATAAAGGCAAATCTGAGGGGGAACATGGTAACAATTGCTGCTGAGCAACCTGTCTATTACCTCTATACGAGAACAGGACGAAAGCAGCAGGTTTAAGTAGAAGAAGAAGATATTCCTTCAATATCATAAAAACTCTCTGAATAGTAAAGCTAAGCTATGCAGTCATGATCTGGAAGCTCCATTCAAATGACTGTAAAAACATTGGACATTTAAGACTAGGCTACACAAGTATCTATCAGGAGTTTCAGGTGTAAAATTAATCTTGATTTTTTGGGTCCCTTCCAGTCCTGTTTGCTAGGACAATGTGTATAGTAGTAAATAAAAAAGATCAGGGCCTGCTCTCTGGCCCAGAGGACAGCTGAAAGTGTGTAGCTTGTACACACGTTCCTAAACTTGCTTACTACATATTTCCTACCCTACAGCTGCATTTAAAAAGCCTCTTGACAGCCCTCTTTTCCAAATGGTGCTTCTCAATTGTCTTGGCAATGATTGGTTGGTAGAGGACAAAAAATATGTTAGGGACCTGGCTAAACAATGCAAGGATATGGACTTGAGCCAGTGATCCAGTCCCTGCCTGAACCCTTTTAGGTCTAATAATATAGATATAGCCTGCATACCAGGACCAGGACCAGTTAGGTCTCTGGATAAATGATATGTGAATGAAACTCAGTGCCAACTACTGCAAAGTAAAGCACTCAAGGAAAAAATCTCTAATTCTATAAATTCATTGATGGATTCTGAATTAGATATTACCAGTCCGGAAAGAGACTTCGGAATTATTACAGATCTGAAAACATCAATAACAACAAAAAGACAAATAGAAAATCTGAATTATTTTCTAATAAACAAAGTAGGAAACTAAACAAAAGAGGACAAATGGAAAACATTATTATGCCACTAAACGAATTCATAATGCATGGAAATCTCGAATACTGTGTACACACTTCAGGCCACTTATCTCAGACACAAGGTTATGATACTATTCACAGTACACATAAAGTGACAAGGATGGCTGGTAGCATGGAACAGCTTTCTACAGCTCAGGAAGTCTCTAATACAGTAATTCACAGAGGCAGGAAGAGATATCAGGAGAACACCCTCCTCTTGCCCTCTTTCTTACATTTTTTTCTTTATTCAACTGAATAAGCTGATCTCTTTTATTCAGTTCTTGCAAGCTCTCCAAACCTCTGATCATCCCAATAGCTTCTGTTTACATCTGTTGCTTTTGAAGACTTGTTTTCTTGATTCAAACAGTGGGACTATACCCTGTATTTTGTGTGAAGATTCAGCCGTGCCTTCTAAAATAGCTTCAATACCTCCCTGTTTCTAGTGGAAATACGTTACCTGACATAACACAGGGCTGCATATGTCTTTTTTACGATCCCATTACATTCATTTTAATAGTAATTCCATGGTCAAATAATGAAAGCTACTGAATCAAGGAGAGCAGAAGATGTTTTATGACTTTGAAAATCAAGCTATTTCCATTTAGGTACATGTTAAAGAGTCAGCCATCAGTTAAACAAACAACCAAAACCAAAACCAAACCCACTGAAAATAAAGCGGCACAAATATGGAATGCGAATAATTGGAAAAAAGATGAAAACAACAATGGACAAAAAACTTAAAGTATGTTTTCTCTTATGTTTTCTTTATTCCTCCCATGGCTAGTGATTCCATCCATTGTATTTGTGTTTTAACGTAAATATCACTACCATACTGATACACTAGAGTCCACATTCTGATTTTAATTAAAATCAAATATATCTGGTGGTGTATTTTTTGCTTCAGAGGAATAATTGCACATTTATGCTGTTTTAAATGAGAACAGAATTTAGCTCACTACATTTTCTACACACTTCACTGGCTGGGTACTGAGAATGTCTTACTGGATTGGCTGGATTTTTTCCTTATAAGAAACAGACGTGATAATTTGTATTTGGCAGTTAAACACCTGGTCACTAAATATTTAAAATTCTGAAATGAAATGCCTCTCAATAAGCTATGGAGCAATAATATGCAAATACTTACTTATAGTCAATCAGCATATAACAAGGTATGAACAATGTGTGTGCATTGTAATGAAGTGATGTAAATGACCTCAGAAGCTGGAAGACACTGCCAAAAGTTTGAATTGTATCCAAAATAAGAATGTCTGTTTTCTCCACAATCTGCTGAATGCAGAATGCATTAGTATCTCAGCACTGCACAGCTGTGTTTTTCTATCGAAGGAGGATAATGCCTGCTTTCAGATTTGGAAAAAAAAAAAATCCTTCCTAATTGAGTTGGGCACCTTTATCTGCATTCAAGCTGCTGCTTATTTATTTTTAAATAACTGAATTCTGGCAACATTTTATCCTGAATGAAACACACAATTTAAAAAGAGTTAGACGTTCCATGTCAGCCTTCTGCTATGGAAACACAGTACCTACTTAAGATGGATCTTGACCTTTTTTCTTTTTCCTCATGACTAATCAACCAAAATTTCTTTGTGATGTTACCTATGGCCTCAGACTTCTTTCTCCCTATTGTCTGATACAGTCTTATAGGACAATTGTAACATACAGCCACAGTCCTCCCTTTAATTGTCCTGGTGCAATCTCCAGCTCCGTGCCTCTTCAAGGGCAGGTTCCTCTCTTAAAGGGGAGATACTCCTCTTGGTGAGAAGTTGTCCCTCACATTCTCCTCCACACTTTCCTTGTGCAAACAGTGTGCTTTATCTCTAGAAGATCTGGAGAGCTCAGCAAGACTATATCAAGGGCAGGGCTGATCAAGTGAAGGATTCAAGATAAACCTAAGTCATGAATAAATTTTGCCTGAGCCACTCCATGGTTCCAGACATGAAGTGATTGTGATTTTTTGCGAAGAGTCTCTTGTTCCTTTTTTTTTTTTTTCTGGTGTCACAGTGAGGAGATCCACCTCGCTGCATTTGGCACATGTGAGAGTGCTGTTGAGCAGCATAGCATGAATGTGGCTGCTCTTTGCTGGAAAAGAGTTCAGTGAAGTCAGATCCAGAAAAAATATCAAACCCTGATGAAAGTGATCTTCAATATAATTTCCCTATAGATATGATCCATAGTATTTACACAAAGTAGAACGTGCTCTTTTTTTTCAGCAGAGCTATACTACTCCAGACCCCTCTTGTCCGCTGAGAGGCCTCAGGCTGCTATAATAAAAATATTTCTGAGGTACTCATCCAAAGCAATTTGTCTTTTCATTTATACTCCACTATAACACAGAGAACCTGTACTTACGTAGTTAGACCTAATAATGGTGCAGAGTCCCATATGGAAGAAGTCTATAAGTATGTGCTTAAGTCTCTCTTTACTCAGGAGTTTGATAGAACTGAAACACATGCTTGAAGATTAATAACGGTTCATCTTAAATGTTTTTCTTAAAAACTTTGTTGGCCTGTATTCAGGTTTGTGTATGAAAGAATCACATTTTAGTAGTATATTGGAAGAAGGTAGATCATTAGATAACATAAATAAATCATCACAGTTCCACTGTCTTCATTACAGCAAGGATTCCAGCCCCTGAACCAAGACATTTTGTTCATTTTGTTCTTAACTCTCCCTAATGATACAAGCACTTGCTTTTTAGAGTTGTGATTCATTTATTTATATTTTCTCACACTTTTTTTAGTGTTCACACTAATTGTTGTATTCTAACCAAGCCAAATTTTTATTTCATACCGTTACTTTCTAACTAAGTGTATTTCAGCAAAGTACAGATGCGATCTGATTACTATGTGTCAAATATGACTCCTTTTACACTTTTCTATTAAGGTAAGGAAACCTTATTTCACAGTCTTTTATCAATTTTGTACAGGAAGGATAAAATTCTGTTCACACAAGAGATTTGTGGTTTATTAACTTAAGCTTTTTTGGAAAGTGAATTAGTTAAAATCCGTTGTGGATGTATAATTCAGTTTAAACAGTTTACTTCAGTTTAGCTTAAACAGATTCCAATTTATGTTAAATTGAAAAATGCCTTATTGAAACTGCAATAAAAGTAGCTGCACAACTTCATTTACTGGTTTAGTTAAATTAGTTAGATTTATTACATTTGGTTGAACCAAGATAACAGTATCACAGATTCAAGGCTGAAATTTTAATCTAACGTGTAGCCTGGCATGTTTATCAATTTTAGCACCAGATATCTGCTGGTATTGCTAATTATCTTGTTACTTTGGGCAGTAACTAATAAAGGCCATGTCTTACCGTGCAGAGCAACTGCACTGTGCACATGAGTGAGACTTAACAGCATCTTACAAGCATCTACCAAACACTTCATACCAAGAACAAGTTAAAATACTGGACTGGAGCAATCTTCAAATGCATCGAGGAGTTTTAAAGGAAAACTGAGCCTTATGCAGATCATCTTTATGACAGGGAATTGGTTTGGAAGAAATGCCTTTGTTTTCTAAATAATTTTCCTCTGTTCTCAGTGAGGTCATACTGAGAAGGGCAAACATAACTTATGACTCCTCTAAGGATTCTCTAAAGTCATGGCTATGTATAACCCTAGCCCAGGTGAAAAGAGTTCACTACTCATGTGACCTGTTCTTGCTTAAACTGCATTTTTAAGCAGATTGTAATCTTGCTGCAAGTATGGGTGAGGATTCCGCTGGGCAAAACAGTTAGCAAAGAAAGTCACTTGATGTACAAACAGAAGAAAGGAGGAGCCCAGGACCATAGTGTCAGCCCTGGGCTCCCAGGAATCTGCTCTTCCTCAGGACAGAAATAGTTCCTTGATGACAAAAATGAATTCAAACACATACTCAGGCAGCACCGTATTATTACTCTAATGTATTTGCAATGATATAAACTTTTGCAGAGAGATGGCAGAATCAAAGTGCATCAAATTTTAGCCTCAACAGGCAGAATAAACAAACATTTGCAGAAGTTGTAATTATTCAGACCCACTGAGTGGGTACATGCTCAATTACCACTGTTCTTTATAATGTTTTTCCCAAGCAAATGAAGTCTTTTGAAATTATCAAATACCTGTAGCTACCATTTTTCAACTATCACAGCCCCATAATTCAGATGTCATTCAAAATAAATTTGTGGCTGGACTCAATGCATTTTTTGTTTTGTTTGTATCTTCAGTTTCACATGTTCGAAAACAGACTGCTTTGCATAAAATAAAACCTTTCAGCACAAACAAATGACAGAAAGCACAAGTTCTCTATTTAATATTTCATTAATATGTATCTTCATTCAGCTGAATAGGGCTGTTATGGGTATTAACCCTTTCACAAATAATTTCTTCCCCCACTGAAGTTATAAACTATAGTCTAAGCACTATTTTACTTTACTTTCCCACTACATACAGTTAAACAACTATAGAAAGTTTGAACATATGCAGTCATTTGCACATATCTGCATACATTCATATGCATAAACACACATAGCACAGAAGGTGAAACTAAAAGAATGTGAGTTAAGAAACTGAAATTCTCTTCAAGGGCTGAGCTACCTTTGAAGGTAGTTCACTGAGCTGTGAGGTAAACCAAGTACCACATAAATTTATATACTTATTTGCTTCTTAAAAAGAAGAAACACTACCTTGCAATCAGTTTGCAATTAATACACTACCTTGTTAGCTTGCAAGGTCTAAAGTAAGCACAGGATTCTTTTTTGTTCTTCATCTAGTTTGTGATCCTTTTTTCAGAAGGGGGGAATCTGCTATTTGGAAATTCCGTTTATGAGCATTTTCATATCAAAATAGGTATCTTCACATGAAAGTCAGAAGAATCTTTTTTTTTTGAAATATGTCCTTTTCAAGTTTTTCAAAGAACTCTTTTCAGAAAAGGCAAGCACCTCATCAGCTCTCACGCACACAAATCTTCAAATGCTGTTTTTGAAGAACTGCATTTAAAAGTATGTTCAGTCATATACCAAGCATGAGAAGCTGGAAAAAGAGTCTTTGAATCTGAACTACAGCTCATCATAATCTGGTTAAAATTATCTCCAACACCACCTGTCATTATTAATGCAGGAAGAGAGGCAGAAAAATACCTTCAGCCCAGCTACATTATTGCAAATGAGGTCCATCTGCTTTTCAATGTTCTGTCATATAATAATAGCAGCTATATTTATGATGGATTTAGGATTTTGCCTGTAGTAGATGAATGTGTAACTGCTTTTATTAAAAATGCTTTTCTTTGAGGGTGTTCTATCATCTTAGCAGACTTTATAACTAATTTTCAGTGCAGAATCCTGTCTTTGATATTTTCCATTGCTAGGTAAATTAATTTTTCAAATTATTTATATTCAGGTTATGTATATATTCATATATATATAAATTATATAGCATTTTGTGTTACATGGTATAGCTGTTCAGAATCTGATTTAAGGCATAATGGCTATAAGACCCATTTTCTAACAGTCACATATTCATCCTTGGAGGAAACACACTCAAAAAATAAAATCCACAGAGCAACACTTAATTTCTAAAAGAGAAAGCAAGGATGTTTGTTAAAAACAAATGAAAAGGAAAAGCTTAAAAGATAAAATGCTTGCTGCTATCGTGGGTAGTGTTCAAAACACAGCAAGGCGATTCAGAGTAAAAACGGGTGTGCCTACATTAGCTAGTGATGTGGTGCATCGACTCAGGCGCTCAGTGTGACTTCCTCTTGGCTTGCTGTCTGTTGTCCAACTCTACATAAATTCTAGGGAGTTTGTGTGCCCCCCCAAAAAGTATGCTAGTCAGAACAACAAACACTCATCAGTAAGATTTCAAGCAGACCAAAAAAAGTAAAAGAAGCTATTAGCAGTAAAAGATATCCTTTGGAAATTGTAATTTGTGTCCAAACTAGAAGAACAGAAAGAATATAATATCTGGAAGGTTACATGCAAAAGCATGATAACACAGGCCAAAAAGAGAGTGTGAGGAAGTACTTTGTAAATGCATTAAACTCAGAAAAGAACCTTTTTTTTCTAGACTCATTAGAAGAGTTCAATCAGCCAAAAAGTTTTCAGGGACTATAGATGATCAGTGTGTTGTATGAGCACTCAAAGAAGACAAGATCACAGCAGAAAAACTACACTAATTCTTTCTTTCTAAAGGTGCTCGCTACAAGGATTTTTTTTTTCTTTTCTTTTTTTTTTTTCTTTTGAGCATGATTCTAAAATGTTGTAGACTGGCAAGTCAGTATAATAGGTTTTAGAATGAAGTGATAAAGTAAATGAATACATGATAAACTGAATAGAAACAAATCACCTGAACCAAGTTACATTCACCAAAGAATGAATACATGCAGTATGTGCAAATGTCTCACACTTCAAAACTTTTCCTAATTTCTACAATAAAAAAAATTTCAGGGTAATGAGAACTGGAACAGAGATGTGCAACAGAGTTGCAAGATATGGCAATGCTGAATAACTGAACAATGAAATAACAGATGAAATTCAGTGTTGATAAAACCTGAAGGTAGCTTCTAAACTGGGTATTTCTAGTCCTTCTAGTCTAGAAAGAGCACTTGGGGGATAGTTTTGAAAATCTCAGTTCAATACTCAGAGATACTTAAAAGACAAATAAAATGCTAGAAAATATTAGAAAGAAATAGACAGCAAACCAAAATGTCACCATGCCACTTCAAAGCCATGGTGCAGCCTTACTATGGATAATATGTGCAGTTCTACTTACCTGATCTTCAAATATACGAAGCTGAAAGAAGAACTTGAAAAGTTGCAGAAAATTGGATAAGGCTGATCAAACAAGTGGAATGGCTTCCATAAGAGAAGGAGCTATAACTGTGGAGGGGAGAAGTTGACAGCCTGTGACTCCACAGCCTGGAGAAGACAGGGCTATAAACTTATATGCAATGACAGATATGATGAAAGAGTGAATAGGAAATTTTTTTTTCATTATTTCTCCTACTAGGGATGCTAAATAAAATTGAGAACTAAAAAAATGGAAGGACTTTACACTCCACACATTTCAGTTGTAGAATTCATTGCTATCAGGTTCTTTGAATGCCAGAATTTTAAATGGACTAGAAAAGTTACCACAGAAATTTATGGAAGAAAGGTTCATTATAGGCTACTGAACAAAATTAACTGATGCAAACTGTTTAGAAACTCCTTAAAATATTGATTAAGTGAAGCTGGGAGGATACACAAGGAGAAATAAGTGTACTTGTTCTGCTGTAATATTCATTGCCTAACCACAGACACAGTAACAGACAATATACATTTGCTGAGATTTTTTTGTTCATTCTTATATCTTATACAAGGTAAATGAAAGTGAAGAAGTAAAAATGAGTATTATCACCAAATTTATTATAGGTGATAAGAAGCTCAAATTTGGCAGATACAGAATAGTCTCATTCTCAATTCTCTCCCACTTAAGCTATTGCAAGGTATCACACACACTGGTATGAGTGGTTGGGTGGGCTTACTAATAAGCTTTTCTCTCAAAGATCGGTAGTAACTGCTTCAGACCATATCAAATATTCACATTTCTGTGAAAGAAGTTCCATTTTTCCTCACTACCTGTATCGTGACTGACTCATTGTTCCTTCTCCTTGCTTAAGATGCACAGAGAATTTTCCTCCTAAAATTACACAGTAGCACAGGTCTTAAAGAATTTTATTTGTAATTATTAAGATGCACATTTGTAAAACTCCCATTCCATGATCTGGGATCCTGATAGGATTTAAACATGAAGAAAATCACGAGGAGCACTTTTGTCTATGATAGCGAATACTTTACCGTGTGATCCCTTGCAGCAAGTGAACTAACTCTCTGGAACGATCAAGGAATTGAAAAGAAATTGTCAGGAATCTAAATGGCAAGGGATGGAAAGTAGAAAACTTAACTAGGGCTCACAGCTTATGTCATGTTCTAAAAATAGTTATGCTTACACTTATCCAGCAAGGATCAATTCCAGAAATATGAGCCCAGCACTACGAATAGCATGTGACTTCTAACCTCACTACCCATGGGATGGGTAACTAAACATTGGAAACACAGCTATGCAGAGACTGAAAAGCTGTCTTGCAGGAAATGGGATGTTAAACAGCTAGGGTTATGTACCAACATCTTGAATTTCACCTTAAGGTTAATTGGTAGTTGTTGGAAAATACACGGCACCACTGAAATATATGCTTGACATTCTAGCTGACTGAGAAGGCTAGCGATCTAGTTTATGTTATCTGTTGCCACCATGTGAATAACTCATTGAGGTAATGAGTTTCTTAAATTGACAAAGCAAGGTCAGCTCATGTGGAAGGAATGAAGAGGACCTGAGCGCCTGATCAGGCTTTCTTTTTGGACATTTTTCATCTTCAAGATCTTGCAGAAACCTGCAAAATTTTGTGATGAGGGAAACTACTTTGAAGGGATATTCTTTCATAAGTATTTTGTTTTTAACTAACAATTTGCATTTAACTACATTCAGGTGCACCAGATATAAACTAGGAATATGCAATCACCAGTTTGCTTTGGCTTTATGCCAGTTATGTGAATTTGCATTAGTAGGATTGACATTTTTCTGCTATAGTTAAAAAGCTTTGTGTAAAGATGGATAAAGTCAACTGGAATGATACAAACAATTTTAAACAGTAAAAGAGAAAAAATTCTCAACAACCTACAAAATACTAGAGAGAGATTTCTTAATCATAACTTAATAAATTCTAAATAATCATATTTAATTAAATAAACTTACATCAGAGAATGCCTAGTTACTCACAATTTTATTCCATGAAGAGTGAGAACCAACTGAAATCATATGGTACTGTTAACCGATGTCATTTGAGACAAAAACTCCTTCCATCCAATGCCCTGAACAGTTACTGACTTTTATAACTTCACATTGCAAACTCAAAACACAGCCTTCATATTCTAACAGATCACCAAATACCACCTGAAAGTTTCAGGTCTCTTCTGCTGTGATGCCAAAAAAGTACTGAGAGAGGATAAAGCATATAGAAAAAGCTGAGTTTTCAACTGCTTAAAGGAGGTTATCTTGTAAAATCACTAGGGATTTCTCCACTGATTTTTGAAAGCTCTTTGGTAGAAGCAAGACAGCAACATAGCAGATTATTTTGGGTTTGTTGATTTTGTCAGGCTGAGGATGCTTTGTCAAACACTACTATTATAAGTCATATTTCAAAGCAGTTTCACAGAAATTAGAAGGGTTTTTGGTTCACTTTTTTTTTTTTGAGGGATAAGGAACAAAATCTATATTCTGTTTTATAACTGACTGAGAAACAAAAAGGATTCTGAATTAATTTAACTTCACGGATTTAAAATAGTGCCAACTTAATTCAGGAACTGTTGGAAGAAATCATTATTTTACCCTTAAACTTCAGTGAATGCTCTTTATCTGATTTCTGCTACTATGAATACATGAGTGACAGAGCAGAGGTTTGCTCTGGTGTGTTCCTGACAGTATAGCCAAGCCATTCTTTGTGGTATGCTGTAAACTACAGGTCTTATTTCACGTTAAGGCAGTACAAAGATTTATTATAGCATTTTGCTGAATCTCAAACAAATGTCAAACTCTTGACAAACCTCCAATATTGGATTACTCTTTTGGGCTTTTTTTGGCGTGCTGTTTGGGCATTTTCTACATACCTCACGTTTACAGGTCCAGCCTGTCATGAATCATATATTTAATAATGGTATTAAAGTAAGATTTGTTATGGCAAGAAGACTATCTTCATTGAATTGAGGGCAGACCAAGTCAAACTTAACTTTTGAAATATCTTCCCTGAACTATCTATTCCAAACAGAGCAGTTCATACACAAGTTGTTGGGAAGATCTACTCATAGCACCAAGCGGCTGTATACGTAGGAGGTGTGACTGAAATGTGGGAGACCCAGCTTAGGTACTCAGTTCTGAGTCAGGAAAAAAGCTCCATGTAAATGCCTCCTCCCTGGCAGTCATCTGGGCTACAGGAATATCCCGGGGCTGATGTCTCTGACTTTGATCAGTTAATCTGTCCTCAAGCTGCGAAATGCTAAAAAGATGAAGGTTTAATAAAAATTGCTGTCTTCTCACAAAAAACCCAAACACCCTTAAGTTTAAACTACTGAAAAGATTTTGAAATCTTTTCTGTCAAGAGAAAGGTCTAACTCTTTTCTATCACAATTGGCATGAAATACCAACATCAGCTTGGATCAGGAGAGAGCAGAGTGTGTTGAAACCTGGGGTGTCTGCAAGGTTCAGATTCATCTTCAAATGAGGCTAAATGTGATGCAGTTTTATGCAAACTGGATGAAGTGAAGCTATAAGCTATAGCAATAGGATAGTGCTATATTTGGAAAGTTTAGCCTTGTTGTAGATCTTACCTAATCTGATTGCTAGCATGTACTATAAACCATGGTATTTATAGGAAGAAACATACACAGTGAGCCACCTAATATAACTCAGCTGAAGCAAAAAAAGAAGAAATCCATTCCTTACTTCAGAGTCCTACTGAGTTACAAATGACAAACAACTTTTCATTGTGCTCATCTCCACCATGGCTTCAGTGAAGGTTTCAATTCACCTGAATAGTAACAGTCTTTAATCAATGCGGTGAAGATAGTGGATTCAATGCTGCCGTCTGCGGATTCATATCATCACTCCACTAGCTGTTTTTCTTTTCTGACAGGCTTCAGTCACTTCATTTTCTCACATTTCTGGCTCAACAGTTCAGAATGAAGCTAGGCTGATGTTGCTGTAGGAATTGTTCAAGGTTTTCTCTATAAATTTCTTTTGCTTATACTCTGCAGGCTTCATATTTATAAGCATCAATGGTTATTTTTCTCCCCGCTTTTCTGAAGTCATAGTATTAATACACAAGATTTTGCTTTTGAGGCTTCAAGGCAAGCATATTAAAGTGACTGCTACACAGTAAATACAACATCAATTTACACTGGATTTTCAGGTGTTTACAATTTAAACTAGCAGGAAGGTCCCTCTCAGAAAACTGAAAATTCAATATTGTAATTCAAATTCCTACTGTTCCCCTTTAATAGGTCATTTTTCAATATCATATCAAAGCCCTGAAGGCCATTTTTTATTTACCATAGCAAGAACATACATGGATATCTCAATCATTCCTCATTCTTTTAGGATTTACTCTGCAGATCTCAATCAAATGGCAAAACCAGAATGCTCTACTTTTCAGAAATTGGCATTTGGCCTCGCTATGGAAGTGAAGCATAATATATTTAATTAGGGTGCTATAAGGATTGCTACTCTTAATAGGTTTTGTTGTCTTGTCATTTTTTATTACAGTTGTTCTGGTTTTGGCTGGGATAGAGTTAATTTTCTTTCTAGTAGCTGTAGCTGGTATAATGTTATGTTTTGGATTTAGGATGAGAAGAATGTTGATACCATTCTGATGTTTTCAGTTGTTGCTAAGCAGTGTTTAGTCCAAAGTCAAGGATTTTCAGCTTCTCATGCCCAGCCGGCAAGAAGGCTGGAGGGGCACAAGAAGTTGGGAGGGGACACAGCCAGGGCAGCTGACCCAAAGTGGCCAAAGGGGTATTCCATACCATGTGACATCATGCCCAGTATATAAACTGGGGGGAGTTGGCTGGGAGAAGCGGATCGCTGCTTAGGAACTGGCTGAGCATCAGTCAGCAAGTGGCGACCAATTGCATTGTGCATCACTTGTTTTGTATATTCCAGTTCTTTTATTATTATTGTAATTTTATTATTGTTATTATCATTATTATTTTCTTCTTTTCTGTCCTATTAAACTGTTCTTATCCCAACCCACGAGTTTTACTTTTTTTTTCCCTGATTCTCTCCCCCATCTCACTGGGTGGAAGGGAAGTGAGTGAGCGGCTGCATCATGCTTAGTTCTGACTGGGGTTAAACCACGACAATAGGTTTTGTTGTCTTGTCATTTTTTATAATGGTTTAAGTAATTATTGTATCTTTCAACAGAATGAGCTATCCAAAATGAAGGCCTGATGTGACAGATCTCTCATTGAGGAGTAAACGTGATATTCGGAAGAGGTGCATTTTGTTCTGGCACTATGCAAGTTATCTCCAGCTAAAACCTCACAACATCCTAGTTATATTTTACACTAAACATTTTGAGTTCTGTGTACAGGAATTAATATGCATTTACTATGTGTTTTTAGAAGGAAAATAAGATTACATTATACAGATGCATCTATACGTACCCGTGATATTCAGGTGACAAACAGCAGAGATATGTGATAAATTCCATCTGCCTTCGAGTTTATGTATTGATTTTTTTTTTGTAGCACCCCCCACACTAAGTGTGAATTATACATGCAGCTCTGAACACTCCACCTGCACTCTGCCCACTACTGCATTTCTTCCAAGATTACTTGCAACATATCACACCTCTACACAGTGTGAAATGTTTGCCGTTTTTATTTCTAAACCCTATCTTCTAAGGATGTGTTTCTTTCTTCACTGAAAAGTTACAGTTGTTCAGAGGCAACACAGGCTGCACAGAAGGCGAGAACAGGGAGGAGTTTTAGGTCTGACACCTTGTGACACTCTATGTAGAAAGAGAAGCTACACAAATTCCTGCCAGGAGAGTGAACTTGCTTCCAATGGACAACCAGTATTTGAGTTTGAGGGGCCTAAGGATACCATAATTTTGATTTTCTCAAATAGCTGCCTCTGCAGTGACATTGCAATTGCCTAACAGCTAGTAGGCACTGTTTGGCACGTGCTGTCCAATACGCTAGCTTCAAGAACTTCCATGGCAACTGTACCTACATTACAATATAACTTTCCAAACGTTATCATTTGCATTACTCTTATCCATGCAAAATAGGTTACTACTAATATAAAGATGTACTACAGTTTTTAAAGTACAACGACCTGAACTCATGTGCGGCTTCACTGCTTGTATGTTGTGGGAGTTCTCAGCTGTTTAGCTCAACCATCCTTGTATATTCTGTATACTGACACCTGCAGAGCTGTTTTACCATCTGCTTGGTGTGCCAAGCATTACAGTGACACACACATTGCATGCCCAAATTGAGCATTGAGAAAACACAGCTTTCACTTTGTAGATGGTACTTACCAGGTCTACTGTGTAACGTTTGAAAAGCCAAATCACTTCAGTGCATTTATCCTCACTACATATTAGGATAGGGGATAGTCTGATATTATGATATTTTACTTAGGCACAGGAAGACTTGGAAGTCTTACCCAAATTTTAATAGAATTCCTGCAGTCAACTTGAAACTGAAATGCATTACTTAACTTTCAGGACCAAAGATTGATCCACGCTGTCCTCTTAGGCTCAGAAAATGTATTCTCATTAAATTCAATGGTCAACTCAGTGCTGAATATAACGCTTTTAACTTGTGTCATTCCTATGCACCATACATATCATAGAAGTTTATCTGTAAAGTATGAACATTCATTTCAATGCCTAATTTAAGTCCACTTACTTTTAGTAATAAACTCAGCTTTAATACTAATTAAGCTCATTCTTATGCAGAGATGAGAACTTGAGTTTTGTTGGTTTAGGGATCCAGACTAGACTCTCCAGTACTGTCTAAATGTCTCCATTCCAGAGAATGGCATTTGGCAGTCAGTCACTTATTCATATGTGATGCTGCTGGGAAAGAATTGATGCCATAAGTATGCAGGGGATCATTGTATCTACCTCCTGTCAACATCTTTCCCAAATGGCAAGGATGCTTTGCTTTTATAGTTCCTGGCTGGAAAGACGAGGCAGTTGGCAGAAATGCAGCCATTATAAAAGGGAAGTAGTTCAGACAGGGCAGGGAAGCATAAAAGAAGATGCTCTCTCTATCTTTTACTGGGAAGAGATTTAATTCCCCATTAATACTCTAGCTATTTGCAATGGCTATTTGGGATCTCACAGTGGCATCTGTGGCCAAATGTCACTGCTTAAACCACGTGTACTCTGAAGTTCTTCTAACAGTCTGTCATTAAATATAACCAGACACAAGTTAAATTGTGCCAATATGACATGAAGACTGTGCTACTGCAAAGCCTTCTACCTTAAAAAAAGCCTTGAATAGCATTTTGGTGGCTGAATATGCAGTATCGCTTTGAGCTTTCAACTCCCAGAGAGTGCAAACAAACCCTTTCCATCCATACAACACTCAACCGTAAGAGCATCCGCTGCTTTTTTTTACGACAAAGACCAGGTTTGGAAGCTTCAGAGGAGAACGTGTGCATGCACGTATCCAGTCATTCTTCACTGGTGCATTCTTCCAGCTTCCAGCAGTGAGCAGCCTACAGACTGATCTGCTCTTGTGCACCAGCCTCTGACACGCTGCTGTGAAGCTTGGAAACTGTAGAAGAGCGTACGGCATTTGTAAGCTCCAGGTCAGGCAACAGCTCTCCCATGGGGTGGGGGCAACAAGAAAACTGTCAGGGACTTGACAGTCTGTCATGCTTTGTATTCCCTAATTCACTGAGCTAGATGCTCTTCTTATTTAGGCACTGATCCCGCATCCTACCCTTCCCCACCCCTTCCCCATGCAAATGTCCAATATCAGAATACCAAGAGAGAGTCCCACTGAAGTTACAAGGGTTTTCTTTTCTTCACGTCAGGGATTTATGGCACAGAGGCCTGAGATGTGATTTTATAAAAATCCTCCAAATACCCTAGAATTACACTACTATGAAAGCTGGTATGACGGAAGAAAAGGGTCAATTTTTATACATAACGTTTTAAAGCGATCTCATCTAAAAAGTACTAGTAATTTACTATCAACTGCTTTACTTGGCTTAAATCTTATCTCTTATTCTGACTTTATCTTTTCTTTTCTCACCTTATGGTGGACATACTTTCCAGTTAAAATGCCATAAACCAAATAATTTAAATTTATTTCCTATGGATAACTATGCTGCAGTTAACATTGAGATGAAACAGCTGAAAGAACTTTGAAACTATTTTCAGCAGTAGAACGGTTCCTGCAGACATTCCTCAACAGGAAAAGGCTACTTGGCCAATTTTGACAGCCAATAAGCTGCTCTAGAAAGATATATCAAGTCTTTTAATGAGAGAAAAAAGATACCTGTTAATTACAATTATCTAATTATTTTGCATTAGAATTGTCACAGACATGTAAATATGGCAAGTATTTGCTTCCGAAAGGAAATGAGAGAATACAGACTGGCAACTAAAAGAGGTCTGTTTTCTACTCAGACTACTTGCTAAAATGTCTATCTGTGTCACATTTTAATTTACAAACCAGCATATCTACTTACATATTCACATACAGTATTTAAAATGAAAAATAACTTGGCAAGCCCATCTAATTTTATACAGGTGTAATTTAAATTTTATGGATTCTTGAATTAGTACTTTTAAACTTTAGTGGTTGTGGCTATGACAAATTTTTAAAAGAGAAAATGGTGATGAAGCAGACTTAATTATTTTGCCTGCTAGAGAAAAGCAATATTAGTTTGGAGGCAAATTATCATAAAATGCTTTTCTTAATTTGGGGGACCTCAAACATTAATTTTCATAGAAAACAATTTTTTATTTTATGTTACTTTAGCATTATTTAATAGGCAGAGTGGAGCCTTTGATTCAATTTCCACTGCCAAAATTAAACAATTCATGTAGAAAGTTTATTTCTTCGGGATAAAATGCCATTGAAGAATTGTCTTTATTATTTATCATTTAGAGTATTTTGGTTGATTTCTTCCCTCTTTCCCCAAGGAATAGTCCTGGAAAAAATGTTTAGCTAAATTTGGCTCAGCTAATTGGAATTTCACCTGAAATCTGATGCAGCTGAAAATCAGTTCATTTAGTTAGTTAATCCATGCGGTGTTGTTCAAATCAACCCTGCAAAACAATGTTTATATATGATAAAATATATGCTCGAAGTCACACTGAGGTTGTTTCATAAATGTGGTTTTAAAGATGTCATCATCAGTGTATAGGAAAGCACTGTTGATTTAATTACTTCTTTATTACTTTCTGTGGAGAATATTCCCCTTTCTGTAGCCTGTTACAAAAATTTCAGTCTAATTCATATTACTATGGTACCTGGGTTGGCAACTGAGGCTAGCAGACATCTATCAGGTAAGTTAAATTACGCATAAGGAGAAATATAGGTCTAAAAAGATGGAAAATAATGTTTTGTTAAAAATAATATCTAGAGAGCAACAAAGAAATGCATTACTAGTTGTTGGTTTATAGTACGCATTTGCCCATTTTGAAAATAGAATTTATGCATAGCAAACATCATTGTTATGTTATAAGAAAGATCAATAAATTAAAATTAATGGGATTAATTTTTCTATAAGAAAACCAGAGGAGAAATTTTTCTGTCCAGATATCTATAAAAAAACATTATATTATCAGAACTGAAGAATTCTGAAGCCTGGCTGAATTTTATTTGTCCATTTGAAGCAGCCCAGGCAAACAATGCCAAATACTCATGTTCTTTCACTCCCAAATTGAATCCTGGATTTGATTCAAATATATACCTATTGCATAGTTTTCTTTTGAAGCATGGACTGTTGTCTAGGAGACCTAAACAACATTCATTTTTCCTTTCACCACTAGAAATTAGTCAGAGCCAGTATGCTTGACATGCTGAAAGATCACGGATAGGCCCCTTGTGACTCTTTTAGGGAAGATGCTGTATAAATGTATTGTGTTGTTACTGCACTGAAGAGACTGTTTAAATTCTCCATTGCTCATAGGTCAAACCCAGCACATTTCAAGACACAGCTCTTATATCTCAAGTGAAAGAATAAAATATTGATTCTTCATTATATAAATTTCTTCAGATACTCACTACTTTGCATACATGTGCTTTGAGGATTCTCATTCCACCAGTTTACAAAACAATAAATCCTGGCGTATAATATTTTATTCTTATCAAAATATGTGGTGGCATTCCCCACATCTGCATCTATTTTTACTTTTCTTAATGTTCGAGTGTATGTTTCTGATGCTGAACAAGTGTGCTAACAGAGGCTGAAAGGGGTGATGCTGGTGTAATGGAAGTGGATTTTTAGAGAGAACAGCATCTGGAAGTGAATACTGTGTTTAAATCCCAAGAAGAAATTATAACTTCTCAATGTTTCCTTTAAGAACACAAAGGCCCACAAACACAAACACTTCATTTCTGTTCTGGTCACTCATTGTATTTGAAAGAAAATTTAAAAATTGTATAATTTGAACACAAAACTTATCCTGAGATGTAATACTGCTCTTGCTTAAGCATTCACTACGAGGAAAGGGTGGCAGATTTTATTGGTCCTCCTACCATGTTATCACTATCCATAGGTATCTTTAATACCAAATTCAGTAAGCCAGTCTTGTATACGTGAAGTCACTTCAAGTTAATTTTTCCAGAAGAGAGCAATTACTATATTTCAAGTAATACAAAGGTAATTATTTGTCTACATCTAGTGTCTTATTCTCAGGAATATGATTGTCCTCTAGACTAGTCCAACCTGAACATATCATAGGCTAGGCCAGGAGTTTACCTTTCTTTTTATTTCTGAAAGAGAGCCATGTTTCATGCTTCACTCTGATCTAGAACAACATTTGGCAGGATTTGAAACGCAGAAATTACATACTGAAAGGAATAAAAACTAGATTTGTTCATTTTCCTACATTTTCCCTTGTTCCCATGAAGCAACTGCACAAATGACAGGCAGACCTATGCCAGACCTGTGCCAGAGATTTTTCTTTGCCTGTGAACATTTTGCATTTGTCAGTGCTGGGTCACAGAGATTGCTGGAAAAAAAAAAAAAAATTGCTATAGCAGATAATCAGTGAAAGTTAAATGCAGCTGATAAGGAAGGATGTCCTCTGAGACAAACAAATGCACTGAAGTCAGTTGAGCCATTTGTGCATAAGCTGCAGTTTTGTAACACTTTCAGCAGTGGTGGAATAGAATTTCAATCATTCCAGAACAGAGGAAAAAGCTTGAATGGAGTTACAGCTTTTCCAGAAATACAGTCCGAGTGATGGACAGACTAGGTCGCAAAATTGAAGATAGTGTAAGCTTTTATTTATTCTCTCTAAACATACAAAGATTTGCCATCATAGTATTCAACAGCACTCACCAATATAATCTTATTCATGAATGTAAGTATTATAAAGCATATTCTTTCAGTTTCTGCGTATCTAATGTCATACACTTTGAGATATCTTCTGACTGAAGTGTCCTGTCTGCTAACTGAACTGCCTAGAATGCCTAACTTGGGGAAGAATTAAATGTGTGATAGCTACTGATGCAGAATTCATAATTGTGATTTTTTGAAATGAGATCCTCATACTGTTTATCACTGAGTTTGGAAATGACCTGAGGAAAATCACCTTCAGGGATGGAAGGAATAAAGTGATTGTCCATGCTGTCTCAGTCCTGATATTCTGCTGAACACAGACTGAGAATTGCCAATTAAGCCTAATTGTGATAAATTAGGTTCTCTTTATTAAAGATAACGGGGGACTACTGTTTAACAGGTAATAACCCTAAAACACTCTTCTAATTGTGTTTAAAACCTCAGGTTAGATTTAAATCACCATAGATGTGTCATGCCAGTGCTCCATCTACTGTACCATTATTACAGTATTCACATTTACATACACAATTAATTTTGGCACAGTGTAAAACATTATTTGCATAGGTATGGCTAACTAGACTTTCTATTGCATTGTTAGTTTTCATCGGATTATAACTCCTCTGAATCCATGTTAAGAAAGACAGAGAAGCAGGGAATGCTTTTGCATTTTTGCATTATGTCCTCCTTTTCTTGCCTTCAACAAGCCCCTGTAGCAGATAGCATTCTGAAATATGCAAGAGTTTTGAAATCATCCAAGTATAAAGTACACAGTCATAATATTGATATTATTTGCATACTTCCTTCTGTATGAGAGAAAAAGCCAGCCAAAAGGGAGCAATCGTTGCTGTTGGACTGATCATAGCACAGACATGGTAAAAAATCTCCCAAACCCTTTTAATTGGAAAAATAATTTCCGTTAGACAAACTTATTAATTAAATGTATCCATAAATGTATCCCTAGGAAATCTCTCCAAATTTTCAACCAAAACCAGTGTTTCTAAGTGTCATATTTCCAGTCCTTCACTGGGAAGACAAAACACTCCTCTGCAAATTTTAGCAAAAGATTATGTCAAAATGTTCGATAGAGATAAAATGATAACATAACAATGAGCTGTACTCAATAGCTCTAAAACCATGTCACCAGCACTGAAATATGTAGGAGCCAAACTTCAGAGACCCTTTCTTCAAAATTTTCATCCAAAGTATCAAATGACTTTCCCAAAGTCAAGCAGCAGCAAAGTGGTAAAAAGAATAGAGAGCTTTGTTTCCCAACATCTTTAGGTTGCATATGCATTAATGAAAAGGATACGTTAGCATAAATGAAGATACACATTATAATTTGTGGAAAACTCTAAACATAAGAGTTCTACTTTTGAACATAACTGGATCTTATTTCAATGAATATACACATGTAGAGGTAACTTGTAAAATCCAAATAAAACCACTACACAGAGAAATTGAGGTTACATTGAGGGATATAATGATTTTAACTAGCTTTTCAATTTCCAGTTTCGCTGACATGTATCTTAGCTGTCTCCCATATTGCTTCACAGCTGGGCTACATGTATTTTTCATGCATCACTACAAACTCCTACATTGTGCTCCTAGGCGGCAGATTTCCAACCCTTAAGCAATTTGAAATATATACACCTTAAGTTCTCAAACACCATAAGGCCATTTAAGAAGTACAGTGATTTTGATAAAAAGCGCAGGCAGATTAAATTAAAAATATTTTGCTGTAAATACCTTTACATTATGCAAAAGGATGAACTGAACTCTGGGAAATAGCAGATCACCAAATAAATAGCATAAATATTTTATTTTCTCTAACAATCTGTCCTATAAAAATAACTTTTAACATCTTTGAACAATTATTTCTTCATCTTGCTATGCTTTCCCCATCTCTTTTTATTTCTGTTAACAAACCTCAATGTTTTCTCCAAAGCATTTTGCATCACAAACCCCCATGTTCTATCAGTAATAATATTTCTCTCAATTGATTTCACCATCTAGATGGATATTTTCTGATGGTATGTTTTATCCTAAATATACATCAGAATTTTCAGCATTTGAACTATTGGACTCAGTGACGTGTAATAAATTGATATATCTATGCAGTCTTTGGAATGAATACTCCCTTGACATTTTTGTGAAAGTCTCTGTGTGCACTGAGCACAGGATATGATAGGGACTGAGAGATGAGTTTATCAAAGATTCATATATTTGTGCTGACAGTTGTTTTTTGCTTTACTCCAAATCCAAAAGATATTTTCAGTTAACTAAAATTCAGTTTTCAGCTCTGAAAAGCCTGGAACAGTACATACTAACATTCTGATTTTCCTCTTCTGTTATGCATAGTGTCGTTTAATGATTCAGATCCCTTTTCCTGTGACCTAATTTTAAGAGAAATTCCACTCTCTTAAGTTCAGGGCATTTTTTTGAACTTGCAATTTGAAACTAAATTTAAAGAACAGGAACTTACTACAGGTGGTTTAGAATGAGTCAAGCACAAGCAGACACTATCACAGCTTCTTTAAATCTACTTTCTATTAATGTTTATCATTTCTGAGTTACAGAGCAATGACACACAGAGAATATTTATAACCTGCTCAAATTTCAGATAAAAGGATTCACATGTTACTTTTTTCATTCCAGTCTCCTTTTTTTCCCCGAAAGGCACTGCCTGTGTTATGAGACTGGTGCTTCTTAGTTGCCCACGGTGCATTAACCATTGCCTAAAGTCTGATTCACAGGGCCAGATGAACTTAGGTGTTTGTGGAGATCCTTCTTCCCCACAGCAGTCCTGAGAAATGACAGGGGAGGGAGAGACTCCTCATTGACCAAGCAAGGAGAGGAATTTACCTGATGGAAAGGAATGAAGGTGAGAGAGCCAGACTGTTTTCTGTAGGGCCCAGTGAAAGAATAAGAGACAATGGACATGGATTAAAATGCATGAAATTCCATCTGAACACAAGAAACACTTTTTCACTGTGGGGAGGGTGGTCAAACCCTGGCACAGGTTGCCCAGAGAGGCTTAAGAATCTCCATTCTTGGAGAAACTCAAAACTCCGCTGGACATGGTCCTGGACATCCTGCTATAGCTGACCCTGCTCGAGCAGGGGGAGTGGACTGGATGATTTCCACAGGTCCCTTCCAACCTCACCCACTCTGTGATTCTGTGATTCTATGAGTTGAGGTCCCCCAACTCTCAAAATCAGGATGATCCAGATTCTGACTTCAAGGGCACTGAAGTAAATCTTGGAAGTCTGCTGCCTTTCCCTGAAGTCAGACCAAAATAGGGCAAGAGGTTTCTCAGAGCATGATTCACAGCCCCATACAAGTTTAGCATTCGTGGAGACCCTCATTTCCAATGAGGAAAACAAAACCACTTTCTCCCTTAAAGAACTGAACAAAATGATTCCATCCCACAGGGAAGAAAGTAACATGAACTAAGGAAAGAAAAAAGGACAAGCTTTATTTGAGCTTCTGTTTGATTCCTGTGTGGAAAAAATTAACTCCCGGGGCTCCTCTGAGCAGACATGCCCATTTTATACCACTTTTGAAACAGTCTGATAGTATCGGGAAGAAAATTCATATCATTTCACTCAATCAGCTGCTATGAGTCAGACACTAGTATGCTGAGCAACTAGGCCACCTACTTTGATAGCTTAAATCACACTAAAAGGAAAAACCCCAAACCTTCAAGCTTTAACATAGTCCAATAACATACACTTAGGTTGATTTGGTTTTCTTCTTCTATAAGGGACAGGGCAAGATAGAGGTCATAAAAAGAGAAGTAAAATCTGACATTACACTGAAGATTTAATACTGATTTTTTTCCACTGCCAATGTAATCAGAAAAGTAAAATTCCAACTACTACAAGCCAAGCATATTAAACAAGCACAGTTTATCTTCCCCAAAAGCACTGCATTAATTGCCCTGTCAAGTATTAGTAGTCAAGTTTTATCCTTTACTCAGGAAAGTGTCATGAATTAAGAAAAGTGAAATGTCTAGAATAATAATCATCAAGTTAAAGAAAATGAGTTAATGACTTACAGTAAGAGATATGTACAATTTTTTTAAAAGTGTGATAATACAAGATAGAAAAGCAAAGTTAAGAAGAAGAGAGCAGTGAAGGTAGTAAAGCATAGTAAAGCCAGTATGAAAATGCAAATAGAAAAGCAAAAGACACATCATAAAGAAACTACATAGGTTTAGGATAAAGACCTCCATCATCAGCTGCAAAGACAGCTGGAAAATATCAGTAGAAATTGCATAGAATTAACTCAGTGGAAATAAGAGTGTTATTCTACCTTACTCATTTCTTCAAAGTGTAGGATAACAAAGTCTAAACAGAACATGAAGGGAACATCAAAAGCTCAGAGTAAGATGGAGGAATTTCACAAAATGCCATAACACAGACAGAAATGCACAAAGGCAATTAAAAACATATCAAGATTTTTGAAACATTTTCTGTTGCAAAATACTCATTTACTATAACAAAAATGTTCCATGAGAACATCGGCAGCTTCAGGAAAGCTTGCTTTAGATACAAATAAAGATATTTTTATTTGTTTTGAAATGCAGTTGAAGTTTTATATTGTAAATCATTAACAAAAAATTAAAAAGTTGAAATGGGAAGCAAAATGTTCAGGTGAAAACCAAATATTTTTTAATGTTCTTATTCTATTTCCAGTGAAACAAGCTATTAATAATATAGTATTTATGAAAGCATTGAAATTCCTTGTCCTTCACAGCTCTGGGAATATACATGACGCATAGCAAGCGTTCTAAGAAAGAACAGACAAAACTTCTAAAGAACCCATGACTCCATTGATAAGGAGGAAAAGCTTTTTTTAAATAGTTAAGAGCTACAAGCAAGAACAGTTATAAGTGTTTCAGATAAGATCTTCAGTATGTTTTATAGTGTATATTAATATGGCCAAGCATGTGCAGAGGAACTATGCTATTGTTGAAATCAATTTGGTTAAGAGAGCCTAAAACTGATTCTCAAAAGAATAGTTTGATTAGGGTTAAAGAATTATTTCTACAGACAAGTGGGAAGGAAATAAGTCATGCTAAATACCAGTAAGTCGGTGAAGAACTAGAAGACGTGGTGACTGGCGGTGGAAAAAGGGAGACCTTCAATCTCTATTTTTAAATGCGTATTTTAGAGAAAACTAATGGAATTTGGTGTACATCAATGCTTTCTGTATATATCTGTATGTTTAGGCAGATGAAGAAGTGTTGCATGTTAGCAATTTTTCCAGCTTGTTGGAACTGGATTGTTGAAAATTCTATGTGACAATCAAATCATTAGTCCTTGTTGCCAACAGAACTGACAGATTTCCATTTACAAAAGAAATTTGACATGAATTTGATCTCTTGTCAGATTTTTCTCAACATTTTGCAGAGAACGAGAGATGGTTGCAAATTCACCAAATGAAATGTTTGCCACTGGCAAACATCAATTTGAAGAAATCAAGATATTTCATACAAACCTGCCAATTTCAACCCAGGCTTTTGAAGATAAGGAGGGAGACAAAGCGCCTCAGATCCCCTGATCTTCCTGTGGGCATCTGAGACTCTTGGCTCCCACATTCTGAATTACAGGGCCATACCTCCACTCTCTCAAGTCTAAATAACCTTGAATTCTATGGTGCACAACAGGTTGTGCTTGAAGGATCAAGGGTATTACTACTTCTAAAGAGAATATTGCTGCCAAATCACTTTCTAATATGGTTGGAGGTTTAGGGTTGACTTTCCCAGGGCAGAAAGAAAACTTGAAATCTCCCCCATGGCAGGTGACTGCCATGTCACCCATGTAACCCCAGTGCTACTGTGCAAAATGAATAGTCAATGTTCCTGTGGGCTGGCTCTCTCCCTGACCCTGTGAGAACTGCCCAGGGTGGCACAAGCTTCACGTCAGCCGATGACAGCAAGGCAGTAGTGACGTGTGGCCTCCCCTCTAGCCCATTATCGATATTACAGCAGTCACCCTCCTCGCTTCTGCCCTTGATGGTGTCTGAATCATGCTTTAAGGAGTCTACTGCCAGGCATTGTATAGGACTGCCAGACATTCCACAGTTTTCCTCCGAGCTGTCTATCGATGTGCATTGAGTCAGCCCAAATCTTTGAATGAGCAGAAGTTCTTGAGGACAAGAAATCAGGAGACGTGGCGGAGACGTGCAATGGGGAGGATGGGCCAACTCCAGCAGCTACCTGGAAGGCATCAGCAGAGCTGATGGGCAGCAGAAATGTAGCAGGGAGTTAGCCCTGAGGCAGCCACAGGGTATGACCGATGGGCAACACTTGCTGGGACACACAGGGAACTGAGGTGGAAGAAGAAGAGGCCTGGGTAGTTTGGGGATACTGAATAGGTATGAGGACAGGGGCTGTACGAGTGAGGGAGTGATGGGTGAGCACAGAGAGGGAAGGGTTGGGGTGGACTAGGGCCTCCAGAAAACAGAGAGGCTGAGGACTGGGGTCATTACACGTAGGGGAGATTGACTGGGCCTTGCAACCGGTTTGGGGCAGTGGAGGCTGGGTGTTGTGGGATACAAGGCGTTTGGAGACAGGAGGGGATGGAGGCATAGCTGTTACATCTGCACCTCTTACATCTGCACCTTTGAAACTAGCTAAAAGAAACACACAGAGGGAATTGTCCCTTGCCTCCTGGCGATGATCAGCATCCTTTATTTTATCTTCAGACATATGTTAGCCTAAGCAGCAACTGTAACTGAGGGATATGGACTTCACTTTGAACCCTGACTCTTATTCATTAGAGGTAGTATGTATGGCATTGCAACATTCAAGTGAATTACCCCTCGCAAACAGGTATGTCGTAAAGCTCTGCAGCCTCCTGATTATTGCCATACTTGTGTCTGAGGAGTGGTGTATACGTATAGCTAGATTTCATATCATATAAATTCAATAAATGTAGTCCTGTGTAATTTCCTTATGGTTTGTTTATCTGATGGTGGGGAAAAGACAGAACAAAAATTATCCTTTCTCTGGAATTTTCTCTGCCATAAGGATGAAGGCGGCCTTACAAAAATCAACCATGTCAAGAAGTGTCTTTGCCTTTAATGTCTGTCAGTTGTTAGTTGTTGCCTAATTTTATTTTTTTTCTTATGGTTTAAAAGAAAGTAACTTTTATAGAGTCCTCCTGAGTTATCAGATTAAATATAGTATCATTAGACAGTTAACATTCAAGGCTTCTGCTGTCACCAGTGATAATTTAGTATGACCTAAGGACTTCCTGAATTAACTTTATTAACACTTAAGTCTTTCCTCACTGTTGATTTTATTCTCATTTTTTAACAGGACTGGAAAATTCAGAATATTAAGGCTCAAAGAAATAAAGCAACATCATGCCTACTGTGGTTCTCATTTAGCTGGACCATGGAATAGGTCCATCTTTTTGTCTTTATACACTATCCATTATGATTTTACTTCAAGAAATGGAAAAGTTGACATGTTACACCTTGAATTGACATAGAGAAACAGCACACTATTACTGGAAAATGGACAATATAATAAAGAAGTCTGAGGGGTGATTCAACTACTAGAAAGTAAATTATTTGATCCCTAAGCAAGATGTACACTTTCTCATGCTGTAAAAAACTAGCATCCATGTTAACCTATGTGAGAAAGGTAGAGTGATGCAATTTGGCGAATAGCTAGATTTGCCTATTGCTAGCTATACAACTGCATATAGTTTGAAAACAGCTCAGCAGCTGCATTCTTACAAGCCTAGTTTTACAGCAGAATTTATATAATTCATCCATGAAGAACTGTGACAGCAATTAATACCTTCTAGTAAGTTCTTATCTTTTTCCACAGGCTCTCTACCTTTAACAGCTCTTATAATTTTACTAGAAAATAAATAGAGATCATGTCATATAATCATGCACATATTCACCCGCAAAACTGTAACTGAGGGATTCGCAAGACACTTTCTTCTTCCTGAAGATAACATTAATGTGCAATATTTGTACAGAAGGATTGCTGCAAGTAGAGAAGACAGGGTATTGTTGCACTGACTCCAAATCCTTTGGTTCTCCACTGACTTGGGTTAAAACCCCAACATATTTAGTTTTTTTGTCCTTGGGAGAGCAAAATGAGAGCCAGAGAATAAGACTGTTGTACAACAGGATGTTCAAAGAAATATAAGAACCACTGGCAGCAATTGTGGGAAGGCAGACAGGCAGGCAATGTGGAAACTGCCCATGTAATACTCTTCAGGTATACATTCATCATGCCTGATTACCTCTGTTCTGGTTTTCTTCTACTGTTACCCTTGCCAGCTCTCATAGTGGGTTTGTGAAACAAACAGATTTCAAATGTGAACTATGGACTAAAACTGAAAATTCATTTGCTCTTGCATTGTAGGTCTTTGTTTGAAACCAGAAGCCCAGAAAGGATACAGTTCATTTAGGAAATATGACAAATTGAAGGTGTACCAGGTGTCACCCGAGATTTTTGAAGAATGTTTCAGAAAGGATAGGTATCTCTAACTTCTGATTTGTCTGACAGCCAATTATAGTTATGCAAGATGAAAGGGGAAACTGTGAGAAAAATACTTTGCTAGCACTCTCAGCTGAGGTGGGCATCTTTTTAGGCAAGTGGAAAACAGGATAAAATTAGACAAGAACTTGACTCAAATGAGAAATTTAAGTCACCCCAAATTTTGTAAAACTTCATAAATCTATGATTGGTAGCTCATGCTTCATAGCTGAGGCTACAAGAAACAAAAGTCAATTTAAAATGAAATTCACAGAGAACTCACTCCTGACCAAAAACCCCAACTCAAGTTAGAATTAAAGAGTCAGAAAATGCAAGATTGTTCCAGGACTGTCTGCTGACTGAGAACCCTTCTGCCATGTATGGTTTTCCCTTTCTGTTTCTGTTTCCATTTCTGTTTCCCTTTCCATTTCCATTTCCCCCTTTCCCCTTCCTTCCCTTTCCTCCTGCTTTTTCCCTTTTCCCTTTCTTTTCCTTATCCCCTTCTCCCTTTCTTTTCCTTATCCCCTTCTCCCTTTCCTTTCCACTCCTTGCCTTGCCTTTCTGCCATAATATTCACTCACAGAGATACAGGATGCTCCAAGTTGTGAAAAATCATCTGACATTCTGAAAAAATGCAGTTCTTCCAGTTCATACTCAATGCTTCCATCACTGGAGAGAGCAGAGAACTGTTACAGGGATAAGGATCATGAAGCCCTGGTATCCTAGTTTGCTATCCCTTTTTATGGTCAGCTATGTGAACATCAAGAAGACAAAAACTGAAGTGATGCAGGGATTCCTATGAGTTCCTGCTCCCTACATCAAGAATTTTGAGGCTCTGTCATGACATCACTATCTCTTGCATTTAGGTAAATCAAGGAAAAAAGGGAGTGGAAAAACGTGGCAAAAGATATATTAGGATTTCTCAGACTGGATTATTGTGTATTTTGCTGTGTATTCTGAGAGTTTAACATGACAGATAACAAATATGACAACATGAGGACTCTATGACTGCAGTCATCCTGCACTTTCCTTACCCTGTCTGCACAGAGTTTGATCCATTTATAACACACTTTTGGTTTTCATCAGTCTGCATCTCTAGCTCCAGGAGACAGAAATACAAATCAGAAAATACTTTGTATTTATTATTCCTAGATGAAAAATGGTCCATGAAATGACAAACCCGTTAATCTGATCTGACTTTGAATTTTTTTTTTTTCTATTTTAGAAAGTGTATTTACTGAGATTCTCCAAGCTTAAGAGAAAAAGATTAAAGATAGAGCTGGTACACAGCTTTCAATCATTAAAGCACATGAAAGCAGAGCAGTATTTGAAAAAA
Source organism: Haliaeetus leucocephalus (assembly GCF_000737465.1). Lineage (NCBI taxonomy): Eukaryota > Metazoa > Chordata > Aves > Accipitriformes > Accipitridae > Haliaeetus > Haliaeetus leucocephalus. The sequence continues at coordinate 240,773 of NW_010972566.1, forward strand.
AGAAAAGGTTCCTATTAGCAATGATGGGAAAAGCTCAAGCACATGGGAAAAAAAACCACCCATAGAATATTTTGGAAACATATTTGGTTTCTAGGCAAAGCAAAACAAACAAAACAAAACAGTTAGCACTGGTTTAAAAATTCAGGTAAGAAACCATCATTTTAACATTAGCAATATATGTTAGCTCTACATTTCCATAACTGTGGAAAGGTTTAAGGTTATTCTAAATCTTCATAGCAAGATAAACAACTTCTGTCTCAAATCAAATCTGACATCATTAACACTTTTGGCACTAGGTTAGTCATAGCTGCAATGCCTGGATATCCTTGCCACAGCCTTCTCAGATTCTAAAATGAAAATAAAAATCTAAGTTTCCTGTGGAAACTCAGGAACACTATCACAAATGAAGACAGTCCATGGTTATTCTGGGGATATAATGCTTTTATTTATATATTTATTTATTTATTATCTAGGAAAAGTACTGCAGATCTAGGAAGAAAGATTCCCTCAAATAGATGGCCTAGAGGATTCTGAGGAACTCTACAAATTATATTTCATGTTGGAAATGTTTGGGTTTGCTTTTGCTTTTGCCTTTTTTTTTTAATGGAAGCCATTTATTATAATAATTTGAATTCTGGTTTTGTGAACTCTTTCACTCTTCTTTTTTCTGAGTGGGTGGGTGATGGAAGGACTTTCTGTAATGGAACAGATATTTAAAAAATATTTTGTCTAAGCTACAGACACAAGCAAAGTCTTGGAAAATACCTCATTTCTGTAGGTAATTATGGGATAGAGAGACAGTTCTGATGACTGATGCAGGTATAGTGGTGTTTGACTCACAACTTGGACTTACACAGAGAATTAGGTATATCAATGTGAGTGAGAATATCATAGCCTTGTTTCTAACTGTCATATTAAATTCCCCTTTGGAAGTATATGTCTCTGTCTTAAAAAGCAAACAGACAATAATACCTGCAGGTATTATCCCACCCTTGTAACACAACAATCTAGCCTAAGAGAATGTTTAATGCTGACCTCTAGGGACCAAATCCATTGCAAATCATTAAGATTAAAAAAAAGGTAAATATTTTAGCACCTGAGTATCAGTGAGGCAAATCTGGATTTCTGTTAAGAAATCCTGCTGTGCAATCATCCTCAAAATATGCAGGTAGCATACACAGTAGTTCTTTGAACAGACACCAACAGTTGCCAGGAAAGTTTTGTGCAACAGAAAGCTGGGATAATATAGAAGTCATTTATGTTGAACTATTTCAACATGCATACATACGGAGTAAGTTCTTCAGCTTTGACCTGAATCTTTTTCTGCCTGGAAGTGGAACATACATATTTCTAACAACTTGTGATTGTGGCAGATCAAAGGCCTCTTTCCTCTGGGCATGCACAGGTGGCTCTGAGGCTGTGTTTGTATTGCCATTTTGTGAGACGGATAGTGATAAATGCATTGTATATGAAATCCCAGCAGATTGAGGATTCTTTTGTTTCATTCTACGAGGGCTATAAATAAGCCATGTGGCACAAAACAGACTGCTGAATGAAACAAATGCACACACACAAAATAAATCAGAGAAACCTTAGTGGTTTACAAATGGACATTTTCAAAGGGATCCAAACAGAGAGACAAAGAGGGTTTTTTTACACAAATGAAAGAACAGCTTTACTGCTTTCCACAGGCACTTCTGGGAAGAAGCTTCTATCAAATATTCATGGTAGCCTCTTGTCTACACAAGTCTGGTTGATGGAGTAATAGTGTCGACTCACCTGGCACCAAAACTCAGCCATTTTCCCTTTCCCCATCCAGTAAATCTGTGGCTGTCAGTGGTAGGAGCTGATGGGAAATGATAGCCTTATTGAGCTGCCTCATGAACTGTAACTCATTTGTTCTGAAGACCCAGACTGACAGCCTCTGCATTTCTCCCTTCCAGCGAAATTGAGTATAAATCACTTTATCATTTTTCCCTATGACAGTTTATCAGAATTCTGGAATTTTATATGAAGTCATAGAGGCTGGTGGTAGAAATAAGACTCACAGTCGATCTTGTTGTTGGAGAGCACTGCATCTTGCAAGGTTTAACATTCCCATAAAAAATTGCAATTTGACTTCCACTAACCAGACATGTGCGTACACATATACACACACACACACTTGACGTGGTGACAGAGAGGGAAAGCTAAACAGGCACCCTTCTACTGGGCAAATAATCGAAGCTTATGACTCCTGTGAACTTACGGTTTACGATTACTTTCAGTTCTTGATAAGTTAATTTCTCATTTTGGCTTTTAAGTCTCCTAACACATTCCCTGACCAAAAAAATAATAAAATCCTTCACTAAACAATACTACTTCAGTGGACAAGAAACCCTCTGCTCTCCTTTGTTTCCATTCTTAATAAAGTGCAAAATAGAAAAATAGGGTGGGGATACTAGAATTATTTATGTAGATTGTTGCTCTAATCTTGAAACTGTTTTACGAATTTGTTACTGAGAAAAATGAAAGACAATCACCAACAATCAGAATTATATCATGTCAAAGCTACTTAGTTAGTACAGGACAGCCAGTTAAGTTACTGATTCATCTTCTATCAAAATCGCCTACGAGTTGATACAGGCTACGTAAATATTATTCATTAATTCCAGCACTAAAGAATTTGCTGTTCTTAAGCAAATAGCCATCTCTATTAAAAATGTGAAGAATATCAAGCTAGGCCCGTGAAGGCTCTATATGAAGCAACAGAGGATAAAGACACTTAGAAACATATGTAAACATGTAAAATAAAATGACTTACACTTCTGACTTACTCATTATAACTTCAAGGACACTTAGGGATTTGATGACCATTGTCTTGGAATACAAACCACAATTAGGAGTCAGGTTTTCTTGTTTGATTACATTGAACTGAAACATGTCTCCCTGGGCCCCTGGAAGTGGAGCACAGAAGATGACCTAAGCTGAAATGATTGGATTTTCATTTCTTTTGTGCTCCAGGATGCATGAATTTCTCCAACTGATTATTTTTAGCTTTTGAAGTTATTATATAAAATTTTATTTTCTTGATCCCTGTGGGTAGGTAGTCAAGCATGTAAACCCTTCTATTTAGGTGACAGGACAGGAGGTAACCATTTCTGTAGGTGGACAACATAGAGCAGTGTGATCTAACATGTCCCCTGTTCACTGCATTCATTTTGGCAAGGTGCAGTTCTATGGAGGTGGACCACAGACATCTCCCTACTTACCAGCCACACTGACCATGGCAAAATTCACGGTAGAAAACATGTTATAACAAATAATAAAGTAAAGCCACCTCAGTCGATAACATGGCTCAAAACTGAAATCATTTAGTCGTTAGCATTTAGGCCACAAGGTAATGCATGCCTAAGCCTAGCTTAAAAGTTGTTCTCCAAGAGCAAAAACTTCATGTGACAAGCCACCAACCTCTTCACCTTAGAAGGCATGTGAGTACCAGTAAGATGCAGGTGAAAGCGTGTTCAAATATGATACTTGTAACACAGCAGGTAATGAGCACGTGTCTTATTTAATTATTTTAAATGGTTGAATATTGACATCAGCTGACTGTTTTCTACTCCCTTAGCACTGACTACCGTCTTTCTTAACACTGATGTGGGCAGCAGAAACCTCCCCCACACTTCTTTATTAAACTCCATTAAATGTTATTTCATTTGCTTTTGTACCAGGGTGCATGTATCGTTAGACAATGGACACTTCCTTGCCGCATTAAGTCTCGTAATGACATGGAATTTTGCACAGCTGACGGATAGGTAAACTAGAAGAATGTGCACATAGTATGCAGAAAAAAATCTGAGACAAATCTGAATTAAATGTAAACTAAAAATAAAATATGAAGAACCTTGGGAGATCAAGATTATGGCCATAAAAAGCACTTCCTGAAGTGTTTCAAAAAATTTCGCATTAAATACAACGCTAAAGGCATTGAGAAGGCAATTTACATCCATGACATGAACCTAAACCAAGAGTGGATTAAATTTGAATGTATTTGGATCAGTAATGGTGGTATTTGCAGGAGGAGGAGGAGAAGAGTGTTTATAAAAGTGTCTAGGGTTTTTTTTTTCTTTGTTTGCTTGTTTTATGTTATAAAAATTAAAACACAGGGAGCGCTTCTGGTCAAATGCTTTAATTTTCAGATCTTACTACTGAAACACAAATTGTTAAAATAATCCTGATGGAATTTCTCCTCTCAGATAAATTAACTTAGAATGTTCACAGCCTCATGCAGACTTCAGAAAGACAGCTGAACAAATATCTGTAAGAAATAATATTGTGGGGCATAAAAAAGGACATACAAACTGAAACGTTCATAAATTCCAGGCTATCCACAGAAAATATTACACATACGCATATTTAGTGCATCTACATAGTTGTCTATTTCTTGAAAATTTTGTAAGGCTCTTATGAAAAAATAGTACAGTTTTGAAGTCTGTTTCTGCCTTTAACTTTTGTCAAATATGCTGACAATGTACATTACCCTTAGGTTAAAAAAAAGTCAAGTGAGCAAATGTCCAGAAACCACACTGCCCTGTAACTGTCATAAGGTTATTGCTGTTTTCATGTGGAGAGTTTTAAGGGCTGTTGAGATGAAAAGGAATTATAGCCAAGTCACTTAAGTGTCATGAATTTTCCACTGTGCTTCAGGCATGCTTTTTGGGAGCTTATGTGTGCCTTGCTAATAGCTTGACCTTCATGGATTATTTAGATGGAATTTTATACAATGAAAATGCTGATAAATTTGAGCTAAACAGCATACTTTGAAAGCGCTATGTTTAAAGATGCTAATTGCAGCAGTTTTCTAAAGCAAAATGGTATCATAATTGCAGAGAGGATTGAGATGATGGCTATCACACAATGGTATGCAAGCAAGTCTGACTTAGCATTTTATGAGAGGGTTTTCTTTCTTTGGGTAGCTGATATTCTTCCCTGTATTTATTTATGGATTGGAGAACACACAAGAGAAACAAAAAGCATCTTTCTTCAGACACTCCTCTGCTCCCACCGTCAAGTGAGTCAGAAGAATAACATTTCTTAGCATATTAATCAGACTGATTTTCCTCTCATCTACATTCCAGATAGAAATATGTATATTATAAGGACAATTTCACTGCTGGTGAAATGATAGCCCTGAGGGACAACAAAGCTACCAGAAAAAGGAGTCAAGTAAATGATATTACAGCAGACTCATTTTTGTTGCTGTAGATGAACTGTAGGTGCTCCATGAGGGTCACAGGTTGTGATCAATGAAAGGGACTGTAAAATTTCTGAGCCAAAGCACTGCGATTCAACTATATGAGAAAGGCATGCAATTATGGAGGGAGAGAAGAACTGCAAAATGACTTACGTGAAAGAGAAAATAGATCTTTTAAAAAAAGGAAAATCCAGAAAGATTTTGGAAAGATTAACAAACTGCAAAGCAACAATTGTTGGAAAAGATGGGATTCAAAAATATCTGGAGTTCAAAAACAGAGGAGGCAGATGGTACAAATCCTTGTACCTTTATGTATATGTAATCTGGACAGTAATGTTTCACTTGTTGCATATTTTATTTCTTCGGTCTTGTTAATTCCTTTCATCTGTTGCATTTTATCTTTGCTGCAGAATCCATCTTTGCAGGACACCCAATGAGAAGCATGTTTAAAAACTGATTCCAGCATTTCCTAACAAAATGTTCTCTTATGTTACATCACTTGTAAAATTGAAGAGATTCTTTTTTTTGCCTCTTCTTCTGTATTTGATACTATAGTGATTAGACAATTTAAAATGAATGTGAGAGGTTTAAATCCCCTTGGCCTGATTTAGACTCTCCCATCACTCAGATAAATATCTTTTGTCAGCTATAAAGTGTTTTGAAACACAAGTTTCTCAGCCTCGCCTGCTGAAATTTCAGGTAGATCTTGTAGCAGCACCACCTTGTAAGTCCATACTTGGAAGCTATTCTAATTTGTAAAATTATAAGGTATTCACTGAGTAGAAATGAAAGTGGGAATGACTTCCATGACCCTGTAATTAGGCTTCCCATATCACAAGGTGTCTCTTCTCATCTCTCCTCTTCCTTCTAAGTGGAACCACTCCCATGGCCGCTACTGTTACTTCAGCTCTCTCAGAGGGGAGGTTTGAGTTAAAGTTTTTTTTCTGATAGTGAGACCTGTATCTCCCCCATATACATATATATACACACATATACACACATACACACAGGCCTCTTTGCAGGTTCTCTGAAAGGTACAGAAATCCCCCTGCAAAGTTGTTTGTTTTATTTTCTTCTGGTAGGACTGTTTGGGTTTGGGTTTTTTTTCCTATCACTGATGGCCAAGAAAATAATGAGTTACAGAGTTCTCATACATCTTCCTTTGGGACCCTTTTGCTGTGTACACGTATTTTATTAGCACTGTCATATATTCATAACTGAGATATATTGTCTATGCACTGCAAATATAGTTCCATATCTAGTCCTGGATTCAGGCTCACTTAACATAATTATATCCATCAAATATTAAGTCTTCTTGGAAGTAGATCTGAGCAGAAAACAGTTCATTTGCCTGTGGATGCTGGTGATGATGCGAGTGCCTTACCATCTGTGACTCTTCAGGTTGTGATCTTGTCAGATCTCACCAGGTAAGCAGATTCTGGCCTGCATAATAATTGGTTGGGAACTTTCCAAAGAAAATCCCAGGTGCTAAGGAAAGTAGCACTGGTGATTCAGTATTTGGCACTCTTCCCTCTGTTCAGTAGCAGACCAATGTCTCAGCATAATATTGAGAAACCATTTGGTAACTCAGTGTGCCAACTTCCAGGGGAGACACAATCAGCGCAGACAAGACTTGCAGTTATGAAATATCTGGGGAACTTCTTGCAATGTGACAAGGCAAAATAGCATTTTGGGGTATAAACCCAAGATTTTGCTTGTGCAGTAAACTGCTGAGCTGGCTGGGAGGATTTGGTGCGTGCTGTTGTAAAGACTATTTTTGAGCAGTGAGTGAACAACACAAGCACACAAGCTTACGTGAAGTGTTTTGGGACAATTCTTGAAAACTACTCTGGACTATTGTTGGCATTACTTCTTAGTTACTACTGTTGGCATTCTTCCTAGAAAGATAGGCCAGAGTTTTTAGATGCAGTGTAATTGGATTATTAGGCACCCTTAAAATATGTAATTTAGATAAAAGGAACAGCTCCCATCAGACCAAGGAATAGCCAGGGAGTTGAAATGCCTGATTTGTCTTCCTGTTCTGTTAATACTGTGCCTGTGGCAAGCCATTTGCAAAGAAAACTGGACTGCCTTATCAGGATGCAGTTTGCACAACTATTTCTAATCTATTCATGTGATGTTTCAGCAGAGTACCTTAGCATGCATTAATTTCTGATATATAATGAGTTTTAATTCATAATTACTGTATTGCTTGCAAATGAAAGTTCATCAGGGAGGAAAAAAAAAAGGTGTCCTTATTATTAAGGCTAAGCACTTTACATACCCTTTTTTATCAAAGGGGTGACTGTTCTGAAGGAAAATTTATACTTATAAAGGCAGCCTTCAAGAGAACACTGCTCTTACTCTATGCAGAGACTGGATAATGTGTAACAAATCAGTTATGTCACAAACAGAAATACCGTGCTAGACCATAATCAGCACTCTGTGCACTTAATGTGGCAGTGGGCCTGATGTAAAAGTTGTGTATGACCATCTATTCACATCCTGTGTAATACTGCCTTCACAACAGGACAATAAATTGGGACTTCCCTTTCCAAATACCTGAATGCTTGTCTTTAAAATTCAATAGCATCCGTTCAAATATGGTAGGGTTGGCCGTGTTTGTTTCTGGAGATATATGTAAATCCATACGGAACTGAAAATTTTGAACATAAGCACTGGTTATAATGTATCCTGTATTTAACATTTAGTAGACCATTTATTTGATAGCATCACAGTGAGCACAAATCTTAAGGACAGATTGAAAGGGAAGCATAAAGAGTACATGTGCTTTCTATGTACATGCACTAGAAGAAGCTGTCTGTATGAAAAGGTAACACACAGTTAGATAAAGATAGGTATTTACGACATGAATTATTGTTAGCCTCATGAATCCATCAGTTCTATAGATTTCACTTTCTAAAGAGAAAATTACATGTATATATTATAGAAATAATTCTTCAGGGAGAAGCAAATTAAACCTAATTTTAGCCTTTCCATACTTTTTGACTCTTATGTTGAATATACTCTAAGCAATGTAACTAACAGCTACCCCCTGTGTTTCGATCATCACCTTGACCTAAGGAAGTAGGGAATGAGAGATAAATGTGCAGTGGAGTATCATGTTTTGGCAGTATTATTGCTGTTATATTTGGAAAGGATTGTTGTATGTACATTTCCTCAAAATACATGTTGCTCTGTATTTATACTGAGAAAGAACAAAGTCAAAGATGTACCATCTTTGTAGAAAGAGTTGTTGAGGCTCGTGATAGTTCCTCAAAAATTTCCTTCTAATGTCTTCCATTTTCTTTTTTTGGTTAAAAATAGCAATATTCTTGGCTCTCTCAGAAAAAGAGGTTGCAATTAAACAGGTTTGTCATCCTATTAATAAAAAATGGAAGCGAAAAATTACTTTCCTTGGTACCAAAACTGTCTGGAACTGTAACATTTTCAAGCCATTAAGTTGCATATGCATCATGGAATTTCATATTTGAGCAACCGCATCTCAAAATCTGAAAAATGGGAAGTCACCCTGTAAAAAAGGAGCCCTGCCCTGACATGGCTGTTCTTTCTCTTTGCCATTCCTTTCCATTGAACATTAAAAATGAAATTAAAGGCAGCTGAATTCCTTCCCTCTATTCTACCCAAGACTCAGTAAATGAAACAAGTCTCCATCCCTGTAAATTGTCTTCAGAAACTGGATAGCAGATAAACTCAGGAATAAAGACCTGTCACTCAAAATGGGCACTGAGGGTGTTTCACTTTCTCCTGTTTTCCTTGTACTTCCCATTTCCACCTCCCAAAAGTGAAATATAATTCAGTCTATGATAAAAAAATATAGCAAAATATGGTAAAACTCATTCCAACAACTAGAAACTGATCCCAAACACATAAAAATGTGGAAAGGAATAAATGTAAGGAAAAAATTCCTTAACTTTGTACCAGTGAAAAAAATGCCTGTTGATATACCAATTTTTCCCAACTATTTGCAATCTGACCTTTGTTTGGGTTTTTTTTTTGTTGGTGCTTTTACTCTCTTCTTCCCTCAAAACTGTCTGATATGTTTTCCTATCCTTAAATATGGAGCCAAGGGACACGATTAGCCTTCACCTTTCCTCTGAAGTAGTGAAACATATTACTGAAATCAGAGTAAGAAAAAACATGCTATCTTAATTAAATAGGTTTCAAATCCTTCACACCTATTATGTCATAATGCTGTCAAGTCTCTGAAATATCTTCTAAACACTGAATCTCTACAGAAAGGAAAATAGGGAGGGAAAGCACCCCCAATTTTTACCTATAAAAAAGCAAACATGATACAAGACTCTTTTCTTTTCAGGTCTTTAAAGAATAATACAATACAAGTCTAACTATATAAACTACACTAATTATTTTAAAATATATGAGCACAGTAGCTTATGGAAATTACTCCACTTATAGGCCTTCTGTTTAACCCTTTGTGGGCAATTTTTATAGTATTAATTTTGTTAATGCAGCTTTTCATCAGTTTTTCCAACCACCGCTAATGAAAATAAATTAAAGAAAAACTAGTCAACTTAAGAGAAACTAGTCTCACATAGAAGAATCTAAACTGTCCAAGAATATTGTGTCTCTTTTCTGCATTGACACACGATACTTCATCCATGGTGAATTTTCTGTTGCTTACACTAGCTCTAAGTCCCCACTTTCAACTACTTTTTATTATAGTACCAAAACCTTTAAAGTTAGAATCTCAATATGTGTTGTTTATTTATGCTACATTGCTAAAATTTCTGTTTGTTTAACTTTTGGAGATAAAAAGGGATGGGGAATAAAAGTATTGATAAAGAATGCTTTGTTTTCACCTTCATTTGGAATAGAGAAACAATTAAAATAAAGGACAGAAAGAGGACTGAGAGACAGCACTGTGACATAAAACCTCTTTCCTTAGTTAGTCAGTCTAAAAAGCAAATTTAAATAAAGAAATACGTATCTGTTTTCCACTATAGCTGTCTGCCTGAAACATAGATATTGTGAGCAATTTTAAACACAAGTATATGCAGTGTCATTGCTTAATCTACCTCCAGATGAATATTTACTAAATAGCTGTACATGATTATGATAACTCTAACATGATAACTGTAACTAGACTGATCAACAGAGCTCTCAAGAAATTCAAATTTCTTCAAAACCAGGATGATATCAATAGCTAAACACCAAAATAGCTTATATTCTCTGTCAGTCCCTGAGAAAATGCTTTAAAACATGCATTGTAGAGGTCTGAGATCCTGTGGGGTATCTGGATTAAATTTAATATATTGTCAGGATCAGGAAATGCTTGTCATTAAAAAGAAATTTTTTAAAAAATCCTTTATTTATTGAACTACAGATTAGCATTTTTGCATTATCTAAACAGAGGAGAAGATTTCTCAAATACTAGATCTAGTTATTCAGTAAGCAAAATATTGTAGGCCCTTGGTTCCTCTTCCTTCCTTGCAGTTTCATCAGCAATGTACTGGGGACTGTTACAACCCTTTTTATTTTTGTGTCCTATTTCCCCATCCTTAATTTACAGAGACTAGCTGGCTCTCTACTAACAGAGTCCAAAACTGTAGCTGATGCTTTCAAAGCTATCATCAAGAATACTGGAAATAAAAGCTATTCCAAACACAAGTGATACATTAGCAATTTTCCAAGAGTTACCTCTAATTTTGGGAACCTAGTTTTATATAGTGAGGTGGCTTTATAAACTATAATTGTAACTAGAACTCCATTTAAACCAGGACAGCTTTTCTAATTACATAACCTTGAAGTTTGCAGCACAATCAAATGACAAAATAGTAAAAGGAAGCTGAGTAAAACTAAAGAACAAAAATAAAAGCCTCACAATATTCATATATCACCTCATCAACATATGAACACTTGGTGCTCTGATGCTGTTCGCAGACAAAACTTTCTCATCTTCATTAGATCACAATGGAAGGATAATACATTAATAGTACTTATATAAAAAGGAGATTGTTATGGCATACAGTAATAATATTTAGTCAGACAGTTTCCATGGAGAACAGAGAGGTACAGTTTCAGGCGACAGAAACCAGATCAAACTCTACGGTGTTGCCCAGGATGAGACTGTGTTTGGTTTTCCAAGTTAAATAGTTGCCTTCAAAACATGAAACCATCCATTGAAGTACAAAGGACACTTACACAAAGTCAGACATCACATTGAGATCTACTGCTAAGGATTCATAACAGAGTCTGGCCACAAATAAGCACTACTAAATGCAGACTAATTCTGGATGGAAGGCAAACATAACCTATAGACAGAGAAACTGGCAAGTAGGTCTCAGCTAAAAGTGTGACTTAATTAGAACCTCTCTAATGACTGACCAGTATGATATGCTTATTTTAAAAAGCTGAAATTCAAGGACTTTAGAAATTTTATTATTTAGAAATTGAATTTCTCCAACATGTGTTATGGTGTTTTATAATGAATAGGCTGAAGATAAATTGTGTATGAGATTCAGAGAGCTGAACTGGCTTCTTCAGCTGATAATCACAAATTTCGATAGCTTGGGAGGGGAATCATTATGCTTCAAACTTATCAATCTCAATTCAACTTCAAGTTACTTTGGCCTAGATCACAGATAATACATATGCTGTTCACAGATAATAATATAATACACAGATAATACATATTGTGTTCCCAGATCACAGACACTTCAATGCTATTCAACACCAGAAGATTACTTACACCAACAGATAGGACAGATAAATAGAAAAATTACTAAATTAGTATTTACTGGATTCATTTAAAAAGAAAAGACCTTAAACCTATTTCAAGGAATTTGCAAACCAATTACAATAACATTTTGAAAAGCACAACATCTGAGCCTTTCCCTGGACATGAAATCAAACACAAATATATTGCCTCCAGAATAGGTGGGAGTTATTATAATGTTTTTTAGTTCTTAATTTTAACAAACTTACAGAAACATCTGATGAAAGTGGCCTGTTGAATTCCTAATAGCAATAAGCATTAGAAATTTCCCAAGACAAAATCTCCTTAGGAGAATTCTGGACCAGAGATAATTCATAGATTCCTCACAGTGCAATGCAAACTACATACAAAATATAAGCTATTCTGTGTTATAACATGTAATTCCAATAAAAAGTTTTAACTGGCATTATTTTTATCTCTAAAAATAACGTGATTAAGCTTTGTATGTGTACATGTGCATGAACATGGGTTAGCAGTTGCTCAGGGTGACACCTGCTATGAATCCTCGACTGTGGCATAATATGCAGATCACATTTTACCTTCTCCCAAATTTATTTATGCCTCTTATACATTTTAATACACTTTTTATAAATCTGGATAATCGAATAGATTTTGTTTACACTTTTCTTCTTCCATGCGGAAACCAGGGTTATTGTACTGTATTTTCAATCCCTGTATATACAGAGTTTTGCTGATTTTCAATGGATTGCAGTGCAACCTCAAAATAAAAGGACTTCCAATATAATATTTTTGTTGGCACATTTCAAGAACTTTGTCTTCCAATTATTTTCTAAGATCAAGATGCCAACAAAATGTATGCCTGATTAGTTGGCAAAATAACATTATAAATCATAGCTACTCCCTTTATATATGCCAGCCTCATTTATTGCACAAGAGAAGGCTGGGTTTGTAAAGTGGAGAAATTAAGCTTTTTCTCCTAAAAACGCACCGCTGAAAGGGCAAGAGCAGGCATGAAAATATCATATATTTTTTCTGAAGTGTTTTTTTCTGATTGTGCCACTTTTCTGGTTTTTGTTCTTCAGTACGACTACACAGGGCACCTCTTGATATATTAGTCGGAAAAAAAATGGAAACACACCAAATGCATAGTAAATACTTAAAGACATCAGAAATGTTTTTGCTAATGTAACTGTTCTGCAGGAGTAAAAGCAAAATACTGTGTTAATGCCAATTCAGAATGAAGATGGCTGCTCAGCTGCTGCAGAAACCACAGTGGCACCACGGCATTCAACAGAGCATTCATTGCCTGCTGACACTACTTCACCCTGGTTGAGGATCTGGCCCTGAGATAATAACTGCATAAGCATCAGGCGATTGAGAACTAAAGATCCAGAATCAATAAATATTCTATGGTGACTTTTCTAAATACATTTAAGTCTGTCTGATCCTTTGTCATTGAAAGCAACACATTCTGTTGATCTTCATCCATCTTCATGGTCTTTCTGGGGCGTATATTCTGTGATGTCCTGCCATAATAGACAGGACAGGGATAACAATACGAAACTACAAGAGAGGCTTTAAAAACATCCCACTGAAAGAGATTATCTGAGATACGGGGTGACTTAATGGAGCAGAGAAAGGTTTAAGGAGGCTGTAACCTTTCTGGTAGCATCATCAGTATGCACTCTGTGTCACGTGAAAAGTAAGCGCTATTCAGCCTCTCCATGTGTATTGCAGGTACACTGTCCTGTGCGGGACAGTCTGTTCTGTGGCCTGCAAATCCGAGTCCTTTTCAAGGACATACTACACAAAACTGTACTTGCCATTCTGCATGGAGAACTAAGGCTATGTTTATAAAACATAAAGGAAAAATCCTGTAATTATCTATTGTAGCATATTTTGTAAAGGGTAGACATGATGACCCAAATAATTATAGTCTGGTTAGCTGAATTTCCATTCTGGGCAAAGTCACAGAAAAGCTGATGCAACATAAAAGTACTAAAGAATTAAAGGATGGTAGCATAATTAGTACCAATCAGCACAGTTTTATGAAAAACAGATCTTGTCAAAACTTCTGACGAGGTGACAAGTTCAGTTCACAGAGGAAAGTGTGTTGACATAACACAACTTCTGTAAGGGCAGTTGTCTGCACAACATTCAGATTAAAAATCGGCACTATACAAAATTCCTTGCAGCACAGACTAATAATCTGAAAAACTAGTTCACTGGCAAATCTTAGAAAAGAGCTGTTAATTGGGAAGAACTGTGTGAAGAGGAATTTCTAGTGGGCTAGGGCAAAGATCTTGACCAATTACTAGCCAATATTCATTTATCCAGAAGAAGTTGCACATTCATGTTAACAAAAACATGCAGTTAATGGTGGAACAATGGACAGTAATAAGGAGCAGACAGTGTTACACATATATCTGAATTACAGAGTAAGGCAGACTTTTCAAAATAATACATTTTAATACCTTACAATGAGGAACTAGGAATGCAGGTCACAGATTTTCCGATGAATGCCCATATTTTAGAAAATCATTCTCAGACAGGACTTTGAGATTTACAGCCGTTAATGATCTAGAATACCCAGAGTAAAATCATGGAGAAGAGAATAGATGCAATCCCTGAACATGTATATAGGATGTGTGTGTTTAAACAGGACTTTTTATTTACCCTGTTCTTGACCCTGTTGAGACCATTACTGGGAAACAGGTCGCATGTCTCACTTTCAAATGGATACTGAAAAAGTGAAAAGAGTTCCTGGAAGAGCTCAAAAAGTTATTCTGGATCTGGGAAGCCTGAATTACAGTGAGAGATTTAAGACTTGCAATCTTTTTCATTTAACCTAGTAGTTTAATAGTATTAATCTTTACAGTTTAAGCTTGGTAAAGATGATACAGTACAAGTGGTGCAAGAAGGAAGACAATATAAATATGAACAGAAAATTTCTGATGACGGAAGATGCTAAATTTACCAGACAAAGGTATAACAAGATGTACAGGCTGGAAGCAGAAGCTAAATAAATTCAGATGGGATAGGAGCAATTTTTAACACTAACAATACCTACTCATTAGAACAACTTATCTAGAACAATGGATTTTCCATCACTTTAAATCTTTTAGACTAAAATGAGTTTCCTTCTATAAGATAAGAAGAAGCTCCATCAGAATCTGAAAAATTACTCAGTGAAATTCAAGGGACTGTGCTATTCAAAAGATCAAACTAGAGGATCATAATGGGCTCTCACAGTCTTAAAACAGATTACTCACATCTCAGATCACAAGTATGGAATTTTCAACAGAAGAGTACATAGCAAGTATAAAGGAGAAATTGCCATAACATTTCAAGAAACACCTTTGACCTTTTTAGTATCCCCCAACAAAATATGGGTCTATTTTCTCCCTCAGCAGAAGTTACCATTTTAATGACTTTCTCCAGCAGACGACGTATCGGATGATGCAAAGTTGGACTGAATGAAAAGATTTTACCATTAAAAAGCACCAGAAGTTCATGAATATCATATTTCTGGTAAGACAAATCACATTATTTTTAAACTGAGCTACGTAAATATGTTATCTTTACAGTAACAATAAAACCCTACATCCTTCTCATTTAAAAATATTTTATACCTCTTATTGTACAGCATCTAACCTCTCTTGTAACACTTCCAACTCCCTCTTTTCCTTCCTTCCTTTTCACATGCTAAAATTTTCACAGGGAGGTGAACACTCACAGTATTGTTACACTTTTTGTATATATTAGAAGACATTGCAAATGTCTTTTGACATTTGACAAGGGAAAGACTTAAAAACCTCTCTACCTGTTCATATTTGTACCAACACTGTAATGAGGCAATAAAAAGGAACAAACACTGATTTGGGCAATAAAACAGGAATGCCCCAAAATATCAGATCTGTTGAAGAAAACTATATTTTACATTTATGCTTTTCGGCACAGAATCATCTTTACACCAGTTTTTATTATCTTGAGCCTGCCACCTATGTACTGCTTGTGCTGGTATGTGTACCACACAAAAGTCACCCCACGTACAACCCCTCAGCTTTCTCACCACAGATACAGTCTTTATGCAATCTCCAGAGTATTTTATACAGTCAGCCCTGAAAAACAAAAAAAACCCACCTCCAAAATCCTATATCCATTATTTGAATTACTTAGAAATGTGTCTTAAGCAAAGAGACGAAACATGTAAACCTCTTTATTAGAGGACTTGTTTAAGAAAACTTTGACTAATTCCCCTGAACATTCCCCAGCTTTTGAGGTTGGTGATTAAGGTGTAGCTTTGGCTATGAGGTATCATCCTATGTTAAAAAATTTTGTTGCACTTTTAAGAGCACAAATCTGAAAGTAAAAAGTCACATAATATTTCATATACATGGAAATATATTCAAGGGACTCTCCAATACTGTGTATTTTTATTGTCATGAGTATTATTTTTGTCTAATGTGCTAAAAACTTACATTCCATGAAAAGGAAAAATTTTGGTGTTAACCATCAAGTCAGTCTTCTGACAATATTTAGATATTTTTAGTGTTGCAGCGTTAGCATAGAAATATTTTATTCTTCTATTTTGCATGGGTGCAGAAGATTTCTAACATTCCAAAAAATTACTAAGAACTACTACTAAGATGCAG
The DNA here is from genome assembly GCF_000737465.1 of Haliaeetus leucocephalus. Classification (NCBI taxonomy): domain Eukaryota; kingdom Metazoa; phylum Chordata; class Aves; order Accipitriformes; family Accipitridae; genus Haliaeetus; species Haliaeetus leucocephalus. The sequence continues at coordinate 257,382 of NW_010972566.1, forward strand.
ACACTTTTTCCAGATACTGCAGCATTTAAATGTTATAGCCTAAATCAGCAGAGGGAGCATCATTTTATCTTCTGCCATCATAAGTGCAATTCATATTGGAAAGCCGGAACAAAGCCATGAAATAAACTATTCTACGCTAAGCACTGTAAATGCAGGTTTTTGATGGCTTTTTATGTATGATGGCTTAAAAAAATTTACAATATTTTAGCATTAAATTCAAGGTCTAATTAGTCGTCACTGGTACCTTTTTTCAAATAGTAAAAATGACATTTTCTTTAGAAAAATACAGTAGTGTGTCTTATTAGGATTTTCCTCTCCTAGCTTAATATTTATTTTAAATGCATTGCCTACCATTTAAGCTGTGCAATTTATGTCAAGGCACTGAAGACAGAAAAATACTTACATTCAGTGTTTTTTGAATTCTGCCTTCACTACTTCTTTTTTTTAACATTTCAATGAAATTATATAAAAAAAAGAGATTTCTCCTGAAACAGCCTGTAGTACGCATAGTCGGAGCACTTTGCACATTGTAAGTCATTAGTGCCAAAACCTGCAAAAGGGACTGGTGAAGGGAAGGTACCTCAATATTCAAGGGAAGGTATGTGAATATTGGCAGCAATCATTTCATATCCAGGCTGAATGCCCTCCATCACTCTGACCTATCATTCCTTCATCTACCCCGCTGCATCACCTATCAACAGGCTCATGCAATGCTGCTGCATTTACTTAGCCTGTAATCTTATGTTGTTGAAGGAAGAACTGCATAAACTACATTTTAAAAGGGAAATAAAAGATAATTATGCAAATGCCCCCTCCCCTCAACAGTTTCAATATTGAAATCAGGTACAGCAATAACCTGTATAATGACTACAAAGACAAGCCATCTTCAAGTGGGAGCAAGCACGCCTCAATCTGGTGGCATCAATTCACCGGACATTATCTTGCAATGGTCTTTCAAAGTAAATATAACTGTGCTCAAAGCATGGCTTCTTTTAAAAAGAATGCGTTCAATCTCTATCAGGGAAATCGATGAAAAGCAGCATTTCCATCTTGGGTAGCTAGAGGTCTGTCACAGATGGAGCACTCAGCTCTACCATAAAGTTCGCAATTTAAAATCATCCATATGATACCATCTGGTAGTAGCAATATCTAGTATTAGATGGGTTAGTGGGCTTTTTTTTCTTGGTGTTCCACTGCAGCTTTCTGCCTGGGCATTAGGACATGTCTAGGGATAGGACATGACAGAATAGGAAAAATGAAGTAAAGTATAAAATGTCCATAAGTTAACATTTTCCATAAGACTTTTGATTACATTCTGTGTTTCAGCATCAAGAAACCAGAAAACAATTTCACTTTCCTCTTTCCATATGGTCCTTTAAATCTCATATTGTTTGGATTCAATGTTAGAATAGGTTATTTGCCTTGTTATTTTATGTAGACAGAAGAAATTCCAAGCAACAGCATCTTTTAAACCATAGATTTGACATATCTGGAAGAAGGGACTTAAAACAGCTTGTAAACATCAAACTGATTTCTCATTTTAAGCATGTTGTACTTATTACATTATTTTCAGTAAGGTAAGAAACAAATCTGAATGCTCTCAACAGTATTTTTAAATGCTTATAGATTTGAGGATGAAATGCAAAATGCTCTTTCAGTTGCCTTTCTTCAAAATTCAGCATGTGTTTTCAAGGACTTGTTTTAATGAAATTGAAATGTTTAAAGAAATTATAGGAATCCACTAAAAGCAGAAATTGCACTTGCAATATTATACCCTTTGCATTTATTAGGATATATGTTTGTTAAGATTTTATGGTGGTTGTAATGCTGATCGTTACAAATGTTTCACTTGGGTTAGAACATTAATTTGCCTAAAATTGCCTTCCTTTTCCAAGAAGATACAATATATATTACTAACTCAGTTCAGATTTAACTGAAGTTCACAAATTAGTGTAAACTAGTGAAAAAAATCCCACCCTACACCAATTAAATGTGTTCACAGCACAGTAGCTGCAGTAGAATAATATAGTTTTATTAAAAAAAAGGTTTCTGTTTAACTTCCTGTGGCTGTTTTTCCTGTATTAGCTTTTCCCACAGAAAAAGTACGGATATTACTGTTGATCAAACAAGGCTCTGAATTGTTTAGTGTACATGCAGAAACTCTCACTCTTTTAGTAAAGTTTCACTGTGCTAATCCCTTTGGAATGCAGCATTTATCACCTACCAAACAAGTGTAAAATATTTCAGTCCAAGAGGATTATCACCGTTGTCTTCCTCTCTGCTCTACTAGAGCGGAAGAGGAGAGGGAGGGAAGGTAGGCAGGGTGATTCACCAGCTACAAAAGCAAAACCAAGTAATTACAAGAAAATTCCTAAATAATTTTGGCCAGTTGCCTTTGTCCCTCAGTTTTTTATTGTGGATTTTTTTTTCATTGCTGTTTTTAAGAGGGCAATATTTACCAGCAACAAATCAAAACATGTCATATTTCCTGAAAACAAAAAAGCAGGGGAACCATAGCTGAAACTACAGCCCTCACGCTGTAATTGTAAAACGAGTACTGGAGGAAAACATTCTTTACTCCAAGAAGCTGTGACAGTCATTCATCCCTCATACAACCACTCCGGCATCCCTGTTCCTTCTTCTTGAACAACTTCAGTCATTATTTTTGATACAAATGAACAGAACTGAACACAGTAGTTAGTACTGGGGTTCACCATGGCTTTTGAGAGTAACATGATATTCCTTGCCTGGTGATCTGCTCCTTTCCTAGGAGGTCTTAACATTGTTTTTTCAGCTTTGAGCTGATGTTTTAAGAGAACTAGTCACATGATACATCTTTTCCCTAAGTGATAAAAGCTAATTTAGAGCCTCTCACTGTATATTATCATCAGGGCTACATTGTCCTATCAGCCGTACTTTGTAAAATACAAAGATTCTGCAGTTCTACTCAGCCTCTTAACTTTGTCTAACCTGAAGCTCTCTGTAATACTCAGCTATTTCCGTCACCTCACTTATTCATCACTTTTGCTTCACCAACGCTGAATATTCTGCTGGAGCAAAGGTTCTAGCACAAATCCTGCTAGGATCCATTGGCCAGTTCTTCCCTTGTGAAAATTATCTCTTTGTTTTCTATCTTTTGTTTCCTATATGCTTGTTGATTATCAGGTAATATTTTACTATTAAAAAAAAAGAAGAAGAAAAAAGGGAAAATAGCAGCATTTTACTGACAGAACGTTATAGCAAAATCCCTGGCTTTCTATCTGATTACATTTGCACCACTGGAAATGACATTACTCTCAGTACGTTGTTCTTTCCCACAGAAAGCCCTCAGGTCTCCTGGAGGGGTAGCTGTAGGTGAAGGCCACACTGGGCTGAAAAATAATCATTTTTCTGATAGACTTCCCTTCACTAGTAGTTCTGAGGAACTGTCTAATGCTAAATGTCCCATCATATTTTTGTTAAAGTAGAGAGGTGTTGGCCTCTGTGTTAAGGTAGATGACCAGAAGGATTTAATCATATTCTGCATATCTAAATTCTTTTTTTGGGGGTAGGAAATCCCTCTTCTTCCCTGCTCTAAAAACAGTTGCTCATACCTCCACCTTCAGTTATTGCTATGGTTCCGCTATGGATGATGTGATTGCTCTATCTATTGTTTAAAAATTTATTTCGGATACTTCGAAATGTAAAGCGATGCCTAAACATAAATCAGACTTTTTTTTGCTGAGATTCTTATTAAAAAAAGTCAGGTGCCCTTCTTTTCATGCCACATGAATGACTGCCAAATTTTCTTTACTCAAAGTGATTTCCCATAGTTTTTGTCAGGGAAAATCACCTTTTCTATAGCAAAGTATGACACCTTAAATTATGACAAACAGAACTTTCAGTGCATCAGTATTCATTTAAATGTATTGTAGTTAATCTTTAGGATTTAAGCCAGAATATTTGTTTTAGGAACCTAGAATACTATACAAAGGTTTAGCTTGCATAATCCCCAAAGTAAACATAATTTAAGAGATATATGAATAACCTTTAAGCAATTGTTGTTGAATTTCTAAAAGAAACTTGATCAGTTTATCATCCTACTTTTCCCCATTTCCTCCATGCCACAAAAAATGAAACATAGATGTAAGGATTCAATTAAACCGGCAATGTGCATTGTGACCAGTTTTTATTTTTAATTAAGTGGGTGAGTATACTGTTTCCAGAAAAATATGGTTCATATGGTTTCTATAAGATCAAACCCAAGGATAACTAGTAAAGGAAGGTACAGTTACAACTGTGTTTAGTTAATATAGAACAATAAGATTGAATTGTTGATCTGTTCTCCAGGTCTGTTTTCCAGATCTGTTTACCTAAAACCCAGACAAAAGAAATTATTCCAAGGATTCTGCCACACATTTCCTACCGATATTTTTTCACTGGCTGTTATGAATTAGTAAGTAAAACCAAGAAAATATCATTTTAAGAAATGTAGATATGCAACTTTCAGGAACCCTGAAATTCTTCAGGTTTTTATCCATGATTTTTCAGGATAGCACTTTTTTTTTTTTAAATGATACAGAAAGAAGAAGTAAAAGTAGCTAATCTCGTGTTCGATTTTCCTTATCTTTCAGATTACTTTCACCAGTTTCTTAAAGAAAGCAAATAACCCATAGCTTGGAAACTCAATATGCCAAATAGACTCATTTAGTCCAATTATACTCATCAAATCAGCAAAGAGAAAAATATCTTTGGACTAAGCTGACTGTCAGTCATTAGGTGGTGAAGTGAACAGTTTCTAATAAGATTTTTTTTTTCCCATATAATTCTATAAATAATTTGAATATACAAGTATGATAACCATAGTCATCACAAAATTTAGTAGAAGAAAGGTTAAGTATATTGATGATTAGTTGTCTTGTTAGCAATAGGCTCTAATTTCACAGAGGAAGAGAACAATTCATACATGAGAGAACTTAATGGGACCCATTTCTTTTAGCAAGGCTTCTAGTAATTCCGCAATGTGAACAGGACTACATATGGTGAACCATCGGGGTACGGTGTCTCCACGAGTACTGTGAGGCACTGGAGGAATACTGAGTATAATCTCACTGTGGTGCTGTCCTTTTCGTGTAGGCAGCTGTAATCATCTTTGGTTTACAGTGGCAAGAACTGAGAGCAAAAGTTGAGGCAGAAGCTGTGATTTACAGGAAATCTGGGTCAGAGCTGAAAACTGGACTCAAATCTCCCAAGGTTCAGTCAAATAATTTGAACTATAAAGTCATGTTCCTTTTCTACAGTTAAATAATTGGCTCATTCAGGGAGCAGATGACATTTAATAGATTAATAAATGTTTTCTTCTTCACGTACAGATTCAGATCCCCTAACATTTGCACATCTTTTGTATTCCAAGTTCACCGAAATATGAAAGCCAAAACCCAAAACAGAACTCATACCATTACTCATATGTTTATCTGTGTTTTGTAATGATAAACACCAGTATGTCTTTTTTACTAAATCTAATTTAACAACATTTTGGCAAGGATGGAAATTATCTATGCATGCGTTACACAGTGTCGGTTTAGACACCGAATGCTTGCACGATGCACGCTCCATAACATGATTTCCATATCAATGAAACTAAAATCTTCTCTTCTATTATGAAATTGTTTTTGATGTGCAGAATTCTCAAGACATCATCATGTTTTTCGGGATAAGACTTGACACTTTGAGAAACCCTTGAAGAGTCTATGTCAGTTCCTGGCCTCATTTTAGTCAATGGAATAACACCCCACCCCCACCCCCCATTGACTTCAATAGGGACACAATTTCACCTGAAGTTTCTGCCTAAAAAAAAAAAAAAAAAAAAACCAGAAGTAATTAAAAAGCTGAAGGAGCAACCACAGAGAATCAGAAAGACAGATAGATTTTTTTTTTTTTACGGTTTTAGAATAGTGAGTCTGTATTCAATCCTGAGTTTCTGTAACAAAAGTGCTAATCCATCAATCCCTGCGTTCTTATGAAACTGTAAGATGAAAAGGATACTTAGATGAGCTTTCCAGAGCAGTTGATACTAAAATAACTTTCCTTGTTCAGTTATGATAGGTGAGTTGGCTATGGCAGTTTTGGGGAGGTGGGACAGTAGACAGGACATAATTGACTTTATTCTGGCTTCTGACACCGGGCTGTGTGATGTCACTTACATGCAAATTAAGAAAGTGCATAATGGATGTAAATCACCATGCACCAGTTGCACAGCTGGTTTAAAACCTGTTCACAAACAGCATTTATCAGTGTTTGGCTGTTAAGCTGAGAAAGTGTTTGAAGTGGAAGGTGGGTATCCACTCCAGATTCAACTCAATATTTTCCTGAATGATTTGGGTGATAGAATTGAACACTGTTTGCATCATGCAGAAGAAGGATAGCAAACACTGCAAAGGGCAGGACTGCAATCCAAATGATCTCAGCAAATTGAAGAGATGACCCAAGAACAACAAGGTGAATTAAATAAAGAAAAGTCAAAGTACTTCCTGTAGGCAGGAGAAATCAGACAGATTGAAAGTAAGTAACATTTGTCAAGGTAGCAAAACATGGCAAAGAGAACTGCAGGAGATTGTAATAGTGACTCAGAAATGAGAATGAACACTGTAGCGCTGTGCAAAACCCAGAAAATCTGATTCAGTAAAGCTTTAATGGCATCTTTATAGATAAAATACTAGAGGTCCTATAGGTCTGCTTTATTTGGTGCTGGTGAGGTCTCAGCTGGAATGTCCTTTTTTTTTTTTTCTTATACTTCATGCTAAAAAAGCTACAGTGAATATATGAAGAATCAAGATGAGAACAATAAGAATAAGAGACCTAAAAAATATGAGCAATAAGGAAACATGAAAGAAATGTACCTACTTTGCCTAGAGAAGAGAAAAAAAAAAGAAGAATCAGCATATTTTCATGTCTTTCAACACATAGATGGTATAATAAAGAGAATGTTTGTCCTGCCTGTTCAGGAAAGGTCAAAGATATTCAGTAAAACAATTTTGGTTAAAAAAACTTCCTGCATGCAAAACCAGGCTACTTGGTAATGATACACAATCCATTTTAATAGTTTATAAAGAATCACTTAGCTAACCAAGTGTTAAAGACAGATTAAATATTATTATTAATTACTATGTGCAAGAAATATTATAAGGAGATCTCTTCTATCTTTATGTTTCCCTAATTCTACTATAGGTAATTTAGCATCACCTAAGTAGAGGAGCAAAAGAGACAGGACATTCTGGACTCATGGATATATCTTTCTAAATAAATCAGCAACATATGAATATGTAATTTGCTGCCTTTTTTTTTTTTTTTTCATTCTAATGATAAAGTAAATCATCATCCCAAAGGACTTTACACTTAACATAGTGCCACGTGACTTTCTATGTATAAAATACAGGAGTTCCATATTTCTACAGTTTAATATTTAATTCAAAAAGAGTAAAATAAAATATTTATTTGGTCAAGGACTTACATATTCAGCAGTTTGCCTTTTTCCCCTTTTTACCTTATCTAACATGTACCATGAAGCCCATCACAAAGAAAATACTACAGAAAAGAAACAGCCATTAATAAAAATATACCCTTAAATTTTTAAGTAGGTTGAATATATATCCCTTGCTCAGTATCAGAAATCTTCAGATCAGATCTTTTGCTTTGAATTTTTCATGCAGTCTTTCTATTTTTCTTGTTATGAGTGTCTTCTATAGTACCAATCAATATAAAGCCACAAATTCTTGACATTGCTCTTTGCTTTGAAGCATGCACTTACTTCATTTGCCTTTTTAAGGATCTCACTTTTCAAAATTCAACTATTCTATGCTCTGAACTGAAAACCCAAATGCTTATTATTCATTTGCATGTTGGTATGACTTTTCGTATAAGGTTTTCAAAACTGACTCCTGTTGTTTCATGGACATGGTAGGTAGGTTTTCAATTTATTTCACGTGCAGCATCACTGGCTTACTCTGAAACAAAATGATAATCAATGAAGGAGGAGAATCAAATAAACTATGCAACTCCGACTGAAAACATGAAGCAGTTTTTCAGTATGTTTATAAATGAAAACTCTACCATTGTCATTCTTTCTCCTTTTCTTGAAGGCAGATCAGTAAATGTAGGATTTTCAAAAAAGCATAAGAAATTTTTTGCTAGACCTCAAACCCCATTTTCAGAAATTACTAACAGACTAAACACTCAAATTGCAATTTAAATGCAATTTAGGCTCCATGGCACCAGATTTTTAAATATATTTGGAGTTTGGTGTTAAAGAAAGGCATCCCATTGTGCTTAACTACCATGAATTCAATGGGTGATAAGAACTTAGCTTTGGATTCAGCTCATTTAACTTTAGCTGTCTAGAACTCAGGTACCTACTCTGAGCTACATTGGCAGTCTAGGCAGAGAAGCAGGGATCTCCAAAGAGTGTTTCAGCCCATTTCCACCTGCATCAGGCAGGTGTCTAGAAAAACAGGGGAAGTGTAAAAAGAAGGAATGAGAGAGGTTGAAGAATTACACATGGGAAGGGGCATGTCAATGGGCATGGGAAGGTGGCAGCACTCAGTGGTATGTTCTGCTGAGAAGGAGCCAAAGACACATCCCCAGCCTCTGGACTCAGAGTGGCTTGCTGGTTTCCTTGAGTCTGTGTTTTCATGCCTAAAACCCACCATCTTAAATAAATAGCAGATTATTTGAATATTATTTTTAAATAATTTTTAGAGTTTGGGTTATCGAAGCCTGAAGTTATATGTGAAATAACATTCCACTTACATGCAATTTGCCACTTATGCTTGCAACATTTTGCACTGCCTCTGTATGAGACATGGAAGACCTGGTACCTGATACTTACCAACTTTGAAAGCATGCTTCTTTATGATAGGAAACAAGGGATTACTGTCTTACACAGTACACAACGATACCAGTGTAAAAATATTATACTACTTTTCATATATTCTTTTTAATGGACACATTTTTGTGCTTGTGAAAAACAGCTGAAAACATTGCCTAAAGCTAAACAGAATGGGTACAGGAATCAAACAAATTTCCCATGTAAACTCTCTCAGTAAACTTTAGTCTTCAGTGACTTTTCACATAAAGGCCACTCTCCTCTACAGAACCTATCATTAATGCTACATACTGTGACACAGACAAACATCTTTTAATAATAAGTTAAAGATTGCTACACTCATCTTCACTTTGAGACCTGAATCAAGATAAGTACTATTATCTCCTGGAGATGCTTTGCCAGAAATGTAACATCAAAATTAAGTCTCCATAGTCTGTTACAAGCTCCTGCTTTCCCTATGCGGAGAGAGACATTTCTTGAAAGAATCTAAATTACTTCAGATTCGTACTTTACACTATTTCCAAGAGCGAAAACCCAAGAGTCTGGCAATTATCATTATATTCTCATTCCTGTAGCAGGTTGTATATGCTAATGAAGAGAAAAAAACTAATTACATAGTATCATAGTCTGTTGTTACTAAGCTCTCCTGTAACCTCTTCTTCCAAACAGCTGCCTGAGCTCATAACTTTTTCCTTTATTAAAAATTAAACCCAGAGAATTCAGGAAGGCAAACACAACAGCCAGAAGTTGTAGTTTTAGGAAACATCTCGTGCTTTGAACCCCATCATTGTTTGTCAACCATGAAAAATGCACAGTTAGAAGCTCAAAAGCTTTCTGATTCTACACAAATTATGCTATATTGTATATCCTTGTGCTGAGTTGAAACTACTTATGTGATTGAAGTACTTTAAACCATTCACAAAGGCACTGATAGTATTTGGCAAGTAGGATAGGAACTACTCAAGACAGAATAACTAAAATAAGATGGGATATTTTTGCACAATGTAAACCAGGGCACCCATAACACAAGAAAACATCTGATGAAACGAAAAAAAAAAAGTCAAATAAACAAAAGCTAAGAACAGCATTTGCACTTTGTTTGTAGAATTCATGCCTATAAGAATAGATTAAAAAAAATAAGTTAAAGAAATAGAATCAGACACAGAATGGCATATATGTGCTGTCAAATGAAATGGAAAACACTGATCAAATATATATATATGTGTGTGTATGTATGTATGCATATGTTTGTTTCTAAATAAAAGTGAATGGTTAGTTCCCTAGGCTTAAGGAGAAGCTTTTCCAATGGAGGAATTTCTTTCAGTATTGTACGTAGCAGTATTTCTTACATGGCCATTGGAACACCTAGTATTAACCGCAGTTGGGTAGACACTAAAGTTCATGGATAACTTTTGCACAACCCATGGTATAAATTTTTACATTATTCTTATGTGAATACTTATGCAAATGGTGTTTATACTGTATATTATCTACATTATATCTGCAATATATTTAACAATGTTTCATATAAATTTATATTATGATGCCAAATGCGATGTACGAAAGAAGAAACACACCTACATAAACATATTGAATATTCTAATGAGGAAAAAAAGTTTAAAAAATTTCCTTAAGTCAGACTTTAAGATAAACAAATATGTTCCAACTACTTAACTTCTCCACCTAATGCAAATCAATCCCCATCATCACAGCTGCAGGACAGATGTCTTGTACTCAGGTTTTAGGAACATCTGTGGGAACGCTATGAATCAGGTTCATGTGGTTACAATGGGCAGTGAAGTACAGAATTACAACATTTAGTGTATTCTGTAAGTGGCAGTTAAAGAGAAATACCCTAATGAAACTCCATTCTAATACAGTGTTTCCCCATACTTCCAAAGCAAGATAAAACTTGCCAGTTTAGCCCAAATGAGCTAGAATACATTTGGATGTCCTAAGCCTCGAGGAATGGGCCAGTGGTGAGCAAAGCCAAGATTAAAAAAAAGTGTTCAGCTTTACTAAGCTGAGGGAGGAAAAGAAAGGAGTGACAAATATAAAATTGCCAAGAAAAGAGAGAAAGAGGAAGACAGAGATTGCTTTGTGCACATAATTGGAAGTCATAGATGGGACCCTTATATAGATAGGGAGAGCCCTTCACTTTTGAGATATGGTCAAAAGCCTGAAAAATCCAACACCTTTTTCTTTTTCATCTGAGTGGTGAGGTAAGTATCAAATACCTGTAGAGGAGGAACTATTTTTTTTCCCACATAGTTTTGAGCACTCTGCTCATACTCTCCCTCTACATTGCAAACAGCAGTTTTTCTATAAAAAGGTTCATTGGCAGTTTAAAGATACCGGTGAGATACTCAGACACAGCACGTTACCGATCACCTCATTATTGCTGAATTAGCCAACTATTGTTGGGTGGAAGAAAAATAGCCTGAGTTACACTGTGGCCTGCTGAAGAACAGGCTTTTAGAATGAAACCCACACTAAACCACACTTTTGTTCAATTTGTAAGGTTATTTAATCAATCAAATCCTACCCTCAAAACACAGAATCCAATTTCTACTCAAATAGGTGTTTGTGCTATTCTGTTAAGTGGGATATAATGCCATAGTATAGCAGTCTACTCCTAAATAGATAGGATGCCCCTTAAAATTAATGTCATTGAAATAGCAGCAGCAAGTTTTGAAAACATCAACACTAGAGTGAACTCATACTCTGGGGATAAATTCACAAAGGTAATCATCGAGTTTAGTGGGTTATTAGAAAAGGAGACCAAATATTTTTCATAGCTAGTCCTTCAATCTGAGCATATGGAATCAACAAAACAAGCTGAGAGTGTGCTGTCAGCTGCAGTGTGACAGCGCTGAAGTCAATGCAATTTTGCCAGAGAATAATTTTTCTGGTTTATTATGGGCAATTAATAAAAATTCATCATCAAATCCTACAGACTTATCAAAGTTGACATTAGTTAATTCACTTATCCATATACCACAGATCGCTGCCTTTCAGTAGCAGTTTTGGAAACATTTCTTTCATTGGAAAAAGAAAGGAAAAAAATGACTAATATTTAAAATTAATTACACAGTTTTGAGGTAGCAATTTTACAGGAGGCAAAATTAATTTATTTTTTATCCTGAATAGTTACATTGCACCACGCTTCTGGAAATACACGTTTAAATGTTTAAGGAGACTTATCTAGTGAGTGTAAATTCTCTTGGGGTGCAGAAAGCATAACATGGCTCTGTGATGAGGACAGATGTTTACTTTGAAATATTTGTGACAGTTTAAACATATTACTGCCTCCTCAGGTTTTATTAGCGTCCTCTCTAGGAGCTACTCACCTGCTTCAGCGCAAAGTTGGGTGTGTGTGTAAGAACATATTTTCTGCGGCTGCTAGGAGTAGCTTAAAATGTACCTGTGGATTTTAGCCCAGAGATAGATCATGAATGTTCAAGTACTTCAGTGCTCTGCAAGGGTCATGGGAGTGGGACCCACCAGCAGAAGGGCAACTGCAAATATGGAGCATTACAAGATGATGAACCACTATAAGAGATGATCAGTCACCGCAGCCATTTTCAGTGCATGGCCTTGCGGTCTGCGAGCTCGCTGTTACCATCGCAGTGGGGAGAAAGGAGTAGGGTAAAAATGAGCCTGTACTCAATGCTGTTCTATGGGACAGGGACGATATTAAATAGGATCAAAAAAGGAGAGAGCTTCACAGCTTTCCCAGGTTCAATAAATGCTTATTCATGCGTGAAAAGATGCTGAAGGCAATACAGAATTTTTATTTCCTATTGGATTAACACTGGCACAATTTGCAGTCACATAAGGATCAGAATGATTTCCTTCAGAAATTCCAAGTAATACAAAGCTCTTTGGAAACTGTAGGGGCTTAATGTTGCCTTGAAATTTCTGGTAGACCCCTGGTTCACAAGATGGAGCTTATCAGATAGATTATAATTAGAAGGTCAATTATTTATTTATATTTAGAGGAAATGTAAATGTGGAGAAAGTATATTCTAGCCATTGCACCTACACTTAAAACAACAAATCGTTAAGGAGTATCTTCAAGTATTGCATATGTTCTCAAAAAGAATAAATAATGAGAGAAAAAGCTGACACCATGAGGCAGTGAAATTTAACTTGGTTTTAAAAAGTAGAACATATTTTTGTATGCTTTCATACTTTCACAAAAGATGAGTGGGTGCTCTGGCAGACTCCTCGGCTTTCAACTATGGTAAATAACCCTTCAGTCCTTGTCCATAGCTGATTCCAGAGCCTGATTTATATACCCATAGGAAAGGTCCTGTCTATGAGAGACACAGACAACTCCCCAGAAGAGCTGTCATAGCAAGCGTACATTCTGTAGCTGTGATCTTCTGAGCATCTGCTTCACTGGCAATATGTTTATCTTCTGATTTTTCATTTTAAGCAAAATCAACAGTTTTTCTTCCAGTACCTTTAAACAACTGGTGAAATGCTAGCAATGGTGCCCTACAGCATTCAGAAGTGATTTCCTTACAGAGGGGGACAAGGAAATGCTGCCCAATCAAAAGTAGGTCTTTGTGTCACTTGCCTATCCATCCTCACAGGGATGAGAAACATGGGGAAAACTTGAGGAGAAAGTTCAGAAAATCTAGACTTCATGAAGAATTTCAGATATAACATTGGTTTGCATTCTCTTTGCCGTCTCCTATTTGTTGGTTGCCACTTATTCTGTTTCATCACATACTAAGACTACACACCATTTAGGACAGGCTCTATTTATATTATGTGTGTCTAGGTGTCATATTATAATGGCACCCTGATATCAAATTGGGGCCACTAGATGGTACTGCAATATAATTAATAAATATTAAAATGTAATCTCATAAATATATATTTGTTTTTTTCTGCAATGTCTTGGCTGTAGCATATGAAAGATTTGCAGAAATATCCGTGGCACTGCCTTTAGAGCTATACTAAAACCTTCATGTAACTATAATACATGCAGCTGTAAGGTATATGCTAAAATATGTGCCTACTGATCTTAACAGTATAACTAAGGTACTTAATACATGTGTACACACATATATGATATTTATACAATACGTATACACATATGTAAATCATCATATGGAATTATCATCTGATCAGTCACTACACTTACTCATTTTCATGTGTTCCTGTATTCAGTGCATAACTATTAGATTATGGGAAAAAGTGTGCGTATATAAATCAATATGCAGATGTATGTTTATTCATGAACTCAGAATTTTAAAAGATAAACTTTGTACAATAAGCAAAATCTCTACAACCATATTTCATATTTTTCTATACTTTGAATGATTTCCTATCACAATTTGCTTCACCATTAAAGAGATGAAAAATTCCACTTTTATCTAAATGTTTTCCACCATATGCTATGTCTACAGTAATAAACAGTTCAAATTTTATAATCAGTTATCTTCTAGCTGGTAAAGAACTTGAGGTTTAAAAATTGCTGCAAAACTAAATTATCTGAAACCATAAGCATGCTTAATAGTATCTACCCATGAAACTACCCTCAGAATAACCTAACACTGCTGGTTGCCAGCACTATTTTCAATTTTCATCTGTTAGATATATGATCAAGCATGTCAAATCTGCCCTGAGTAATAGAAGTGAAAAAATAAAGTCATTTACTTAAAACATTCTGATAGCTATTTATCTGAAAATCCTGGTCAGATTTACCGCTCAAAGGCATTTACCTACAAAGTTAACCAGATGCTTTGAGTTGAAAACTAATTTAATTTCTCTGTTATCTTAACAGGACATCTGTTAAAACAACATCCAAGGAAGGTAATATGTTCAAAATTAAACATCCTGCAGGTTGTTTTATTAGAGTATGTGCAACATTGACATTTAACTGTTAATGACCACTGCCTTACAAAAATAATTAAGATATGTGGAATCAAAGCAGTATAACGATTATACTAATGGACACGAAGTAATGTAGAATGAATGTGTAACTGGTGTATGTTCCATCTTGTTGCCAAGTTCATTGCTTTGTTACAACTGAGTTACACTGAAGATGAATGAACCATTTCTTTTGTTTCCTTCTTTCATCATCTTTACCTAGGTATCAAACTGTCCCTTTAAAATCAGAGTATATTAGTTGCATAAAGTGTTCAGTGCTCATAGCCAGTGTGTTTTTTGAGCATCATGAGTGACAAGCTATGCAAATTATATCCTGAACTAATTTGCATTATTGCACTTAATTTGCATATGGATATAAACTGCATTTCAGAGCAACTAGGTATCAATCCAAGCAGTGGTATGTGAATGTCAGATGCATAGGTGGATGTCTGCTTGAAGATGTTGGGATTTTGAAGTGGAAAAATACTACAAGGTGCCTATATCTGGTTGGTTCTTGTAACTTTGCTGGATAAGATGGTGGGGACAAATGACAACGATAAGAGGAAACATGGGCTCCGTATTTCCTCCCAACCCTCCCATTTATTCCTAGCAGCAATGCAGGGCTGATGTTAATTTGTCTGTTGGCAGGAAGTGCTACAACCATTGCTGCTTCTTCCCATTAGTGTCATCCAATGGAAAAGGAAAAGAGAAGGCATAGACTGCACTACAGCCACTAAAAGTCAGCCATATCTGGCTAATCCTGGACTAACATCTCAGGTCAACAAGGGAAAGGTGGACTCATCAGCAGTGAAAAGTTGTTAATGCGTGAACATCAGCTGTGGGTGGATTCCTAAACTGCTTATTTCCTCCTTTAAGACCTTTTGCATGAGATGCTCTCCCATCGTCCAGGTTGGTTGCTGAGCCTGGCTGGAGGCAGGAGAGTGGGCTAGCCATATCCTGAAGTCCTTTCTGGCCTTACGTTACTATGAACTATGACTATGTATGAAAACACTGATTTTAATCACAGTGCACATTGGCAGTTGGGGAATCCCAC
>NW_010972566.1:273191-275583 GCF_000737465.1 Haliaeetus leucocephalus
TTTTTAGTTTAAAAATGAGTAGACATTTTTTTGCTGCAAAAAATGCATGGCTGAGGTTGCACTGGTCCCATCACAAGTGTGGGAGTGTAGAGATGCTGCTGCTGTGAGTTACTGGAAGTCAAGGCGGAGGCTGGACTTGGGATGGTGGATGAGGAGGACCAGCTGAAGTTCAGGGTCCAAAGCAGCTCTTGCTGCACATGGTTCCAGCCTGGTGCCAGTACTTTTGGTTCTCCTTGCATGCAACCCTACTTTTGTGTGACCAGACACAAGAGCTTTCCTCTCACTGCCACCTGGCTGAGCTCCGCTATCACTTTGTTGTAGTCCCTAGAAGTACTATGTGAATGTGATCAAGAATACACTTTTAAAAAACTCATTTTAACTGACAAAATTGACTTAGTTTCTATTTGTGTGGCATTCTTGACATCTTCCTTATTTATACCTAATAACATACAAAGGTTATATATAATATATTAAATCATAAAGTTGTACTTATATGTCTTTTGACACAAAAATTAGGTGTTTGAAAGTCAAACACTCCAATATCAAGAAATGCCAGAATCAAGGTTGCTTGTATAAGCATAATTTAGCTTGCTCTGTACATTCATTTTTATATAGCTTTTAATTATGCAGTCACAACTGTATTTTTTTTCTTTTTCACAATCCTTTCTTTAATCTCTGTACAGCATGGCCTATTTTAGAGATGAATCAGGTTTGGGAATTGAGTGAGGCTGCCATACTGGATCATGCATCATACATGTATTGCAGCAGTCAGAAAAAGCTTAATAAAGGGACAAGGAAAAAAAAATCAAACCACTTTTCTTACCATATGTGACCATTACATATTTTGCTTTCTCCTCATTGGCCATTATGTAATTAATTTCCATACTTCATACAAGTACATCCTGTACTTCATTCAACTCTTCTCTGAAAACATGTAGAGTAATACTATGAAAGCTTATTTACAGAACTGTGGTACCTAAGAACCCTGAGCACAGTGGTGATAGTATGTACATAGCTCACCACATGTAGTTAAGGTGCAGTTCCTCATGATTTTAGCGCTCATTCTACAGATATGAGTTGCAAGCTACTGTTCTTAAAAAAAAAAGTTGCTATTTGCATTCAAATTAGGTTACTTCCTTTCCTATATTGTCCTGAGCTGCAACAGGGGGAACATGAAAGAATAGGAAAGATTAAAAAAACCACTTATTTGAAATTATTAAATATCATACAGAGAACTGAATGTATTGTAGCTATTAAAATGTAAACTAACAAAAAATATGTAATCACATTGCTTTCTGCCAGAAGTTTTAAGGGAAAGAAAATGTTTCTGAACACATTTTCTCCTACCCACCCCAAATATCTGCAAATATAAGATAACTTGGACCCACAAAATCACAGACTAATTCATGTTGGAAGAGACCTCTCAAGGTCACTTAATCCAGTCTCCTGCTCAGAGCAGCACCAACTTCAAAGTTAGAGCAGGTTGCTCAGAGTTTTAGCCAGTCAAGTTTTAAAAGTCTCCAAGGATGGAAATTTCACAACCTCTCTAGTTCTTAGCCATTCTCATTGTGAAAAGTTTTCTCCTGATATGCAGTTGAAATTTCCATTGCTGAAATTTGTGACATAGCCTCTTGTCCTTTCACTGTGTACCTCTGAGAAGAGTCATGCTTCATCTTTTCTAACACCCCCTTTAGGCTTTTAACTGAAGTTGAGTACTTCAGCTTTTGTTTTGTCCTTTCTGTAGTCAAATTCCTATTTCCAACCACACAGCTTGTTGCACCTCACAAGAAAAATAGCTAATTATCATGTAATAAATAATCAGTTCACTTTTCACAATTTTACATGCTTTACTATGGAAGAATAATGAAGGGTCTTCACATATATGTAAAACTATATAGTATCTTAAGTAAAGTGTGGCAAGATGAAGGTTATCCTTGTTATCTGGAAGAAGTACTAATACATTAAAAATTTAGTTCAAAGACAATTCAATTTATATCAATTTATATTTAAGTTGCCTGATATTGTATTTGGGGAAATACTAAAAACATGACACATAAACCTTGCAGTCAAATAGAATGCTGAAAATGTGTAACTCTTCCCCTTTCCTGCTAGGTAAGTATGAATCAGGAAGATTAACCAAAACTTGGTGAAGGCTCCCCCGTAACTGATAGAGAGCAGGAGGAAGGCAATATAAGGGCATTGCTGGGGAATACCCCTGGGGAGAGAGACGGCTCTGGGACTGCAGAAGAACTACTAGAGAAATGAAAGTTTAGGAAGAGTTTGCTGCTGTTTTATTATCTGCAAGTATTACCCACTCTGTAGCTGAACTGCAAGTTTGACTGTTTTGCACATTGTGAAAGCAGAGTAATAAAGACAAATGTAAGAAATCATG
>NW_010972566.1:275608-384500 GCF_000737465.1 Haliaeetus leucocephalus
ATAGTTCTTATTCTGCTTCTATTCTGCTTGTGGGATCCTTAGACATCATTAGGGGAAGCTTTTATATGCCTTGAAGAGTGCTGTTTCTTCATTACATGAGCATTTGCAGCACTCTCTACTGAGGACCTTTATTCAGAGCTTTCAGCTGAATCCCATAGAAGTAAATGGGAGTTTTGTCTGAAGAAGAAAGTAAAAAATGCTAAACAGACTGTTAACTTATGTTGGGATTTGGGGACATTTTTGTTGTTGTTGTTGTTTTTCTGAGGTAGCTAAATCTAGTTCCTTATGTCCTTTCTTGAGATATTTAAATAAATCATTGAAATATTACATTTTCTCAGTGATGATTTCTATTATGTTTTCCTTTTTGTTTCACTAGCGTACTTCAGATGTGCCTCATTCAACATAAGAGGTTATGCTTTTTGGATGCTACATTTGCTTAGCCACAGGCCAAAATAAATATTACCACTCCTGAAACCTTAAAGTCCTACTTATAATGAGTATGGCACTCACCAGCAAGCAAAACAACACACAGACTAATTAAAAATTATTGAAGAGTAATACTGAAAACTAAGTCTGAGAAGTAGGTTTTCTAGGTATTCATTCACAGAGCTAGATAACAATCAAGGTTAAGAACAAGTGATTGCACTTCCTATTTGTTACAAACCTTTGTTACAAAGCCATAAATATTCCAGCTTGCTGTGAAACAGTTTCAGCAAAGACAACCGTGCCTCAAGGACAGAAAATACTTAGTGCAATGCCATTTTCCACAAGATATATATGATTGTAATGGTATATAATGCAAACAGATTTGCATGGCTGTTCACTAATAATCCTTGAGCATCTTCAGTCTCTTCAGAGATGATTACCTCATTGTTCTAAAAATTTCTGAGTCTTTGTAAGCCTGTTTCAGTGCAATAAGGAGAAGCTGTATAAATGTCATGGCCTCTGCCCCCACAACTAAAATAAAAAAGGATGAAGCTGGCAAGAATTTTGTAATAAGATATATTAACAATTGAAATATGTCCTCTCCATTGTATCAGCAGGTGATGATGGAAAAATTGATGTACATACACATAGAATAAAAGCTGTCCTCAAAACTTTAAAAAAAAGCCTTTCTTTTATTTTATTTGGTAGAAAGCTTTAAATTATACATATAAAAATAAACTATACCCAGCTGAACTATTATTAGGCTGTAATTTTAACCTATCAATTCCTAAAGCCATGCTGTGCAGGAATCCTCTCTCATGGTTTACAACCTCAGAGGCATCCCTCTGGTACTTACTTAAAGGTTATTTTTTATTCTCTATTTAGAACCGATTCAAACCCAGAGCTTTTTTCAAGGTTCTACGTGCCATTCCAAACACAAAAAAATACACAGGAGTATCATTACAGATCTGAAGTTGCAGTTATTCCCAGATGAAAATATAAATAATAAAGAAGATTCAGTGCAAGACGTATGAATGTGACTGAGAGACTTAAAACTTAAAATGATCCATTTTGTAAGATATCTACATCTGTAAAACAGTTGGAGCCTCTAAAGGATCTAGAACAGGAGGATAAGTTTTATCCATCCAAAAAGCTGGGTATCTTTCCCTTAGGTGTTTATTTCTAGGCCCTAGATCTTGCAGAAGATTTGATCATGTGGGAAAGTTTTGATGTACCATTCACAGTTGAAAGGGAGAGGAGAGAAGAGTGATGTCCCATGTGTGAATTAGACCTTTTGTAGACAATGGGTCGATCTGTACCTATTTCTTAAATCCATTATCTAGGAACTTTCCTTTTTTCCCCCTCTTTACCAATGCTGTTGGGCTGAAAACCAGCTGAAGTGGAAGGAATATACTCTACTGGGTATTTCAAGGCAGATCATATCACCAGAACAAATAATACCTCTGAAGAACAAATAAAAATTTTAACTGCATCCAAATATAAGCAAACCATATGGTTGGTTGGGAAACACTCTGGATCACACAGCCCTAGACTTCAGAAAAAAATCAGTTCCAGGTTTAGATACTGGTTTTGGCCCATCTTTATTCCAGCGAGCACTTACTAGTGTTCTTAAGCTTTTATACCCACTAAAACATAGTGCTCAAACAGCTGCTCCTCCTCTCTCCCTTCCTTCCTACTCCCTTTCACTTCCCCAGACACGACAAGCGCCCCAACATTTCCAAGTTTAGGAATGCAGGTGGCTGAAACAAGCAGGTGGAAAGAGGGTGGATTGGGTTGAGTATAAATGTACAACAGGTGCTGGGTTTGTTATATACATTAGTTCACTTAGCAATACAGAAAGCATTTTAACCAAATAAAAGATAATATATGCAAGTTCTTTCATTTACTATGTTTTTGCCAAGCTTTTAATGAGATTGGGCCTGTCTGAAGGTATAAAACCCACAAAGTGTAACGTTTTACCTGCAGAAAATTACTTTCCACCCTCAGGAAATGAAATTCTGATCCTTTTGAAGTCAGCATCTTTTGAAGAAACAGAATACATGGGGATGAAATATCCCATTCTCTACTATTTTTTGTACTTTGGGGGTGATTTGAGAGAAAATACAGGTAAAGAAGTATCTTTGCCTCATTTACTCTTCCTATAATTGTGTGTAACTTTCTGCATCATGACATATCAGTAACTCACAAAGGATCAGAGAATTACACCTGTAATTTACAGTTGGGCTAAACTCCCTTTAATCAGGAACGGCAATTAAATATCTGAGTCAAGAAGAAAATGTGATCTCTTTCACACATGAGATTCTCCTTGATGGTCAGTTCACACCACTGTGAGCATAACTCAGCATGGACAGCAATATTCAGATTCAGTTGAAGCTTATTACTCTAACAAAATATTTTGTTACCGCTGCTAATCTTTTATCCCACAAATTGGCAGCCTTCTGGGAATGCCTTAGAAAGTAGGAGTTTTGGGTTGAGATGTTGGTTTGAGCCCATTACCAACTGCCACTTTATGTGTGACACTTACAGTGTCACTAAAACCCTATAAATATGTCAATCTTAGGAAAACATATTTTTCCTATTGATTTTGACTGTGTATAAGTGTTCAATCATAACATTCCTACCAGAAGCACAAAGTTAAAAAGCACTGCTGTAGCCAAACAGCAATCTATTCTGGCACCTCCATTTGCACTTTAATTTAATGAAAGACACTTTGGTTTACAATTATTATGCTGTGGTATAAGAACCCTGAAAGGAATCCAGCTAAGTAACAGCGAGCTAAATGGAACAAAAAATATTTGTTTACCCTTGAGATGGTAATCTTTTGTATTCATGAAATCACTAATTAGTGTCTCTCATAGAGGTGAAATTGCATTGCAGAATTACTGAGGGGGCAAAAAGAGGTAATTCTCTTTTAAAACATATATACCATTATTGTTGTGGGCATCAGAAGGTATATGCTCATTACTGTCTAGATTAAAAGTTTCTAACATACCCAGCATACTCCAAATTTCCATCATACTACCCTGATTCTAATAACGCTAAGACAATGAGTAAAACAGAACACAACCTTTCAACTGGGGCATGTTAACAAAGTGCTGATGGCTTAAATGTATCCAATGATAAATTACCTTTGAAAGGTCCCCAGCCTCCAAATAGAAGCAGATAACAAACACATTCCATGTAACCCAAAGGACCAGCCAGACAGCATACTGGAGGGAGGAAGAGAGAAACAGTGCATTATTAATTTCACTATCAACTGAGTTAACTTAGTTCATTAGACAATTAGTTCAATCCAAGACAAAACCAGACTATAAATATGGTGCATATGAATAAAAATGTTACATATAAAAGAGAATCAAGAATAAATTCTTCCCTTTCACAGACACAATCTAGAGTGACCTAGTGAGTACTCAGTCACACCAGAAAATCTGTATCTGAGAGAACAGTTGATAGGTCTGACATCTGAATTTGAAACAAATCTGGATCTCTTATTATTGTTCTAATGGGGAATATTGCAATATCAAGAGAGGCATGCAATATCAATTATATGTGAGAAGTGCAGAGCTGATTTTTCAAATGGTTATTCAAGTATAACTTACTAAATAACAAAGTCTAATTGAAGTAGGCACTGGATTCTGCAACAGTTTGGATTTAGTCTCAAGAAATTAAACCTATATATATAACCTCAAGAAAATAAACATATATATATATAGAGAGAGAGGTTATTTTGCAGCATTTCTACAAAATATAGATGGATTTGGTCATGACAGCTGCCTCTATCAATATATTTTGTGACATTCCAAAGTATGGTTCATAATTATTCAACACCCTCAGAGGCAGACTGTGTTTAAATTGGCAATTTCTTTGGGTTTTGTTTTTGGTTTGGTTTTGTTTTGTTTTATAGTGTATAGGAGGAGTACTCATGCTTAAGCAAGAACTGTTCATTGGTGGTTGCCAAGCTTCTTATTCACATATCTCATGTGAGTAATGGAGTACCTGTTTTCTCTCCCGGCCACTACTTTGCTTTTTTTTTGTATTTATAAGACCTTATGTGCTTGGACTGGAAACTGCATTTCCCTGCCCTAATGCTGGAGGATCTTGTGTAATAAAGTTTGACCTGCTGTTGCTACTCTTATCTAAAAGTTTGTGCTTGAGAACTTCCCTTGACAAATTATTCCATCATCTAATAAACCTTAGGATCTACAAATATTTTTCTAATGGCTGTCGTAGCTATCGTCTAGTTGTTCACAACTCAATTCTGCACGTTTGCTAATTTCATTCCACAGACCCATGGCACTGCATATGTGTGAAATATGGCAGAGACACAACACTATTCCCTACCTGTTATAGCTGAGGGCTATTTCCTCCTTTTATATCACCAACCCATTTCTCTCAAGTATTTACAGACTTACTCTTCTTGTTTTGTTGTCTTTTCTCCAAACTATACTGATTACATTTTGTTAAACTACTTTTCCAAATCAGGAAAACCTGCTTTCTGCACACCTCTGTATTAAATCACCTTCCAAATAAGCAGACAATATTTTAGACCATATGCTATCTAGCCCTTACAAAAAATATATGACAAACCATTGTTTGTCATGAATGAAAATCTCATTCTGTAAATTCAGTAACAAACTATGTAGGATTCTTCCTGCATTTCTCTTGGAAGTGCTGTTTTGCATCAGATTATCTATCATTCAACATGCCATTTTCTACTTAACTTTCTAAATACTGTGAAATACTACAATTCTGTCCTTTCTCAGGAGATCTAAAGTGAGACTACATCCAACATAAGTAAAATTTAGGCCTGTTCCTATTTCTTATTTTTATAGATAACTAAATAATTGCCAGCTAGCCTAGCTATTAGGTAGACCACATACAGATTTTGAAGAATTATGATAAATATTGATCTAATGAAAGCTAACACAGTTTTAAAGTTTCGAATTGCTTTAGACAGAAGTAATTTTAAGTAATTTAAAGCATACAGATTACATATACTTTGTAGGTCAGCTCTTTCTGGTCCATAGATCTGGTCACAGATCATAGATTTATTTAGGTCAGGAGGGACCCTCTGGAGGTCACCTGGTCCAATCTCTGCTCAAAGCACGACCAGCATAAATCAAGCTGTGCAGGGATTTGTCCACTTGAGGTCTGGATATCTCCAGGGATGGAGATTTCATGGCCTCTCTAATGCACATCTTCTCTTTGAGTGTAGGCTGCTCATAAAACTGCAACATAGGAACTTAATTCAGATGCATGGTCTTAACACACTCATATTTTTTTTTAAATCCAACTCTGAGACGTTAAGTATATTGAGCATTTCATTTTCCTGAAGCTTGCTCATGGTACACCTGGCTTCGCACGTGACATTGACCATTATAACTACCAGAACAAGAGAAGAAAACATTAATTTAGATTCAATAACCTTAATCTGGCATTTTTTTCTACTTTGCAGCATCTTAACTTGCTGGTTTTCACCAATTATTTTAATACTTTAATGTTACATACAAGTATACATATACTCTGATGGAGTTAATACAAGTATTCCTTCTGACACAAAAAGATAATTGGTTTTCTTACAGTGAAAATTCTAAATACTGCATTGAGACTGATTTCCCAAAGAAATGAGACTTAAGCAGTAATATCCATGTGCAATATCTGTTCCCTTAAAATAACTTCTGTGCTCCTAAACAATTTTAAGCAAACTGGACAAAAGACTAGAAGATTCAAAGATATTTTTTCACAAAAGTTTCAGGAAAATAGGCCTACATATGGGAAGAGATTATTAAGTTGTCATACAAAGAAAGACTTACTCATCTTTTATCAGTCAACACAAAGGGGAAAAAATGTGGGAGAACGCCACTGGAAACTAGGTTTTGTTAGGTCAGCTGTTCATGGCACAACATGTCACACTGCACACAAGCAACAGCTGATTAAAAAGCTCCCTGTGCCCAGCACATCCAGCAGAATGCTCCAATGCACTTTGGAGCTGCCTGTCCCAGCAGAGAGCTTACATGAAGAAGTGAAACTTCTTTTCCACTGTGTAGTCTATCACCAAAAAAATGACAAATTTATCTGACTTTTAGCTTCACTCTTTTAACAAGCATCTGCTGTTACTGGACTACAGATAAGGTTTAAAAATGTCTTTTAAAAGTATGTGTTAAACTGCTTCCTTTTGAAATGTTGTATTAAGTGTTTGCTGCCTGAATTCTGTGGATAAACACTGAGTATAATTGTCTTGAAATACAAGGATACTTCTGCTTCCCACTGCTTCTTATTTCAGATGCTTCAGATCTAGCACATCTCTTATCTCTGGATCACATGCAGTCATAAATGACTCTTGTTGTCTACGTGCTTCAGCAAATTGTTGCGGAAATTCAGCTCTGAAGGTCTGTGACAATGAACAAATCCCTCTGGTACTCTCTATTATATGTATCTAATTAGAAACACATTTTATAAGAGTTCTTCAAAGGGCTATAGCTGTATTTTTTTGTCATATGTGGGAGTTCAAGACAGCTGCATTATCTGACAGAAGCCACCACAATGCTACAGCAGTCACATATCAACAAGACAAGAACCTTGATGAACACACACTTGACCAAGCAGGAGATACTGACAGGAGGCATAGCAGTGACAACACAGCTTATTATTTTTATGGAAATCCACACTGGAAAGCGGTAGAACTGGAAGGCTAAGACTGAAAATTTAAATGCTTACTGTTTTGCAAAGTTGTAGTCAATCAGTAAAAGCTAGGGGGGGGGTTGTAAAATAATTTATATAAATACAGCTCTTATATGGTAGAATACACTTACCCTTCTTCAAGTAAACATGAATTTATAACTGTCCACAAAGAATTATGAGAAGAATTACCTACTTTATGATTTATTGATACTGTTTAGTTACAGGTTTGAAAATTTGCTATGAATCATCACAAATTAATATAGGATGTCTTTTTTCTTGGGGAATGGGAAACTGAAATATTAAAATTCTTGTAAAAGAACTAAGAATCCATACATCCTTCTTCACACTTCTCTCAAAGTTGGCTAAGTCGCATTATCTCCGTTTTACTAACAGGGAAACTGAAGGTCAAAGAAATTAAATTACTAGACTTAATTCCACAGCCCAACAGAAAAACGATCACAAGGGCACAAGAAAGAACCAAAGGTCCAGGTAGCCCACTACTGCCTTTGATCTAAACCTGGTCACCAGAACTCACACCTATTACTTTGGTTGCTTTGCCTGAAGGAGAAATATGTCACATACCTTCTGAGTATAAATAGTGAGCGACTCTGATAGCTATGAGCATTTTACATATAAGCATTTTTTTCACAGAACTTTACATGGCATTTCTCTTGCTCCCAAATTCTTTTTGGATATGTGAGTCAATTACAATCACATTTGACTGAGGGATACAAGGGTTCCGGACCTACAAGATATGACCTTGTGCAATTCAAAGCTATTGAATTGTTGTAATTAGTGATTTGCTACTTATTTTCTTTTTAAAAATGTACACAATTTTAGTTTCAGATTCTTCCAAACCTGAAAATATTAGGCGCCCAGACCTGTCCATGCTCCATTCAGGAAAAAGAAACTAAATATATTTCAGAAAATTATAATTACTACATTTGCCATAGTAATTAAAAATGTGATTTTTTTATCCTACCTGGGCAAGAGTACTTGAGTTGTTCAAGGGTCACCTTGAGCCCAGCATGTCTGGAAAGGACAACTGTCCACAATTATCACTATCTTTGCTTCTAGAGTTATTTTCCCCTAATTTCCTCTGTCTATGAAGATGCTTCACTTAGAAATACAATTTTCAAACTTTTCCTTATCAAATCTGATAACAAGTGGTATTCTGAATACTTGGCACCAAAATACCATCTAAACTTACTGATAACATTCAGCTAATCTTTGAGCTGCCTACAGCTCTGCTTACCTTTGAAAAGCCCCTCTAAAATAGAAATAACTATTTGGTGGAGTCAGCTGTTCCTGAACAGCAAAGTCCATGGTTTAGTTGTCATAACCTTCTGTAGTGTTGCCTGTTCGAACCTTTTCAGCACCGAACAGCAGAAGTTCTGCCTCTGGTTTTCACCTTCCTGGAACTAGTAAAAGACCTCACCTAGACTCCCCTGGGAGAAGTCCATTTGTAGGGAAAGACAGAAGTCTACAGGGTGACTTCATGCGGCCACTTAGTAGGCACCATTCTCTAATTTAATCTGCTTTGCGCATTTTGCTATTTCCTTCCCATTCCCATTGCCTGAGGCTTTCCCCGGAGAGCTGATGAGGGTGTGAGCAGCACAGCATGGTGGAGAGTCCAGCTCTGAACCTACCCAGCAGAAACCACACCTCAGCAGGAAGGCTCCAGTGCAGGGCAGGATCAGAAACCACAGCTTAACTCCGAGGAGGAATCAGGAGCCAAATTCACGCCGAAGAGAGATTCAGTTATTGAATGCGTGAGGACCAGCTTTTTTAAGCAGAACTGCTGCTCTCAGCAACCTAACACAAAGAGCAACCGTGCTCTGCTTTTAATAGTCCAGATGAAAGTCTTCTCTGCCCAGCAGTTACCTACAGGCCTCAATGGGATAGAGCTCAGGGCCAAACTAGTAGCCTTGACAACAAATAATAACATTCCTGGCAGCAGAGGGCTTTGTGCAACCAGTTCAACTTCAATAAATGTTCATTCACTTTCTTGAATGTACTGGGAAGCTCTTGCAGAATGCCATAATCCTCCGGATATTTTTCATTGCTTGTTGGTTGTCACAGCATGCAGCTTGCACTAGTTTTGCTTGGCTGAATTCTTCATATTGTTAGGAGTTAGACCTTTTGTTGCTGTTTTATTTTATTTTTTGTCAACCATGGCCATAGCATCAGAGTACTGCCCATCTTTGTGAGTTTCTGTTTCTAAGCGAATGCGAATTGATTTTGTACAATCCATTTTTGAGTTGGACTTTTCTGTCCCAAATTGCAGTGACAGTCTAGGTTGTCTGCTTGTGTTTATCAGGGAATTTTTTAACCCTTTGGCATTGTGAATCCTTGGCTCTTCAGCCTTTCCCCTTTGCTCCCTTCAGGTAAAAATATCTCTCTGGTATTTTACTTCCTTTATATTACACTTTAATAATTAGCATCATCTGCCAAAACTGACTGAAAGCTGCAGCACTGTCAAGTGCATCAGAACTGGTCACTACCAAAGAGAAAATTACTGTTGGATTGGTTTTTTACTCCTGAGGAATCACTGCTTGCAGATATAGAGCAAGTGCTGCTTAAAATTTCTTCCCAGAGACTTCTATACACCTAGTGGCTATGTATAAACTTTCAAGCTCCTTGGGCTCAGTTATAAGCCCTGATTTTATATAGGAGTGTATTAAATCTATTTTCCCCTTGATTTGTGTGGGAAGAATTCATAAGCATAAAAAGCAGGAGGAAAGCTGAAGCACATTCTGGTCAGGTCACAAATGGATGAAGGGACAGCCCAGAGCCCAGCACATTGCTGTGATGTGCAGTCACCCGTCAGTCTACTCATAGCCAAGGAGTTTTAGTTTGGGTGGGACTCACTGGGCTCCTTTTTTCTTTTGGCTGCTTCTCTTTTGTTTCCATTTTCTTGTGTGCCAGAATTATGCTGGGCCCAGAACGCACAGCAGAGATTTAATTTTTTTTCTGAAGACATAGCTCCAAGTCCTTCTGCATAAGAGAAGCTGGATTTCTACAGAGCACATTACTGCTGGAGTGATATCCATCTGCCCACATTTAGATGTCTGCAATGCAGATGTCCTCCTCTGAGCAGTGTCTACATTCCCATTACGGTCGATTGAGAGGAAAAGGCACTTCCAGGACTTGGTTCATTTCTCTGTATCTGACACTGATCACTCCACCCTTGCTGTTTGGAAAGCTAAACTCCTCCAAGGCAAAATTCCCTATGTCACAGAGCCTATTAAAAATCTTGCATTGGTGACATAAAAAATGAGATAGTAACACTGCACTATGCAGATATGCACTCCCTTTTTTCCACAAAAAAAAAGAACAAAACAAAATAAACCTCACCGGTGTAAAACATCCCCAAAGTACTGCTGAAGAGACATCTTCTGAGAACTATTGTCTCCTGTATCCTGCACACACTGATGGTCCATTAATGCTTAAGCTTGAATCATTCATTTGTTCATTTTCTGTTTCTCAGATTCACAGCTCTTCAGGTTTTAGTGGAAAAGATTGGGAGAAGTGCTAACATGGCAGCTGCTTTTGTGTACTGCAACACTTTAGTTTGGTTTTCAGCTTCTGTTTCAGTGTCCAACTGTACCATCTTAAAATTTTACCTTAAACACTAAATGACAAACCTTCATTCCAAGAACCCATAAACAACTCAGGAGATAAATGGGCCCATTCATACAGCCTTCCTAAGAAAGACACACAACATTTTCTCAGTGTAGTCACTCTATTCTTAATAAATAATGATTTCTTTTCATATGATGCTATAAAGGCGAATGCCAGAACGTAAAAGTAAGCACACAGAAATACATAACTTACATTTTAGCATTGTTCAGTCAATCTACTATGTTACACTAGGGTGTTACAAATATTCTAGATTGCCAAATAAAAGTAATCTGTAACTAAGGAGTTACTTTAAAAAAGAGTTTTCTTTAAAAAGACAATATTTCTGCCATTCTTCTTACAAATGGGGAGCAGAGAAATTTTGTTTTTTCTCATTTCAAATTCATTTCTTCTTGTTTTTTTGGGGGTTGTTTTGTTTTAGGTTTCTTCCGCATCCATATGTTAAAGCTCATGACCTTTTTAACAATAAGTGCATTGTATGTAAGAAAGAAAGTAAGGTAAGGCAGAAATTTTAACAGGACATATTTATTTTACCTTTTTGACTTAGCAGTAGAGATTTAATTGGTTTGGCTTCACTCATCATTCAGTTCCTGTATTTCTTTTGATCACATCTTTGTTGTGAAACTTTTACCAGCAGGAAGCAACTTCAAATATCTGAATACTCAGTTTACTGCAATACAGTACATATCCACCCAGCTGCAGACACATACATATACATGCATATATTCAGGGATGGATTAGTATTTTTTATCTTATTTTACTTTCCTAGTTTTTTCAGCACTTTCTTTTGTTCGTGGAAGAGATTATAAAGTCTTTCAAAATAGAAATGACTAATTAAATGTAAGTAACAGGAAAATGATACACAGATAATTTTCACTTAAATAGAGCTTATAATACTTTCTTCATATCAGAATTCTAGGAATATCTCTATTCTTCAAGACATAACTTGAGCTGGTCAGGCAACAGCGAACCTTATAATAGTGCTGTTTTGATCCTCTTCTACCCCTCTGTTTCAATTCCAACATGAATCTACCAGGTTCTACCTCAAGAGATACTAGCACTAGAAGTCAATGCTAAAGAAATTTTAGTCAAGATTTAAAAACTTGAAATCGTGGCTTTGAAATGGCATTATTTTTTGAGCAGTTCTTATCAGCTGTTAAATTAATATTATAATTGGCATAAAAAGAAAGAAAGATAGAAATCAAAATGATGTGATTTTGGAGGTCACTTGGTTCTTCAGTGCCAGGGCTAGAAATATTCTGAAAGAATTTTTCCAAACCCTGCCTTCTAGACCATTCTTAAGACACCAAGCATTTCAAGCCCTGGATTTCTTCAGAGTTTGTACATAGTGATTAGTGTAGAAATTGCAGTCACAAGAATTCAAGATGTCTTCTATGGATATTTTTTATTATTAAATCTTAGAGGAAAACTGCAGGAATTGTTGCTGTAAAATTTCACTGTAACTTGTAGCACCACAGAACATTTTACCAATGAATTACCAATGAAAAAGAAACATGAACAAGATCACTGGCTACTAGAAGCTGCTATTACTTTACCCAAGGCTTCACCTAAAAATGACTCTTACTATGAAATGAACCCACTGCAAAAAAATCCCACACATTTAGTGCAAAAGTGATACATGGAAAAACAGTTTTGCATGTACAAGTCTGCCTCAATTGTTAAGAAATATTTGGAAAAATGCCCAAGACCCCTTGGCAAGAAGTGGTGTTGTTCCCCACCACCGTTGCCCAGTCTGGGGACCACCACCCTACTGAGAGGCTCCGTTGATGGTACCAGTTCTTAAGACTGGTCCAACAAGCTTCACTGACTGCCTAACCCCTCTGCAGGGTAGCAGTGCTTCTCCATATGGACTCTGTGCCATGCTCACCCTGCCATATGCTTGCATTTCACCCAGGGTAAACCAGCCTCACCAGCTAAGGAGCACTCCTCTGGGTCCTTTTCAAACTCAGGCAGCCCTAGGAGAAATCTACCCATTCTGCTGCATGACCATACCTGGGTGGGAACATTGTCTCTCCCTCCTGCTTGAACTGGACAGTGTGCAGCCAGGAAGGCAAGGTGGTTTTGTCCAGGCAAAATAAACATAAGAAATATATTCTGGTTGTAATCTAATGAGAAGGGTTTCTCACTGGAAAGGTGGGAAGCCATAATTTGCTTCAGACATCACCATATTGGTGGAGATACACGTGTATTGACTGTTTCCTTGGTGTCTCTGGCCTTTTCAAAAAACCCCCAAAGAAAAAGCTTGATTATAATTCAGTCACTGGACAGTTTATTTTAATTTTATTTTATTTTAAGCTGTGCCCATTTAAATTCCCTATTAAAAATACAAATCAGGACACTCAGGATTCTTTCAGTGTTCATTTTTAACAGAATGCAAAAAATGAAATCAATAGATACTGTTGCTAGGAACAAGACTCTACTGACACTTATCTAGATTCTTTTATTGATGCCTCAGTATTTGAGTGCCAACTGCAACTATTTATAAAAGGAATCCATCTCCCTCAGTGAATACATCAAAATTCTTGCTAAAACTAAGCCATTTACAATAAGATCTTTTTGATAAATTGAGAGGTTTGTATTCAGCTTCCTGGGTATCATTTTCTCCCTTCCATTTTCTTTGACTTAACACCTTAACAGTCAAAGCCATGGGGAGCCTGGCCATTGAGTTCACAGGGCTTTGAGTTTGTTCCTTGGTATTCATATTCCAAAGGAGATTTAATTGAAGCTAAAGATATTCTTGTCATAGGAGAAATAAGTGAGGACCATCAGGTGCTTTCTTACCTCTCTCTGAACTGTTTTCTAAAGTAGAAATTTTCAAAAATTCCTAAGACCACTCCAAAGTTTTGGAAAAAAATTGGGAAGAGGCTAAGATACTAAGAGAGTTTGTGTTTCAAGGTTGGGGAACAGAGCACACAGACTTTGAAAGTCACTGGCTGGCAGCTCTGTTTTGGGAAGTTGGTGGCTGTTCTGAAAGTACCAGTCAACTGCAAAGGTCGCTTCCCATTCTTTGGAGATAACGAAAATACATAAATTGGATCTGCAGAGTGCCTTTAAATGGACCCCAACTAGCACAGCTGTTTATAGCCAACTGTACTATGGAGCCAGACTGAATTTTTTTTAGGAGGCTAAGACAGCTGGAGTGGATAGAACCAAATTCTAGAGGCACAAAAACTAGATCCATGAAATTGTATGGTGAGCACAGGGTTAGATGCAACTTCCTTGTGTAGGGGGTGCATACCTGGGAGATTGTCACCGTGCCCACATGAGTGTGACTGACTCACTGTGTGATGCTAATGAGCCACGGGGAAGGGAGAGAGGAAGACAAAGAACACACTTCCCCTTCCCTTATTCCCTTCTGGTACATCTGATTGGCAAGACTGTGTCATTTGGCAAGACTGCCCGATTTGGCAAGATCAGTATGTTTTAATACAACATGGCTTTTTTTTCAGTCTTTTTCAATCTTGAATGTATTCAATGAGATAAAAAAGAAATCTGAAGCTATAACAATAAAATAAAAGTTGATACTCAAAAATCACTCATTCTAAAAGAGCATAAAATGCAAAATGGACTTCATTTTCTAATTTCTCCAGGGAAATTTAAGACTTTGTGTGTCTAAAAAACATTCATTTCACACTGAAACCAGACTGATATTCAAAGGAAGCACTATACTAAAAATATCTTCTTCATTTATCAATCAATCAATCAAAATCTGACTTAAATCACCAGATCACATCACACTTTGTTTGTTTATTGGATGAATTATGGCCTTCCTCAGGAAGGTTTATACCTGGGTCTGTGTGCATGTTTGGCTCTGTATTATTCAGGAAACAAAGAAAACCTTTCTCTTGGAGTATCTTAGGACAACTGTCTTTTACTTCACTTTCAACTTGTATCTAAAAACATTAGCTAAAAATATTGCATGCAATAGATTCTTCCAGTTCTGAGAGTAAACTGGTGATGTAATCAGGTAATTTTGTGGTACAGCCCTCTTAATATACATAGACTTACCAAATTCTATTTCCCTAAATGTGATACAATCAAAGAATAGTATAATGTTCCTTATTCATGCCTTTGAGTCTCTTTCATTGATGATGTCATGTCCAAATCCTTCTTTTTTGGTAAAATTATGGTAGTTGCATTTCTCTGTATCTGATTTTCTTTCTCTGAAAGTACCTGTTGCTTCTCTTCACTGCATAGCTCAAATACCCTAAATAATGCTTTCGCTCTCCTTACTCTGGAACTCCAGTTTGCATCTCAGTTTTGGGTGAGAGCATGTGCCTGTTTTGGGCTGGGAAATGTTATCATTACTATTTTCTTTACTGTTAACCTTCTTGTCTCAAGTACCTTCTACATCAAGCATTCTCAAAAAGTTCTTTATAATTTATAAATAAAATAGAAGAGATTTTCAAACACCATCCAGGAGTAAGGCTGGCATCTCTGTAACTACAGATGCAAAAAACTCGGGACATTTAATCGTTAAGACATCACTGACTGGGAAGCCTGCCACCAACATCCACACTTGATGCACATACATTGTCTTTTGGCTCTCTACAGCTATGCCCATCTGCTTCAGTGGCATTGTGCCCGCTTATCAGCTAGTTGGACAGCTTCAGTACATAGAGTTGCCAAATAAAGGTTTTACATGGGTAGCCTGTATAACCCTGAAAGTGCCATTTCTTTTGTAGGAAGAAATGCTAGTGCTGAGATACTAATAGACTACGCCTTTGTGCATTTTTTTTTTGCACTCACTGAAGATGGGTTTTGCCAAAACCATTTTTATATCTCTTTTACAAAGAAAGATATGGTACTGGTAGTCAAAGGGAAACAAAGCAGTATCTACAGATAAGACACTGATGAACAAAGCCATTACGAGATAAAATTCAGAGAGTATGGCAGGTTAGGAGTATAGTTTAAGTATTGTGCACTATACGCCACTAATTAAAAAAAAAACATGCAAAAATACAACCCCACCTCATTTTACATATTTTGAAACAAGGAAAGCTTTGCAAATGCAGGAATTGGATGACACTGAGAAGAATTCAAAGAGATTATTATATGGGAATATATAGCTCAGATGTTCTAAATAGCCCTAACTTGTCCTACAGAGATGACACACCATTCCCATGGAAATTAATGAACTTTTTTTTTTTCCAGTTTGTATCAGTAGTCTAGTCAATCTTTTAATTAAGAAACATGTTATTTTAAAAATGTTTCTTCCTTTATTGCATGAGTCAGAGTCACAAACTTTCATGGAGACCATAACTGCAGCAGAACTAACAACTACAATAGAGTAAAATTGGATCTACATATAAAGGTAAAAGAATAAGTTGCATCTATTTGGAATGTGAACCTTTAATCACAGAGTAGTCCTTAGTAAAAACATCACATTATTTCTTTAGGCATAAAAAAAGTGTCATTTTCACATTCTCAAGAGGAATTTAATGGAAAATGGTTGATGGAAACATTACTTATTGCCTGTGATGAAAAAAACCAAAAATTGTACAAAGTACTGATTATGAGGTGAAAGCAGCTAGTTAAAATAGTTCTGGCAAGAAACATTTACATCTTCAGAAGATTATTTTCTACAACAAATTGGTGATTAATGAAGGACCCAAAGGCTGGGTGGAAAAGATTTAAGAAAAAAAAACCCCTCTGAAGTATAGTGTTCTAGAGTTCTTGTAAATCCATCATTAAAACTTGTGGATAGTGTGGAAAACCAAACTAAACTATAGCTACAGTTCTGTTTGGATGTACCACCTGAAAACAACCATTATTCAGCGTAGATGTTATTTCAAGCTAGGGCTAGACTACATATTCTTCTTATAGCAGTCCTAACTCAGCAAATTGGAATCTAAGGAGATTATTTAACCTTTAAATTAAACAAGTCTTTAAAAAAATTCTTGAGAATTACATGATGAAGGAAATAAACTGACGTGCAAGCTACAAGATGCATATGAATTTGTCATATAACATTAATACAATAAACTACAGAATAATTTCTGAAATAACAACATTAGGAGATCTAGCAAATACAGTCAAGAAACCCAACAGTATGACTATAGTCCAAAAGCTGCCTTGAAACATAAGATAACACAAATTTGCTTTGCTTTGAAAGGAGTGTTGGGTGAGATTATTTTCAGGGGTTCATTCCAACCCAGCTTTTCCTCCAATTCTTTGATTCTTACAGATCTTCCTGGCATTATGACCCTATGCACAGCTCAGGTGGAAAAGCATACCCATTATTTTGATAAAGACTCAGTGTTATACAGACCCTTTCCCAGGACTTTTCAGAAAAAAAATAAAATAGCAGGTTGTTGAAAGGATGGTAGCTCAACAAATTATAAGGAGGTAAGAAAGGTCAACAGTGAGGGAATAAACAGCTGATACTTTAAATGGGGTGGGAATAGATCCAGAAGTCAGGATGCTATTTGATGACATTAGTAATGAAAGGCATGGTAGCTCCCACATTGTGGCAGAAGAGCCACGTGACTTTCGTTGCAGCAACCTAGCTTGCCATGCAAAATCTGAGCACCACTGAGCCAAGAAGCTTTGCCAGTGCCCCCAGTGTTGCCACATCAGAGAGACTGTGATGACAGTTTTATGACAGGAGACAACAGCATGACAGACTGATAACTTTGCTTGGAAAAGCAATGGGTTTTGAAAAGACCGGACTAAATTATTCCAATTTTTGTAAGGTATAATGAAAATTGAACAGGTTTCTCCCACACTCTAATTCCATTTCAGAGTGCCAGATCAAGTGCATATTCCTCACAGTATGTGGAAACAAGTACTGAAACACCCAGTAGGAAAATACCACCATTTTTTAGTTGCTGTTGCCTTAAGATCAACAGGATAACTTTGTGACCACTGAAAAAATTCATAACTATGCAAGCTAAAGTTCATGCTTATATTTCATGCTTGAATTAAATTAGAATATGCTGCTGGCCTGATTGTTTGGATGTTTCAAAAATAATTTCCTGTCCAAGCACAATAATGTATCTCATGCAAAGAAAAAAAAGGTGCTTCCAAGCACCCAAAGGAAATTTAAGTAAAATACTGGAAAATTAAGAAAAGTGAGAATGAGAATTTACCCATATTAATTTACATGAACATCCAATTCTTTTTCATGTATCACGGCAGAGGTTCACTGGATGCTGCTGTTCAATATTTCTTTTCACCTTCATCTCCCAGTCCAGCCTCGTGCTTTATGTACTGAGTATCATCCACATTCAGTTGTTTGTCAGATTTTCTTAGGCTACCTGACTTACTGCAGTTTCTGAGTACATCTTAAGCACGGATTACCTTCCTAAGACCCTGGCTGGGCAGGGTAATAGTTATTAGTCCCATGTTAGAGATGAGAAATTTCTGCCGCAAATGTGTCTGGGGTGCTGAAGGCAGCCACATTATTCATTACCAGTGAGAGAAACCTATGTTGTGCACTAATAAGGAGATGCTCACTTTGATCATGCAATTAAAGACTGTAGCATAATTCAAAAACACAGGTGGCTAAATAAAGGTCACAGAGGTAGCTTCAATTCTGGAACTTTCTCAGTCTCAGGTGCTGTATTTGCAGCTTTAATGGACTCTTGTTCCACTGCATGTAAAAGTGTGTGTGTGGAGGTATTTTCACAACTGTGCTTATACTGTGGATAGTGGGTGTTACGCAGTCAGGTAGCCACAGTTAATAACGCGTGATGAGCAGTGTCCTCCACGAGTTGATGATAGCAGGAGGATAATGCTCTTTTAGCTTCCAGATAAGTCTTCTGTTAATACATAGGTATAAATACTCTATCTTGTTTAAATGAAACACTGAAAACAAAAAGAAACCCTGAAACACTATTACAGAGAGATGTTGATCTACACGTGAGCCATTAGAGACCCTCAGCCTCTCAGAACAGAGCTGTGCCAATCAAGTCAACAAAATCACAGAAGGCAACACCCCACCAGCCACAATTATATGGGCTAGAGGCTTCTGTGCTCTGCCCTCCTCCCTCTCCCTCCTCTCCTCCCCACGGCCTGTGCAAAGAACGGACGGTGTCTTTTGTTCTCCATCTCGCACAGGTGCCAGTTGCCTGAGCCAGGAGACGCAGGGGCAGAGTGAGGGCCCACACAGCCCCCAGGGTTCATCCGTCTGTTCAGCAGGAGCAGAGCCTGCTCCCTCAGCACCGCGGCTCAGTTGTGGGATGGACGGCTGCATGCTGGCTCTCTCGCCTAGAGTTTGCTGCCATCCCCTAATTTGAAATCACTGCCCATTCAAACAAAGCTCAATGAATTTGCAATGGGGACAAACGACAGCCTGAAACGATGCCCTGTGGCATCTCTTCCCTTTTTCTTTCCATGTCAAATGTCACATTGACATTGCAAGAAAGAATTATTAGAAGTCGTCAGTGTAATGGCTATCAAAACCCCCAAAAAATCCATTGACTTTTTTGTTTTTAATTCCATTGATCTAGATGATCAGAAAGGCTGAGTTGCTTTAACTGTAAAATAATAATTAGACTTAGGCAAAACTTTAATTTGAAGGGCTTACCTGTAGCCTGCTCATAAAAGTGCTTAAATATCAAGGTCCCATAATGGAAAATACTGGACAATTTTATGTGTAAACACTTACTGCCAAACCTGATTATCATTATGCACATCATTAAATAGATCCAGTAATTTCTTTTTCCCCATCCTCCTTTAGAACTTCAGACATTTAGTAAAAGCACTGCTGGGACTTCAGTAATATTCAGCAGAAATGTCTCCATTCCTTGATGATGTTTCAAAAGAAACAGTCCCATAGAAAAGCTCTCCTGTCCTTTTGTCTACAAAAAATTTCAGAGGATTACCCAAAGCTTGCTGCTTTTTGCTGGTCATCTCTCCTCATTGTTAGAAATTCTTTTGCCTTTGTTCCTTTGTTTACAGACATCCCAGAGCAGTAGTAATACAGAGAACAAACAAGACAATTTCCAAAGCAAGGAGGGTAAGGAAGATAGGAATATTAAAACTGCAAAGAGAGTTAGAGAAAAAGTCTCAAAACAGAAAGGACCGAGTGAAAGGTTAAGTAAATAAGATAATGTTCAAATAAATAAGCCACAAGAGGTCATTGGAGAATATGCTCACATCTTTAAGGCATAAAAAGGGTAATTTCACTGACAGAAGAAAAAGATGATTCTAAAATGTAGACAGGATCTGTGTCCCACATAAGCACTTGGGAACAAGAGCCAGAAAGATTAGTATAAAACACCAAGGGAAGAAGAAAAAAAAAAAAAAAAGAAGAAAAATGTCAGACTATCATTATCAGGTCAGTAGTGGTCAGCAAAGAATTAGAGTTGGAGGATTAAGAAAACTTCCATGGCAGTTGGATTCTGTCCCAGAACACTAATGAAATGGCAAGAAAGATAAAAGAACAATTAGCTTATGCTTGCAATCTCTTAGCTGCAGGACCACACTTCCACAGAAAAGCAATGGAAGTAACTGCAAAGCAGTTTGGCATTAAAATGAAAAGATGGAACTCTAGAACACCCATAGACTTGAGATCTAGCGATAAAATTAGGAAACCAACTCTCCCCCACCAGACAGGATTGATCGAAAGGAATCAGAAAGTCTTGGCTTAGCAGTATCACCATGGATTCATCTCAGGGCTTATGCAAATGCTCATTGCGTTAACTGGGCTGGGTAGCAGAAGGCACACCTAGGAAGAGGGGAATCCTTAGAAATCTCTGTCCTTTCCCATTACTGAACACCCAGTTGTCTCACCCAACCTGAGACCACATTTGCCTGGTTCTCTGCCCAACTTCAACATTTGCGGTGTCTTTGGCTGAATTAATTCTGTGGCAACCTTGTCTGCTCCCAGTTTAAGTGAGAACTTATTGCTATGATGACTTACCCAGGGCACTCATTTTGGAACCAAATGCTGCAGAAAGCAGGTGAAGCATCATAAGAGGCTGCTGTGTGGCTGGGATGTGTAACTCACATTCCCTATTTACCCCAGAGCTGTTCTTCTACGTGTGCTGATGCTTTTGCCTGCTGAAGGTGTTTTAGGAAACAGTGAAGTGCATTTTTTTTAGTTGTCCCATGGAATATTCTTGCAGAATGTTCAAACTAATAAATGGCAAGTCTTATAGAAGGTCTCAAGTGCAGATTGCAGATGTGATCCCCTAACACTCACCGGAAAGAAGCCAGAGGTTGGTCTGTACAATTGTTTGGATTCAGCAGGGATTTCTGTCTTAATACTTTACTTTGTTGTGGAAACTGAAAGACCATTACATATAAACTTGCAGAAATGAAGCCTTAAAAAGTGTACAGTGCAACATTTTTATTGATGAAAGAATGATAAGGGAACATCTGCCTAAGTACAGGAAAGTCCTGAATCTGTGTCTTAAGAAACACGTTAGTCCCCTAAATTCTTGACTCTGGCATGAATTGCACTGTTCAGAATCTTTCCTCAAAATGATCTGTAGCCAGCATGTATAAATCACTGCTCTGACAGATTGGGTGAGAATATCTGTTCGGTGTGGCAAGTCTGCAGCTCCTTCCCATATGCGTTTTGATACCCAACCTATTCCAAACCTTGTGGATTTAGCATAGCAATAAAGAAATCACATGAAGGCAACAGAAAGAGTCAATGTGTTGTCCAGCGAATTCAAAGCCTTTTGTATGATCAGTTTGCTTCCTTCACTCTCCACATGTTAGAAAGCAAGTAAGAAATGAATGGATGCTATACTGGATACAATATGTCATGGTTTAACCTCAGCCAGCAACTAAGCACCACGCAGCCGCTCACTCCCCCCCCCCCAATCCAGTGGGATGGGGGAGAAAATCGGGAAAAAGAAGTAAAAATCATGGGTTGAGATAAGAGCGGTTTAATAGAACAGAAAAGAATAAACTAATAATGATAATGATAACACTAATAAAATGACAAAAGTAGTAATAAAAGGATTGGAATGTACAAATGATGCGCAGGGCAATTGCTCACCACCCGCCGACCGACACCCAGCCAGTCCCCGAGTGGCGATTCCCTGCCCCCATTCCCCCCAGTTCCTATACTAGATGGGATGTCCCATGGTATGGAATACCCTGTTGGCCAGTTTGGGTCAGGTGCCCTGGCTGTATCCTGTGCCAACTTCTTGTGCCCCTCCAGCTTTCTCGGTGGCTGGGCATGAGAAGCTGAAAAATCCTTGACTATAGTCTAAACACTACTTAGCAACAACTGAAAACATCAGTGTTATTAACATTCTTCGCATACTGAACTCAAAACATAGCACTGTACCAGCTACTAGGAAGACAATTAACTCTATCCCAGCTGAAACCAGAACACAATAATTCTGCTATATTTACCCTTGAAAGTAATACTGGATAGCTGTAGACTGTGAACTCCACTGTGTTGGTTTTTTTCCCCCACGTTTATCCTTTTCCTTTCACTTTTAGCAATATTGTCACATATTAGCTGACTTTCCACAGACACTTTAACTGGACCTGGAACCAGTGCTCTCTGTATCTATGATGACTGTTTCTACCTTTGTAACAGAAACATTGCCGTTTCTCACCACCCACACAAGCAGTCACTTGTTTTGTTTAATTTCTTATCCCTCAGTATTTTCCCCTTTGCCACCCAAATGTGTTAATAATTAAACCTGACTCACATTTCACTGGTTTCAAGGGCTAAAAATTAGAGACACAATGCTACAATTTAGCATGACTTCCCTGCAAAGTTCTCATTTCTTTAATGACCTATACTGGAGTTGCTGCAGAATCTGTTTACTAATATTTACACTCTCTCTATGTGCGTGCCATACGTTACCCCTGCATGTCCATTTGTGTTTCCCCTTTAGTAAGCTCCACACAGTGCAAAATTTGACAGTACATTTGCTATGTGATAAGTATAGTGGAAAAATACTAAGCTGGTGCTGAAAACGTTTACCCAAGACACTGAGGAATTTCACACTGGATTCTAAATCAAGGTCCAAACCTATGAAGATTTCAGGAAGATAAATCAAAGATTCCTTAACCATTTCTCTTCTGTGACAGGATCAATCAACTTAACTTCGGTTAATAGCAATAAATGAAGGAATCCTGCAGTTGTCATCAGGTAATAGCTATTGCACAGGCAGAAATCTACATTTCTTTGAGATCTAATGCTGTAATCTAGCATGATTAATTTAATCTTCATTTGAAGATACATGTAAACATATATGATTAACTTCAGGCAAAGTCCACTGGAGTCAATGGAACTTAAGTACTCGCTAAGCATGAGATACCTGGCTGAACAAAATGCAATGTTAAATGTAATCCTATTGAAAAATGAACTTTGGGTTTTGGTTTCCTTAAATGTAGTGGGTACCTAACAGACAGTATCTATCAAAACTGAATTCCCTTACCAATGCTTGCAATGATGTTATGAAATCTCCTCTATAAAAACAAAAGACTAAGAAGAAGAAAAAGAAAAATAAAGAAAAAAAAATTAAAGAGGTTAAAAAAACTTCTTAAAGCAGCAGATTTTTTTTGAAGAAAGATGTTATCTTTATATCTATGTATTTCTTTATAGAAATAGAACCTAATTTTCTCAGTTTAAAAATGCTAATAATGTAAAATATTTGTAAGGCACTCAGAAACAACAGTAGTCAGTGGTGTAAAAATACCTATTTTGATTAGATTATATGTGGCAGATAGGCCAAAGATTGAAATATTTGGTCATGGAAAATTTACATGCATTAATATTGGAACTAAACTACTCTTTCACCTATTGGCCTAGGATGAGGTACACAGCAAGTTATAATGCAGATACTAACACAGACATTGACTACAGTATGCTTGTATCTGTTCAGTGAATTAAAAACATGACTTAATTTTCTAATGCTATCAAATTGCATCTTTCCATGAGAATTAAATCCACGTAATAAAAACAAAAAGCAAGACCTCAACTAAGTTCTGCATCTGCAATATCATGAGATTTTTGAAAGGGAGGAACGTATGTACAATATAAGATACTGATTATTTTCAGGATGTAATACAATTATTCTTACAGTTATGCAGTGGATTTGTTGCTATTATTTCCTTTCATTTACCATGGGCAAAAAAACATCCTATCAGTGCTACTTTCAGCCCTTAACACCAAATTCTTAGCTGGTACACTCAGAGAAGTTCCATTGAAAGCAATAGCTTCCCCCCATATTTACACCAGGGCTATAATCCAGACAAGGATTTTAAATCCTCACGTCTGCTGGCCTGTGATAACTGTGTGATCTTTTTGTGATGTCCTGTATCTGATACAGGCTAGACATTTAATAACTTGTATGGTATCTAATGTGTCATCTTGTTAGAAAAGGAGACAAAGATGAAAAGACATTTATCTGCAAGCTCTTATTTTAAGATAATCAATAAACTCTTCCATAATAATTGTATCCTGGGAGCACTCAAACAGCAGACACCAGACAAGCAGAGCTGCAGTGTTGCCTGTTCCCCAGGCAAATGAGGTAAAACTTCAGAGGGACTCTCCTGCCTGAACAATCACAGAAAGAAGCCAGACTGGGAGCATCAGCCTCTGAGACCTTTCTGCAGCTATGACTAGACCCTGACATGGCCATCATTTTCTCTTCTGTCCAGCAGCATCTTTCAGCATGCTGAGGGTGTGCAGGGGGTGATGCTCCCATTCCCAGCCCCTCCAAGGAGTCTGACACCCCCAGGGAACCATAACAAAAGTCCAGTCTGATTTAGTGCATAGCCATTAGGTGCTCGGATCTAAATGGGGGATGTCTTTCAAAATGGGAGCCTGGTGTATGGCCACTGTACGTCCTGGGCACAAGAAGTGTCTCCTCAGTTCAGCTTTACTCTTGCCTTTGTCACTGTGATTGCTACGTTCTTCTCTCCTGTATTGGGTTTGTGTGGCAAGATTTTGGTAGCGGGGTGGGTTACAGGGGTGGCTTCTGTGAGAAGCTGCTGGAAGCTTCCCCCATGTCCGACAGAGCCAAAGCCAGCTGGCTCCAAGTCGGACCCACCGCTGGCCAAGGCCAAGCCCATCAGCGACAGTGGTAGAGTCTCTGGGAGAATGTATTTAAGAACCAGGGGGAAAAAAAACACTTCAGAGGATTGAGGATATGTGAGAGAAACAACCCTGCAGATCCCCAGGTCAGTGCAGAAGGAGGGGGAGGAGATGCTCCAGGAGCCGGAGCAGAGATTCCCCTGCAGCCTGTGAGGAAGACCATGGTGAGGCAGGCTGTCCCCCTGCAGCCCAGGGAGGTCCACGGTGGAGCAGATCTCCACCTGCAGCCCAGGGAGGACCCCACGCTGGAGGAGGGGGATGCCCCAAGGAGGCTGAGACCCCGTGGGAAGCCTGTGCTGGAGCAGGCTCCTGGCAGGACCTGCAGATCTGTGGAAAGAGGAGCCCGTGGAGCAGGATTTCTGGCAGGACTTGTGACCCTGCGGGGGACCCATGCTGGAGCAGTCTGTGCCTGAAGGGCTGCAGCCCAGGGAAGGGACACGTGCTGGAGGGTTCTTAAAGAACTGCAGCCTGTGGGAAGGACCACAGAGAAGTTCGTGAAGGACTGTTTCACGTGGGAGGGACCCCACACTGGAGCAGGGGAAGAGTGTGATGAGCCCTGCCCCTGAAGAGGATGAAGCAGCAGAGACAACGTGTGATGAACTGATCATAAACCCTATTCCCCGTTCCCCTGTGCCACTGCGGGGGGGAGGTAGAGAATCCGGGAGTGAAGTTGTGCCCGGGAAGAAGGGATGGGTAGAGGGAAGGTGTTCTGAGATTTGGTTTTATTTCTCATTATCCTACTCTGGTTGATTGGTAATAAATTGAGTTAATTTTCCCCAAGCTGAGTCTGTTTTGCCTGTGACGGTAACTGGTGAGTGATCTCTCCTGTCCTTATCTCGACCCACGAGCCTTTTGTTATATTTTCTCTCCCCTGTCCAGCTTGGGGCGGGAGTGATAGAATGGCTTTGGTGGGTACCTGGCGTCCAGCCAACGTCAACTTACCACATCTCCTTACTTTTTAACTTTTCTCTCCAAGATACTATCTTATCCCACTATTGCTGTATTTGTACACTCTTTAGCAT
The DNA here is from genome assembly GCF_000737465.1 of Haliaeetus leucocephalus. Classification (NCBI taxonomy): domain Eukaryota; kingdom Metazoa; phylum Chordata; class Aves; order Accipitriformes; family Accipitridae; genus Haliaeetus; species Haliaeetus leucocephalus. Next base: position 301,442 of record NW_010972566.1, read on the forward strand.
AATAGAGCACACTCTTGGTTGGCTCTTAGAAATTACTGTAACAAAAGTGATTAATAATGATATTAACAGCAGCAACCTTTCAGACCATGCATTTTACTGGGTGATAATTCAAATCCCAGCATTCTGCCAAGAAAACTTAGTTAAACTAAAAAGGTGTGAAATTAGTCTGCAATTTTCCAGAGAACGTATAATTTATTACTTGCATAAGCAGGTGATAATGCTCATAAATGCATTTTCAAAATTGCAAATGCATAGAAATAAATTTTGTAAACTGGACCTTTTTACTTCACAATTAATCAAAAGATATTTATGTAAATACATTAGTACTCAAAATTTTGACTCCAACATCATACAAGACACCTTCTTGATGCATTGGCTACTAGATACCAAGCTCAACAGTAATACTCTGATCTTCTGTTTAGTTTTGGTGAAGATAGTACATGTTGTTTAGGTTGTTTCATAAATCATATGAAATTATATATGTGCATGGCTGTTTTACTTACCTGAATAATCAATACAGTAAACTAAGAATATTATACATGAATATAGGATTTCCATTGAACTTCAACCAATATTCAAATGTACTTGATTATAATCATGGGGTTTTTTTGTCTCTCAGCCTTGAAGTTTCATGCTTCTGAAGGTCATTTATGAGAATACTGCCAGGAAGAGAAGACATAAGGAGCAATGTAAATTCATTTGATATGTTGTATATATATTTTCCAAGTGCTTTTGCAAGGTTGGCCACATATATTTATTTGGTAAGATGTCTTCAAAATTCCTTTTGCAAGTAGACACCCTCCATATATCTGAAATGCAAAATCATCATTCTGTTTATGAGGGTTAGAAAGGTCACAGTAGGCAAAAATCCTTTCACATTGTAGATTTGCATTTAAATTTGATTTAATTTAAAAAGAAAAGTTGTTTTTGCTGTCCTGTTTTAGGTCTATATCAAGTTCCAGTGGAAATCCTCTTTTCAGTCAATCATATTGTGGATCAGAATTTATAGCCGCAATTCCCCAAAGGTGTTCATATTTATCTTTATGCCTAAGTAGTCGTGCCGAGTTCAGTGTTTTACTGATATGTAAAAAGTTACAGCATGCACATAGGTTTATGTAGGATTGGTTCCTTAGTTGTCTGAATATCTTTGTTCACTTTAGCAAGCCTCTCATGAGTCCACACAGCTGTCTATTCACAGAAAATCAAAGAATAGGGTAGTTCGACTACTTTAATGTGTGAAACGAAAAACTTCTAATTAGATCTCTTGCATTAGCATCAACATTAACCTTTTTTACCCTTAACATTCATAGTACCTTTTCACAATATTTGCGATACTTGCTGAAGACTTTACAAAGTAATGAAATAGTGATAGTCTGTACCCATTTTTGCTTTCAAAAGTGTCCTTAAACTTCTAAAGAAAAAGTTAGCAATGAATATTCAGTTATGCCTTGCATTTTATGGGCTGCAATTTTTATTAGAATCAAATTGGGGTCATATATAATTTAGTTACAGCAAATCTCTCCTCATCTGGTAAAAGCTGAGGCAAATTTCTGGACAAGTGTTTATTCTGGAAGGACATACAGAACTACATAAGTGGTGAGAACTACGTAAGTAGCTAGCCAAAATGCAGCTATTTATTGTTTAGAGATACAGTTTATTCCCTGGATTAGTGAAAGGAAAGAAAGAGAATTTAAATTACAATTGTTATCAGTTATGTATATTAAAAACTTTCCATTTTCACTGGTGACAACCACAGCACGCACACAACTATTGACTAGAAGCCTTTCATGAGGAATGGATTAATAGCATTTCTCCCTCTGGTAGATATAAATATTTCATCTATAGCTCTGGAAAACTTCAAACAGTTAAATGGTTAACAGTGTCATTCTCCATTCTCCTACCACACTACTCCTCCCAGAAGTTTTACAGCAGGAAAGACTTACAAGGGTGGAAATCAGTTTTCACTGTGGTATAGCACATTTCTAAATGCCCCCTTGTCATCTGGTCATCTTGTTCTTGGTGCATGTAATTAGAAGTATAACTGAAAGTAGTGCAATCTTGCTTCAAAGGGAGGCATATTAAGATGGATTCAGCATGGCTGTATTATCCAGATCTTCATTCATCCTGCTACAATCCTGTCCTTAAAGCTATGGGAGTAACCCTCTTTTCACAAGAGCTGGTGCAAATCTCAGCCAGCTAGAATAGTTTGAAAAGGGTTTTTACTTTTGGTATAAAAGGTCAAAAACAAGTAATGTGAATCCCTGGAAGTTTTAAAGACCCAACTGGAGCAACCTGATATAAATTCAGTGTTGACCATGCTTTGAGCAGGAGGTTGGACTAGAAACCTCCTGAGGTCCCTTCCAACCATAATGTCTGTATAGTTCTGTACTATACTGGCCTTATTATGGCATCATGCTGCCAACTCTATGTTGCAGTTTATGTGCCTATGTTCCTATTTCCTTCTACAGGCTGTTTGCTGTTGTATATGTTTTCTACAGAAAGCGGTCACAGTCTTCTCTCATCTCTTTCTCCCCCATAAAATAAAAGCCTTAACACACATCTATTGAGCTGTAGGAAGCCTCTAAATGACTGTTCTAGAAGAATTTGGAAGTGTTGACCGTGAACTAATTCTGTAACTCTGTTTAAAGTGGCACCCACCTGCTAAACTGGTATTAAGCATGAAATTGTACCTTTCCATTTTGTTTGTTTTCAAAATTTTACTGGGCCTTGAGCCATAAAAATACAGCAATTAAAGGCATTCTGCTAACCAAAAAAAAAAAAAAGGGTAAACCCATGCCTCACTCCTAAGTTGCATTGAAGAATCTTCTGAGTTCACCCAATTTTAAGGAAACATTTGCTCATTTGGCCCAGAGAAATTAAAACAGAGATACAATGATCGTATTGCATTACTACTTTATGCGCTGTTGGCTAAGAAAATAGCAAGCCTCATCTATGCTAGACTGAAAAGCTAACTAGTCCTAATGAGCACTGGATCTTTGAAGACTGGCATAAACAAATAGTATTCTGCTGAAACACTAATTCTTGAAAATCCCTATGCTTTTCATACTTAACTTCTCAAGTAAACGTTAGTAAGTGTGAATGTTTCCTAATAAGTGAGCAGAAGTAGTTCCAAATATCAGAGAAATTAAACAGAAAAGTACGCACAACCATATTCATGAATATTCCTAGTTGTCTTAACACAGCTGTCATTGATTCGGCACTCATCACTCACCAAGGAGGTTCAAATAGATTACATAAAATAGTTGGAGAGACAGATGATAGATTATTCATTGAGAGTCAACCCCCACAGGGAGAGGGCTTACATTTCTCTGATTTTTGCACTCCCTCATGATAAAGGTTACAGTCTAAAGAAATGCAAACTGTCCTCCCATTCAAGTAATAGCAGGGTCTGCCTGTGACTACCTTGGTAGATTTCAATGAGATGGGAAGCATTAAATGTTATCATTACCTAGTGTAAGACCTCACTGGAAAAAAACAAATGCAAACCAGCACAAAATCCCCCCCAGGATACTTAACAAAGCTGGCCCTCTCCCATTACGCAAAAAGATTTGACATTTCAGATTTGTTTTCGAAGTGTATTGGAGAGAAAAAAATACAAAACACTTAAAAACTTATCAACTAAGCAGAAGTCATCAAAAACAGACAATAGCCTTATAATACAGCACCAGCACAGGACGTGTAGGAGCAGTTCAGAGCCTACAGAACCTTAAATCCTCTTCCCTCAATGTCAGATGAGCAGTCACTAATGTATCAAGTTATTCTGCTTTCACCTACCACCCTCCCCACATAGCTAGATTTGAAATATCTTGGCAGAAAGTAATTAATTGTCAAAACAAATATATTTCCATGTCAAATTTTAATTGTAATAAAATTAGGCTTCTAGCAATAGCAACAAACCAATTGAAAAATGCTAGTGAATGTGAGCTACTTTGTTTTTATCATGAGGTAAACTCATGATTGACTTAGTAAAGTCAACTGCAGCTTGAAGCATTCTTATCTTGGATTTCACAGAGAGGCTACTGTAAGCAAATGCTAATCACTAATGTTAATAAATGCCAGTTTCTGTGAAAATGTACATTACTGGTAGAGAAAGCAAACTGTCATATTGATTGGGCTAAACCTGGATAGATATTAAAGTTGATATTGGACTTCTGAGTTAAGTGTTTTGCAAGCACAGAAACATACTGAAATATTTTGTCATTCAAATAATGGGAAAATACTTACATACTATTAGGCAACACATTAAAAAATAGCGTCACTCCAACATACTGTTCTTTAATGTACCCTTAACTCCCTGGGAGTCTGTGACTGGAGCACTCCAGAGCTCTCATCACTAAGCCAATATTTTGCAGCTCATCTCATCACCATAGTTTTAATGGTCTGAGGAATATGTATATGTGAAATTTAGGGACTCTAGTGATTTGTCTGGAATATGTATGTATAAGACTATATTCAGATGTGGAACTGGAATCAGTCAATTCAACATGCACACCACCCTATCTAAACAGGGCTCGAAGCAAATTAGCAGGGAATAACCTGGCCTTAGGAAGTAGTAATTATGCCAAGGAAACAGACAAGTCAAAACAAAAATAAAAAAATAAACTGGCTATCCAGTTTTGTTTGTAGAGATAGGAATAAAAACTTGAATTTCCAAAATACAACAACGGAAGATGTGGAAAAATGTTGAAAACCTGCTTTCCTTTATCCTAGGGACTTGTTTTGCCCAATAGATGTAGTAAGAAAGTCAGACTGAGATACAAAGGCTAATAAGAGCATTAAAAGGAACTTAGAAAAACTGAAAAGGCACAAAAAGCTCTCAGAGTTGAACCTTGGAGGGATAATTTTTACAGATAGGTTAACTAGAGCATGGGTCCATAAGCAGCAGAACTGTGCAGACTCCCTTTTTGAGAAGAGGAACTGAGCACAGAATTTGCACCACAGCTAAGTCCAGGAGCCCAGAGGTGGCAGAGTATCTAATTATTGCCCAGACACAGCACACGTTAAGGAACACAAGATCTAATATAGGGACCTAAGTTATATGAATGGCAAGGAGAGAGCATTCAGCAAGGTTTGTAAGTACTAAATGAAGGTTTTCTATAAAGAAGCAAGGTCAAGAATAATACAGTGTGATTAAGTCCATATACTATTTTGTTTGCTTTGAAGACAAGAAAATTTTACTCTAACATTTCTGTAAGTCTCTTTTTATTCTAGGAACAGTTCCTATTTTGAAATCATGAGGCACAAGTATGGATAGACTTCCTACAGAGAAAGAAATAACTGCTGATAACATTAAATAATTTAGGAAAACATTCATATACTTTACAGTAAATAACAAGATTTTTTTAATTTGGTCTTTATGATTTTGTTCTTTTCTCTCCTACTTGAAAAGGTACTGCTTAAATATAAAGCCTGTTGCAAAATCTGTTAGCCCTACTAATATTTTTTAGCATTTTAATTTGCCTACAGTGTAAATATCTTATGTTTAGTTTCTTTTTCTGAAAGATAATTTGAATACTTTTTAAGAACTTATGAACTGTTCACTGATCCCACAATTATTGTCTTCACAACCATTTTTCAGTTGGCTGTTTTGTGCTTTATGTTACTGCAATGTTTTGCCTGTCCCTTTTTATTGACGATAAAATCAGGTATGGAATAGCCATCCCTTTGTATCCAGATGAAGCAGGAATATTGGAAAAACCCATGACACTGATTATTTTAGCCAACCTATCTCTTTGAAGAGAGCCACAACCACTCAGTATAAACCAGTTAAGTAGGATAAGATTTAATTTTTAAAACACTTAGGTAAATAGATTTCCAATTGGTAACTTCTGAAAATGAATAATTTTGACGACAGGACATTTCTAGTTTTTCAAACTATCCTTGTCAGGTTGGTTAACTTATCTATACAGGTTCATTCAGCATTCAGAGAATTTAAACAATATCCTGTCCACATGACGTTTACACAAGGCATACTAGTACAACTGAAAATTTTAAGAAAAGCCCAGGTTCTCCATGAGTAACTCCATAGCAAGTTCACATTGTTTTTAAGCATGCTTCTTGCCTGAAAGCCTATGTGCTTTACAAAAGGATTTTTCTTCTTTTGAAAGGTGCTATTCTGGGTACGCTCGTCTGAGCGTGCAGAGCAGCGACTGGATTGCCAGGGGGTCTACGCAGCCCCTGAGCAATGGCCAGGAGAACATGGATACCTGGCCCCAGCAGAGTACGGGTCTCAGCATCAGCTAGAGCTCAGGATCACTCTGCTGACACACAGAGAGAAAACCCCAACTCCTCTGAAGACAATAAAAAAATCCTCATTGATTTCAATGTTGCCAGCACGCACTTGGCACCTCTCTTTCCCAGATGGCAGAAAGGGATAAATCTGAGTGTCCTGTCTTCTCTCCCACCAGTGGAATGAAGACCAGTCTTATGGGGAAGGCAACATTGTATATAAAATCTCCAGTCATTGTCATGCATGAACATACATAATACTACCCTGACTTAATCACACCTCTGTAGCTCCTACAGACTCTCAGCAATATGGTTTGTACACAAATCCTCCTACCATGCAGTCACATCTTTTAAAGTGCAATTGAGTCCAAATAACAGCATATAAGGATTAAGACTTCTTCACCTCATTTCATAAGCATTTTGCTAGCTTTTATGTCATCTGACATACAGACTTTACCTTCAAGTCCAAAAAGGATGTCAGTGGCTGTGCTTCAGACGTTGCAGTCATATTATGTAACTTATTATAACTTCAATCTTACATTAATTACTATTTTTCACATCAGGATTAAGACACAAAAATAAATATGTCTTAACCACTAGCGTGGCTACTGCATTTCAATGGTCAAGTCTCCAGAGTGGAATTGTTTATTTACAGTTGTGTACAGTGTATGCCTTTTCTTAGGTCAGGCCTTTTGAGGCCTTTTAGTCAATGACATGCGAGTTCTTTTTTTTATCCTGTGACACTCCGTAAGTTGAGAGCGGACTGGATTTTGTTTCCAATTTGCATTTTGTTTGACATTATACATTTCTACACTTTGATTAGAGATTGCACCTACTAAACTAGAACATTGATTCCTGAATTTCTGTTGTAAATCTAACTCCTGTGCAGAACCTCGAATAGACCCAAATATCAGTTTTAGGTCTCTGAAAAATATATGCAGTTTTGTTTATTCATAGTCTTATCTGCATCTGAGCTGAAATGTAGACTGTTGACCAGTGCCCATTGTTGTGGTTTAAGCCCAGCCGGTAACAAAGCACCACGCAACCGCTCGCTCACTTGCCCCCCACCCCGGCCCCGGTGGGATGAGAAGAAAATATAAAGGCAGGCTCGTGGGTCGAGACAAGGACAGGGAGGGATCACTCCCCACTTACAGTCACGTGCAAAAGACGGGTTCAGCTTGGGGAAGAAACAAAATCAATTTAATTTACAAGTCAAATTGAAACAAGGCTATTAGGAAGTAAAACCCAACCCTAGAACAGGTTCCCCCCAGCCCTCCCGCCTTCCCGCCTCAGCCCCACTCCCGGTTCTCTCTCCCCAGGGGAACAGGGGCTGGGGGCTGGGGGCGGTTCCTCACCCCTTGTCTCTGCTGCTCCTTCCTCCTCAGGGGGAGGAGGACTCCGCACTCGGCCCCTGCTCCGCCGTGGGGTCCGTCCCTCCCGCAGGAGACAGCCCTTCACCAACTGCTCCAGCGTGGGTCCTTTCTCTGGGCTGCAGTTCCTCACAAACTTCCCTGGCGCGGGTCCTTTCTGTGGGCTGATCTTCAGTCACACAGTGAAGCCTCCAGCACGGGCTTTCCTATGGAGTCACGGCCATTTTGGGGGGCCTCTACTCCCCCACTCCCCTCACATATCCTCTCACATCCCAATCCCCTCTCTGCTGCAGGTTCCCCCTCTTAACTCTGTTCAGGTGTTACCGCCGTCGCTGAGGGGCTCGGCCTGGGCCAGCGGCGTGTCCGGCTGGAGCCGGGGGAGCTTCGAGCAGCTTCTCCCAGGAGCCGGCCCTGCGGGCCCTACCCTGCTACCAGAAAAAAACCTGCGCCACACAAACACATAACACCCATTTTCGGAATTTTTGTGGCCGTAAGTAAAACTGTACATTTTTACAATCAGTTATGCTAGAATTCAATTATTGAGTGGTAAAAAGTCAGTGTCAATAAAGCCATCTCAAAGAGACTTCTGACACAGAAACAGCAACGTATCTTAGAAACAGACACGTATCAAAAAGTCTGCTTATTCACTGTGTCTATAGTTATGTGACTTTATCAATGACATCTTTATGAGGGCAAAGCACTGTCAATCAACCTAAGACATGCAGGCAAAACCACTAATATTGCTAATAATTAAATTTATTACGAGGGTAAGTCTCTCAAGACAGAAATTGTATCTAATTTTTTTTACAGAATACAGCACATCAAGGCAAAATCCAAAATTGGCTTAACTAACAGAGTAAGCAGTGTAGAACCCAGAACCTTTGTACCAGTTATATCACCAAAACCATTTCAAATCTATGAATAGGTATATCAAGACGACTAAAGACAGAAGATTGCTCTTCTTCCTTCACAGAAATTAGGTAAAACCAAACTCATAACTAAAACCAGAGACACAATTGTTTCAACATTAAATTTCAAACAGGAACTTGCTCTTCAGGCAGATGCATAATTAAGGTGAAATATGCAGAGTGCCCAGTGCCACAGGCTATGAGTAACTTTTTGTGTTTTATACATGATACAAAAGTTTTGAAGATTACTTTAGATCTAGACTAGAAATGCCAAACTGCTTAATAGAAAACAGTTAAAATAAAACGTCCCACCTTAAAATTCATGATTTTATTTTCAGATTTATCACCGATTCAAAACATACAAGAACAAAAACATGGCTGAAATAATTGTGCTTCTTTATGCATTAGTTACAGAATGCTATCCTTTAACAAAAATTTTTACCCAAGGACCAACACCTAGGCTCTTCCTAAAGCTGGTGATTTAATTAACCTGGAAACCTCTGTAGTTATTTCTAATAAGTGATGTATTTTTCTGGTTGGACAGTAAACCCACCACGGCTAAATGTTAAATTTTTTTAAGCCATAAGGTAATGAAAAGCAAAACCACACATTGGTCTCAGAGCAGAAGCACCACAGAATCTTGAAGTGGCTTATTGGCTGAATAAAGTAGCATGAAAACCAAAACTGGGTATGTCTGTACTCACCCAAAATTGATACTGAAATCAATGAAAACAGCAGTAGCACTTCATAAAATAAATAAATAAATAAATTAAAATCTGATGAACAGTATGATTGGAAATGGCTAAGAAAGTGCAGCTAGGAACCAAACTGAGCAGCAGCACCACTGGTAGCTCAAACTGGTATAGAGGGAATCATAGTGTTTACTTGTAAAACTACAATGTTACTTTACTAGACTTGTTTAAAAGTAAAATTTATATTAATATGCAAAATTCTGTCCTTAGAGGCATTTATAATTCAAATCACACCTGCTGAGTTCACAGCACATAAAATGCTGCTTCACTATCATCTTTAGTATTTTAAATTTATTTATTATTTATACTTAAGTTTATCCAACATGAATGTATGTAGCATTAACATCTATGCCCAAATATACACAATAACCCATAAAAACAAACTGCAAATAAATAGTGCCCTTGACAGCTAAATTATAGAAATAGGGAGCAATGGAAATTTTGTAACATGTTTAATAGTGTATTTTGCAGCTGTACTCATTGTTTATCTTGCCTTTTAGTGTCATTCAGAAAATGTATCTTCATTGGTAATGGTATTCATAGCAACAGGCAAAGCTTGAAAAAAGTAGTGTGTCCCTTGTCTTGTGGCGCTTCAGGAGCTGAAAATCATAATGAAAACATTAAAAACTGAAAAAGGTAAGTACAGACGAGAAGAGAGAAACACGTCTGCAGTTCTGAAATGGAGATTTGTGACAAGGAGATTTACAGAATTATTTTTATGAAGGTTCTTGCTCAGAAGGCAAAAGAAAAAGCCACATTTGGAATGACTGAAGAAAATCATCTCTATCTTCTCTCAAAATTGGAAATGGTGATTTGTAAATGAATAGACTAGTACAGCTCTGTGTGATTCTCAATGCGCCTTTCCTGAAGCATAACCTCAGGGTGACAATGAAACTCACAAAAGAAGAGAATCAGTCACATTGCCTAGAAAAAACTCTTGGAAATAAAGATAAGGACGGACTCCACGTACTGGCAGGTCATCCTGTGCAGAGATGTAAAACAACTATGACTAAAGTCAGCTTCGTGTGAATGACTGAGATTGCCTAAATCTCAAATCAGTTGACCAAAACAAGAACTAGGTTTCAGTGCAATGTATTGGTAAATACTGTTAGACAGACTTAATTTAATTTAAAACGGACAGCTTTGTTTTAGCTACATGCAGCACAATGCCATTTTAAATATATGTGTGGAGATTAGTGGCTGAATCAAGGTGAAGAGACTAGAGGAAGACATAGACAGAAGTACAGAAAGTGCTGGAATCAAAAGAGGAGTAGCAGCAGAGCTGTTGTTACGTGACTTTAACTCCAGAAAAAGCTCTGAACCTGCAGCCTGTTGCGAGGAGAGGCAACGGAGCAGAGGAATGTGAGACTTGGGTAGGTAGTTTGGACTAGAGGCAATGTTTCCTGTTCTTTTCTAATGCTTATCTCATTGTGGTGTAAGCTGTTAATTAAAATATATTAATCTCTTCCTGGAAGGAGTGCAACTACGGGTCTCAGTCACCATCGTAACAGCCACTGAGTCTGACAAAAGAGTTATCGTAAAGACAGCTTGAGGCATTGGCAGACTCTTCCCTTGGTGAGAAAGATACTGTCCAAAGACTGCTTTATTATTCTTTTTTTTCTTACAGAAGTATTCCACGCTGTTAAGTAGCTGTGATCCCAATCTTTATTCCTAGACTTCATAGAGAGTTTGGGGCATCTCTATGTTTGCATGATGTAGTGGATAAAGCACTGGCTTGTAACTTGAAAAAAATTGATTCATGTGTTGATCTGTCACAGCCTTTCCTCTGGTACTCAGAAAACGTCTCAGTCTTTTAGTGTTTCAGTTCCCACTTTGTAAAGCAGTGGGGGGAGTACTTCCCTACTTCAGTAGTGTGACACAAGGACAGAGGCATCAAAAGCTCTGAGGTGGACAGATACTCCATGAATGCATGCTATAAACACGTACAAGATAAAAAGATAGAGCTCTAACCTCTTAGACAAGCTAATGTCAGCAGTAATTGATATATGCCAGGCAGAAAAATACTAAATAAACAGTGTGGAAATCCACAGTAACAGGTATAGCAGCAACTGTGGGAAATACAAAGAAATCTGATTACTCTAGATAAAGAGAAATATTTGGCACTGAACTACAGAGGTCATCTCAGAGCAGTGGAAATGTTACCTTACCCTCGCCTGATTTTTAATTATCTCTAGCTGGCCAGAGCTATTGGGTGTTTGAGAGAATTTTAATGCTTTCAACTGCAGTTTAGGTAGCCGTAGCAAAACTCATGGATTTTCTCTCTAATCTCTTCCTCTGAGTATCTGTTAAAGACATCATCAGCTAAGTCATTCATTCGCCATGCCTTTTATAGTATTCCAACTACAAAGTGCCAATTAGGCATTATTTTAACAGACAGGGTTGCTAGTTCTTAAAAAAAAAACCAAAAAAAACCACAAAAAACCTGTAGAATAAACCCTACTTGTCATTATAGTGACAAACCAGAAGATCTAGTCTAAAGAAAGAGAAAATGAAATGTAGGAACTTCATGTTTTGGCACATTTCCAGGGATTCTGTTAGTGAGCTCTCTGGTTTGAATGAAAAGAAAATACCGTATTTGTTATATGTTATTTGCAGTTCTACACAGTACTCCTCAGTGGAGACTCCCTGGAAAACCGCCTTCCTTCTCTGTGGAATGGATGAGGGAGAGACATTTTGAACGGCTACTTTTTAAATGTGAATACAATTCACTGAAAGGGGATAAAAGCATTAGGAAAGGATGAATGTAGCTGAATTCTACACTAGTTAAACCTGCTATGAAACTAATAATTAAGGATTTAAATTAAAATTATCAGACAGCATCATGCACTGAACAGGTTCTGCATAAAATTTCCTGGAAATCAATGCTGTACTTCATTAAATGATGCAAATTATAATCTTTCATCTTCTAATACTCAACATATATATCACTTTAAAAAATATTATTAGCTAAGTATCTTTAAAAGGATTTGTTACAATGGAAAACTTACAAAACAGTCTGAAAATTAATGAAAATCCATCTCAATCTAAAAGAAAACAAAACTCCAAGCAGAACTGTTGTTGAAGTAAACTCTGTCCTGGAGTCTTGTCCAGGGTGCCTTTCACCATATTTTCTGAAAACATCTCAAATTAGTTTTCAAGATTCAGTGGCTCTAAGAACCTAAAAGATTTCATGCTCAAATAAATGAGAAGAGTTTATAGTGTTTTCAAAATGTTTACTATTTAAAAGACCTCTTGGAGTCTGACAGCTTCTCACTCAATTATCTACAATGAAACTCCAGAGGGCTGGTACACTTTTTTGCTTTAGAACTCTGTTTTCTGACAGTAGGGGACTATTGAAAAAGTAATGTCTTATACACAACTTAGAGGAATCAGAGACTTAAGATGACTTAGCTGGGATCATTTCTCTTTTATGTCTTGACTAGTTCTCTGATCAACAGTTTTTTGTTGTGGGTTTGGTTTTGTTTTTTTTTTTTTTCCCCATTGTGCTTCCCTAGAGCTGGTAGACTAACTGTCTGGGTACTCTTTAATCTTGAAAGAATATTTTACACTTTCTTAAGAAGAAGTTGGGTCAGGTTTTCTGAACACAGAAGAAATTTCCTTTTCATAATTTCCTTTAGTTTAATCCTTTTGTACCTCAATGCCTCACACACATGTTCCAATGAAGAGAGCAGATGAAAGTAGTCAACTTTACTCAGACAATTTCTATGAAAAAAAAAAAATAATTACTTTGTGTGGTCTTTATTCGAAATACTATGAAAATTTTAAAGTCAAGAGCCAAAAAAAGGCAGAAAATGCAGGAGAAATTTACTGTAGGCTACCTTCTTTCATCTACTTCCATTTAGTCAAGACAGGTGCACTCTGCATAATATTATACTGGAAGTGATTCTCCAACATATCTGCCCAAGGCTCAGCTGAATCTCAAGGGCTGGAGAATTTGAGATCTGTTGAGATATCTTGCAAGGTATCAAAATATTTCTAAAAGTCAAAATCAAAACCCCAGTGTAATCAAAGCCTAGACTAGCTTTCTGGACTGATTATCAGGTACAAAAGCAGACCATCTGTTTTAACTGATATTTAATATTCTGTCAATAAACTAAGCAATAAGCATAAAGAAAGAATGACTTTTTGACCATTGGAATACTTAAGCTTTTCTTTGTTCAAATTCTGTATGCATGCAAGGCGTTAGACTCAAAATTTGGATTAGTCGAACCCCTACAGCTATGACATTGACCAGCTAGCTATTCACTAACTTCTACTCCCTTCACATTCCCACCTCTACCATAAAGAAGCCTAGATTCAGTTTCAAAAGTAAACTGCTGAGCCTGTCCTTTTAAATATAAATGAAAAGCACATTTAAATCCACAACATACTAAAATCTAATCTTTTAACACAACAGCAGCAAAAGCACTCTATTAAACAGCATACCTCCCTGTGAATTGAAATCCCTTTCAGCAAATGTTGTTTAAAGTCCAAAGGGCAGTCTTCTACTTACATCCCTACTGATTTTTCACAGCATCTACCAGAAGTGAGCAAAACTCTCCAATAAAGCACCAGTTAGCAAAGTTTACAAAGGTCATTCTCATGGAGGTAGCATCCAGTAGTGAAAGGACAGACTATAAAAAGAATCCCAAACTCTACTCTTCTGTGACATCCAAATTGTTATCAGTAATCTTTTATAAGAATTTTTAGGAGAAAAAGTTGTAATAACATGCTCTTGCTCCAGGTGTTTCTGAACACAGAGATATTTCAGAAAACACTGATAAGATCTGAAAGAGGATTACTGAAAAGTTGACTAGGACAAAGGATCTTTTTAGGAATGTGATCTTCAACAAACAGCAAGCATCCCTTAATCAAACTATTTAGTATAAATTCTGTAATGAAAATAATGTTGGTGATTTCGAATACTTATCGTGGGAAGTGCTAAGCAGAATTCTCGTTTCATGGCATGGTAAGCATTTCATGAAAGTGCCCCTATGCAGTAATTACTATACCATAAAATGCCAGTGCTTCATTTAGTATCGATTAATCTGGCATAATGAAAATGAAACCATGAATGGAACTTGGGGTTAATTCAGGTTAAGGTGGATTCTCCAGCACTGTAATAGTCTTAATTCATGTTATGATTTGGAGCTTTACCGGAGTGTCCCAAAAATGGTTCTGCAATACTCATTTTCATGGTTTAGTAGTGCTCTTTTAAGTTTTCTGGTTTTATTCTGTACTTGTTTTGTTTGTCCTCATACTCTTGGTCATGCACTTTGCTCTTCAAAACTTTTTCTTACTTCTATACAATCATACGCTGTATTATAATTTTAGCAATTTTCTTTTTTAATTTACTTCATCAGACACGAACTCACACAGTGACATTAATTTTAGTTAACCATCTTTACTAAGTAGCTATATGAGTGTGCTGTTTCTTCTTTGCTTTGTCTCCTTTTTAATTTGGGAGTCTCTGGGGATCCTAAACTATGATCAAGATTTTAGTTCCCATTTTTCACCATGATGAGGATTAGTAATAAATGTTTGTTTCTTGATATTTTCTGAGGCACAGTGACCACTAATATTTTAGTCACTATTATTTGATGACTCAGATATAATTATTTTTTAACAAACTCATCTGATTTACTTTCCACTGAAGGCAAACTTTCTATGTGACTAATTTTTAATCAATGGCCCCAAGAATAAAATGAGTAAGCACTGAGGAACTATTTTGTTAAAGTTTGGCCTGACTGAGCATTTGTTCTATTTGGGTGTAGACAGATCTTTCCATAATGAACACTTTGTGGGATGCTATTATCTCCTTGATCTTGTGTAGTTTGTATTTTCTGAATCCTTTTGATCTTTCTGATTGAAAGCGTAATGGTAGTGTGCTTATATTACTGTGACTTGAAACTACTGGATGAGTACCTCCACTTACTCCTTACCAAGTGTAAGAACTTTATATACATACATGCATTTCCCAAATAAAATAGCTATTCTGTCCTCCCTGTTTAAGGTACACGCTCACTATATAGTGCTTCATTTCTGGAATTCTATTTGAGGAAACTACTATTCTGTCAACATTCTCTTTTATTGCTTGTCATTGGGACACCTTTCTTTTTTGTTCTAACTTTTCCAGTGGGTATATATACATTTGGATTATCTCTGACTTTTTAGCCATTATTTAAGTTTTTACTGACACAGATTTTCCTACTAACATGGAAATACAACCTCTGTGGTCACACACTTCCTGGTTTTGATCTGGCCGGTAAGTACTAAAATACAAATCAACTTGCGTCATGATATTTTCAGCCTGACTGGAACCAATAAATCCTGGAAATTTTACACCAAGAACAGCATGGATAATGAAAAATGTTTCCTACAAGTACCATTTCCAATTTTAAGTGGATTTACTTCAGTCTTGTTCAGCTTACTTTCTGGTTAACATTCAGCAAAGATTTTAGTAAATATAGTGACAGAATATCCTAAAAAAATAATCATTCTGTTGCTAGTATTAGTGATACTTGCAGAAAAGAAATTCTGTTTTTTCAAACACATTTGTGCTAGAAACATGAGTTTAAGAGGCTGGTCTTCTTTGAAAGATAAGTAGATATAATATCTATTTATTTATACAGCTATTTTATTGCTTAATTTACAATTAAAATTACCAGAAATCTAGGCTGAGTATTAGCAATATTGTATTCAGTAACTGAATACATTGAAAGAGCATAGATACAAACTACAGAATAAACATTCACATTCATTATTATCCATGGCAAACTACTGAATCAAGGAACAAACTGAAGAATATGATTATGTGTGCTTGAACGACATGTTAGCAAACAAAACATCTTGCCAATGGCACATTTTGAAACAGAATCAGTATCCTGATTCACAGTCTCCTGTGACAGCCAACAGACAAAGCTGCTACTAAAATGTTCAAGGTCTTTATTTACTTAATTGTACTTACAGTATTATTGGGCATTAGCTCAAAACGACTATGCAGAAGATTATTGCTTATGTCCCCAAATTATCATTTGCTCTGAAAAGTTGTGTAGAGCATAGAAGTATTTTTTGTGACTATGTACCTCCTTCTATAACTAAATGTCTACATTTTAGTTGCAACATAATAAATCATCCAATAAGTACAATTAAGGTGAAGCAATGAATCATTTGTCTCAGAATGGAGACAAAGTACTTCATGAGAAGCCCCGTTATAGAGAGCAGTCTCAGGCAGGAGTTTGACTTCATAGACTTCAAGAACTTTGTGCCTTGCAGGCTGACCAGAATGTACAATGACCATTCCATTTAATTTCGTTCTCCTCTTTATTAAATGGGTCTCTCTCTCTATTTTTTTCCCAACAGCTATAAAGAAAGCAGAAGTAAAATATATTTTTTAATAATTCCTGTATTGAGCTTGAGTACACACACTTTCTTATTTTAAATAAAACAAGAATCTGGAAAATAAATCGGATTAGGTCAATAAGGTAAATTAAACTCAGAACTCAGTTATTAAAAAATGTTAAGCATAGGAATCTTTTCTTTTAATATAAATAACTCATCAGGAAAAAGAACTGAAAACTGGTTCTCTTACAAGTTTTAGCAAAATGGTCTCCTGAAATGTCTTCTCACCAAAAATTCTGGCCAAATCATTAACTATATGGAGTCTGTCCTTAAAATTAAAAAAATTAGCTCAGAGAGCATGGCTCTAGAACTGCAGATTCCCTACTGTTCTTGGCTTTAGAGTCTTCTATGGCCTGGTTAATGTTGTTTGATAGTATCCTGGCATGTACACATGACAGATGAACTGCTGCACACTTTCATGTACTACTTTAAACATTTAAAAACCATGGAAGATACCAAATTGCAATATACATCTGAAATACCAGACGTGGTAGACTCAGGGCTACTTGTCATATAAGGCATTAAGAAGATCCCACTAGGGGTGCTGAAACGATTGACAATGACTAGTCTTTAAAAAGACATAGATCAACTCAGTTATACTCTCTGGGGCCTAATAGTTTGGCAGACTGAGGATGCTGCAAGAATCTCAGACATAAGGTAATTGCCTCTTTCTCTTTTTTAATATATATCAGCAATTATGTGTTAAGTAATGTACCAGTAATAATCTATCCTTTTCTCCCAGACTTAATGTGACCAGGTATTATCCTGTACAAGATTCTTTTTGCTCTTAAAGGTTGCAAATTTGCTCTGTGTCAAACTGAGATCCTTGTTCTCTTCTGCTAGTATATTGTGGTCTGTAGGAGTGCCTATTAAGTTCACTATTATTAGGGGGTGTTACTATCATGTTTAAGAGGAGGAAATACTAGAACAGAATAAATTAATCCCTGGGAGAATGTTAGTAACGTTATTGTCCACTGCATAATTTTTCTTCACACACAACTAAAGTCCACTTGGACTGTGCAATGAATAAGTCATTACAAGAAAATAATTTGTACAATCTCCTACTATCACAGGTTTGAAACAATGTAATTCCTTCTGGATTAAAAGTTTTCTTTCTTATTGGTATTGGGTCTTCACTATACGCTTAACACAGGAGAATTTATTCTTCAGTGCAAATGCTTTTTCACTTCCTTATCACTCTTGTTTTGTCTATAAGACTGCTCAGTAAAACCTACAGAATTGTACAAAAATTCTCTCTTTGCTGGAACTAATTCTAGAGAAAGTAAATATAACAAGTCTAGAAGGTACAAATAAACTGTGAAAATTACAGTGGAATCCACCTCCCAGACATGATTTTCCTCAAGTTCTTATATTTCAAAATTCACTTCAAAGTTTTTCTCCATCTGTTTATGTCACTGTCAAGCTCCACTAGACATTCCTTTATCTTCTTCCCATGGCAGTGAAGAAACAGACTACTTAATTTTACAGTGCTACCTCTGTAGCACTGGAGAACCATAAGGTGGGCTTCACCTGTCAGGTGCATTCCTCTGTTTGGAAAAAAGAATGACATTCAGTACAAATGGGACTTTTTGTCCTTCTTGCATATTCTGAGATTGCCTTCTAGAAATGTTAAGAAAACTGTAAAATGAGATTGCAAAGGTTTCTCATAACGCAAAAAACATCAATTCATATATGTCCTTGTTTCAGCTGGAATGGAGTTAATTGTCCTCCTAGTAGCTGGTACAGTGCTATGTTTTGAGTTCAGTATGAGAAGAATGTTGATAACACACTGATGTTTTCAGCTGTTGCTAAGTGATGTTTAGTCTAAAGTCATGGATTTTTCAGCTTCTCATGCCCAGCCAGTGAGAAAGCTGGAGGGGCACAAGAAGTTGGGATGGGACACAGCCAGGGCAGCTGACCCAAAATGGCCAACGGGGTATTCCATGTGACGTCACATCTTGTATATAAAATGGGGGGAGTGGGGGCAGGGGGATTGCTGCTTGGGGACTAACTGGGCATCAGTCAGCAGGTGGTGAGCAATTGCATTGTGCATCGCTTGTATATTCTAATCCTTTTATTAATACTATTGTCATTTTATTAGTGTTATCATTATCATTATTAGTTTCTTCTTTTCTGTTCTATTAAACCATTCTTATCTTAATCCACAAGTTTTACTTCTTTTCCCGATTCTCTCCCCCATCCCACTGGGTGGGGGGGGAGTGAATGAGTGGCTGCGTGGTGCTTAGTTGCCGACTGGGATTAAACCACGACAATATAGTGCCATTTCCTTACTCTTTTTCTTTCATAGAATCATAGAATCACAGAATAATTTGGTCAGAAGGGACCTTTAAAGATCATCTACTCCTGCCATGGGCAGGGATATCTTTCACTAGATCAGGTTTCTCAAAGCCCCATCCAACCTGATCTTGAATACTTCCAAGGATGGGGCATCCACAACTTCTCTGGGCAACCTGTTCCTTGTGTCTTGCCATCCTCATTGCAAAAATTTGCTTCCTTATGTTCAGTCTAAACGTACCCTCTTTCAGTTTAAACCTATTGTCCCTTGCCCCATCACTACAGGCCCTGGTAAAAAGTCTTTCTCCATCTTTCTTTTAAATCCCCTTTATATACTGAAAGGCTGCAATAAGGTTTCCCCAGAGCCTTCTCTTCTCCAGGCTGAACAACCCCAACTCTCTCAGCCTTTCTTCATAGAAGAGGTGTTCCATCCCTCTGACTGTTTTTGTGGCCTTCCTCTGGACCTGCTCTAACAGGTCCATGTCCTTCTCGCAATGTGGGACCCAGAGCTGGACACAGTACTCCACGTGGGATCTCAGGATAGTTGAGCAGAGGGGGAGAATCACCTCCCTCGACCTGCTGGTCACACTTCTTTTTATGCAGCCCAGGATATGGTTGGCTTTTTGGGCTGCAAGAGCACATTTATAGCTCATGTCCAATTTTTCATCCAACAGTACCCTGAAGTCCTTCTCCACAGGGCTGCTCTCAATCCGTTCATCTCTCAGTCTGTACTGATATCAGGGATTGCCCTGATCCATGTGCAGGACCTTGCACTTGGCCTTATTGAACTTCCTGAGGTTCACATGGGCCCACTCCTCAAGGCTGTCAAGGTCCCTCTGGGTGACATCCCTTCCCTCCAGCAAATCAACTGCACCACTCAGGTTGGTATTGTCTGCAAACTTGCTGAGGGTGCACTCAATCCCACTGTCTATGTTGTTGATGAAGTTATTAAATACTATTGGTCCCAGTATGGACCCCTGAGGGACTGGTTTCCATTGAGACATTGAGCCATTGAGTAAAACACTTTGGATGTGGCCATCCAGCCACTTCCTTATCCATCTAACAGTCTATCTGTCAAACCCATATATCTCTTCAATTTAGCAGCCAGAATGTTGGGGGGGCCGTATCAAAAGCCTTACAGAAGTCTAGGTAGATTATATCCATAGCTTTTCCCTTGTCTACTGATGCAGTTACTCCATTGTAGTAGGTCACTAGATTAGTCAGGAGATTAATAATCCATAGCAGAGTGAGGAATATGCACTGAGCATATCAGCACAGCTGAAATCCCTCTATAGAAGGAATGGGGAGACACTGAGCCTCCAGGCATAGCCCAACCCAGGTGAAGAGCATTGCTTCTTTCCAGAACCCTTAACAATTTGCATTGGTATTACCTTTCAGGCATTTGCATTGATGGATCCTATGATAGCACTACTAAAAACAACATTTATATCTCAGGCATTACACTGGCTAACCTTTGTTCCTACTGAAATCCTTATTCTCTGTTTCAGTATAGTGCTGTTAAGCAGTCCTTTTATCACTATTGTTTTTACAAAAAAATAGCTTACTTATTATCTTTTGAAGAGACATCTTTGAAAAGACACTCATTCCCACCCTCAGAACAGATGTTTCACCTCCTGCATCAGTTGCTCATTTGTTGGTTAATGGTTTAGGTTTACATGCAAAAATGAATGTGTTCTTTCTGAATTAAGATTAACCCCTCTGATGATATTAAACTTCAATTTCCTGTCTTCTTTGTCCACCACAACTGCTGCATCCCATGTCATTTGAACTATTTTCCAAGGCCTAAAACCACACAGTCACCTCACCCACTTCTAAACTTCCCTGTGACTCTTGCAAGTTCAAGGACACACTTTCACTTGTGGTGTCCCATCTGTCTAAAACTTATCTCCTCTTCTCCCTAAGCCACTGAATCATTTCTTTAAATCTCACCTTAAAACCTCCCTGCTCTCTTTAACCTATGATTCACAACCTCTGGAAAACATTTTTGTGATATCCTTTATGAAGCATGCACAGTAAAAAGGAAATTTATTGTAGTTCTGCTGAAGCAAGCTATACTTGAAGTACTAATGTGACTGTGGATTAAGGGTTCTGTAGAGTCCACTCAAGATAGATTGACCCTTGCAGAATCTATTGAAGTCTGAGTATTTACATCCACTCACCTAAAACCTCATAGCTACACCCTTGCAGGCTTATAGGCTGTTGTCTTTCTTGCCTTTGAACTCAACTTTACTCCTGATGTCAGACGACACCACTGAGTTTTGCCCAGCTTCAACAAGGTGCCTATTCTGGGCCCAGTGGAACTGAATAAAAGGATGCAGTTCCCTTATCTGTCCCTCCAGTGACCAGTACCATTTCCCTCATCCTGACTTTAGATGCTCTCCAAAGCGAACAGGACTAGAAATGAAAAAAATCACAGCACTCCTCTGTTGATCCAACTAAATGAAAGTTTCGTCACTGTTTCCTTATCTAAGCAGACTGTGATAAATGGCAGATACAGGTGTCTATTATAAAATCCGAGCAAGACAAACAATTTGATCTTAGATTGGTTCTATCCAATTCAATGAGAGGATGCAGGGAGGCAAACTCAGAAAGCCAGATGGGCTACACAGTGAGGGGGAGCTCTAAGAAAAGATATGTGTGAAAATTAGTAGGCTGGTGTGGCACAAACCATATCATCCAGAAACTCATGTGAATGGTACCTATTTATAAGGCTGGTATTCCTCCCCATTCACGATGTAGCATCATTGTAGCAGGTAATTTTCTATACTCCTGTTGAAAAGGCCATTTAAATCTAGCTTTTTTGTTTAGCTCAGCGAAGCATTTTATGCTCATGCTTGTTTTTATGCCTTGGAATAATCTTGGGATGGAACTTGTTACCCTTTTTATTTAACTGACACTTGCTTGAATTATGGGGTTTTATTTTCAAGCATTTTGTACTGGTCAAAGAACTAGAAATGGAAGAAGAAAGCTCCAGTTCACATTCATGTGACTCTCAGAGTTGTGACTTGAAGGAAACACTCTAAATATTTACGGCTTGCAATATATTTTTCAATGTTGATAATATATGTGTTGGAATATATTAAACTGTGTGCATGCAAAAGACATTATAAATGTGGACACACATTTTCTGCATACAGGAAATCACAGAGATAGAAACACAGACACAAATGTTAATGTATTACTGTTAGCACCACACTACTGAAATACAGATTGCAGCACAGGCGTACAAGCAAAACCTTTCTATCTCCTGAGTGATTACTGGTATATGAGGGAACAGCATAAGAGGAAACAGACTTTGCAGAAGCAGGTATATTTTCTGTGGAGTTATTTCCATTTGCCATGAAAATATGGTTGCGTACGGGCAAATCTTTTTGACTGCTGTCTGTCTCTGAAAAGTATACAAGCTTTAACTGAATTGGCAGTCAATTTTGATAGAAATATTGTTATGCAAAACTCTTTCTAACAAAAGGTGTTCTGAACGATGACTTTCAGATTTGTTATTCTTCCTTTATGGACCTACAAATGGGGAAAAAAACAAACCCAGAGTATGAAATGAGGATTTCATTAATACTGTATTGTACCAGAGAGTACAGCAATACTGTATGTGAGTCCGTGTATGAGGGGTAGCTAAGGAAAATAAATGGATTAAAAATATAAAGGTCCAAATCCTTACTTTTCTTCTGGTGCTCTCAGTCCGTTACCATCAAACCTGCATTTCTTACCATATTCTCATACTTCATTTTCAACTTTGACTATAATTTCTAGGCATAGAAAAACATAACAGATAGGCACTCCAGGAACAATGGTTCATAACAATAACAAGTAACTATAATAAATCATAGATCTGTTGGGGAGGTCCAGTGCATCTAGGAAAGTTATGACTAGCATTTATTCTAGCTCTAAATCCCTGTAATTCTAAGGATGCTGTAATTCTTTAAACTGACTTCACTTCTTGAAAGTTCATATTGTCAAGTAGTTTGTGATCATATTGACTTCAACTTTTGTAGGTTGTTACCACTTAATTATTGCAGGTGTCTCAAAAGTATAATAAGTAAATGTAAAATATTGCAGAAAAAAGTTAAACCAAGATAAGATTTCTCTTTGATTTATAAGCAGTAGAGTTTGGAATGCTTTTTTGTTGTTGTTTGTTTTTACACACACATCAAAATAAGTAAATAAAATTAAATACTCACTCCTGTTATGTAACGAGGTCTGTACTGGATAGTTCCAAATAAGCCAAGTATGACTATAATAATGTGTATAAAATTTGCCAGGATGGGTGCCCACTGATAACCAAGGAAGTCAAATATCTGCCTCTCGAGCACAGAAACCTATGATTAAAAAGAAAAAGCATAAAGAGATTAGGACAGACCAGGAAACATCTATTAGGGCTTTTCCCCTTCCCATAACCAAGATAATTGCCCTGAGTTAAAAAAAAAACAACTTCTGTCAGCAGTAAAATTAAATAAGTTTGCAATGTTTCATCTTCTTGTTTTAATGAAAGCTGCATTTCTCACCGACAGTTTACTGAGTTATATTCAGTCAGCTGAAATATTCATGTGGGCAATTCTACCGAGATACTAAACTGTTCACTAGGATGGTATGTTTGCAGGAGGAGAAACACAAATCATTTTGTTATATACACCAGCAAATGCTATAATGTTATAGGGTATCTGTGCTGAAAATAAGTGGCATGCTTATGACATCTCGGCTACTTTGCTTCCACTCAGAAACATCATCCTTCAGCCTAGTCCTGTCTCTTTATTTCCATTATTTCCCTACCTTTTGATTTTTTCTCTTCCCTCTATCCTCAGCTATCCTGTCAGTGGGCTTTTACCTGTAACCAAATGACTTTTTGACCTGGTTCTACTCATAATGACTCTAGTTTACCTCCTCCCACTGTCACAAACATCAGCTGAAGTATAAGCTGTTACCCAAGACTCTAGATACTTAATTTTAGAAAGTGAATTAAGGGACAATCTTGGGCTGTTGATGACAGTTTTCAAGCAATACCATTCCAAGCAGATAAATCAGCGGAAAAACTGCATTTCTAACAGTATCAGTAGAAATAATTTCAGAATTTCAGAAATAGTAGGTGTCTCTTAACTGGTGTTCGGATTATGTCAGAATACAGCACTGCACCCCACTCCATAGGCAGAATGGCATGTTTTGACAAAAATAATATTGATGTGAATATTAGAAGGCAATGTAATGGTGAAGTGAATTTAGACAGAAAGTGTAGGGATTTTCTGTGACACCATTCCAACAATTTCACTAACTGGAATGGTGAACAGATGAGTTTCATGAAAATTTTAATAATAAAAATGAAAAAAAATAATGATAATAATAATAATAATGACAACAACAATGCCAACATCTCACACACAAAAGAAAGAAATAAAAAGCAGTCTATTACTTCATAAAGTTTCATTAAATGACAGGTGACTATTTACTCAGTTTATATTATGCTGTGGATTAATTGAATTAGGTGTATCTGCCACACACTCCTTTCATTCAAAAATTAACACCTTTTATGATGAAGTACTAAATGAATAATTAACTACTGTTCACCACTGTTCTTGCATGATATAGCTATGGGAGAGTTTTTCAATTTTCATGCTGCAGTCCACTGCCATACCAACACTTTCT
The DNA here is from genome assembly GCF_000737465.1 of Haliaeetus leucocephalus. Taxonomy (NCBI): domain Eukaryota; kingdom Metazoa; phylum Chordata; class Aves; order Accipitriformes; family Accipitridae; genus Haliaeetus; species Haliaeetus leucocephalus. Next base: position 326,087 of record NW_010972566.1, read on the forward strand.
TTTTGAAATTTAGTAAGAAAGCTTGCCATTAAAAAGACAGCCTACACTTATACCAGCGTTGCAAATGTAAAGAGTGTTAATTATATAGTACTTATTGGAATATGTTGAACTTTAAGATAGGGATTGTCAAAATAACCCTGGGGAAGTTTAACAGCCATATCATTTTGAATTTGAAAGTTCAGGGTTTCATGTCAACCACTGAATTCCTCTCTACAACAAAGATTCCTTTCACACAATGCATCCCACTTAAACCCAGTCTTGGTATTTTGTCTATGATTTTATTTTACAGATTTATTGACAGAAAGAGATTCTTGTCCTACATCATCCAAGATCTTAATGAACTGATTTGTGCTACCCTACCACTCTCCCTAGCAAAGCAACATCAGAGAAGAGTTCCCAGAATCCCAAGACATAATATTCTAATGGTGACAATGTGATAAAGAAAGAAAAGGAAGGCCAAGCAGTATTCGGAACTTCATGAAATCTCAGACTGCCTGTGTTTCTAAGTTTATCATTAAGAAATATTTCCTTGACTACTGATGTAGTCAGTTATATAAAAAAGACCAACAAGTGGCATAAAGCAGAGTTATGAATGTCTGTGTGAAGTCTATTAGGGGTATCAGCAAAAGACCTGCTACACCTTAGTGCTGTTAAACAGGTAACAATGGGAAAATTCTCACTCTGAGCACAGAGCTCTTATTTTCATCAGCTAGAGTAAATGAGAATAGCAAAGCAGTAGCAAAAAGAGTACAGATTGTACTAGCTTCTAGTATAGTAATAGTAGGGATTCAGCAAGTAAAAAAATACATGGGATGATGCAAATCATTCAGCCAGTAGGAAATCATACAGCTAAGTATGCCAATTATAGAGGAAAATTGCAGGATGGTAGCTAATTATACAAAAAAGTAGAAAACCTAATATTCCTGCTGCAACTTTAAGTTAAAACTGCACTCTCATGCATCAGGCATGTTTTGTTTTGGTATTTGGGTTTGGGGTTTTTTTTGGTGAAAGACGCAGCAGTTCCACCAAAACTCGTTTATGGCGCTGTGCTAAATAAATGGATATTCTGTGCGGATCTTCACTTCCTACCTGCCTAGCTAGATGACTAGCAATTTCTTCAGTATCAAGCAACCACTGCCTCAGATTTTGTGGCCATGTTAACATTTCTGGTGCGGGGACCTACCAGAAAGCATGGCATGCAAGGCAGTGGGTAAACGTCGGCTGTGCAGAACAAGGAGACAAGTCAGCACAACCTCTGTCCCTGTGTATCTACCTCACATTTGCCATAGGCAGACTTGCTATTAGACTTCCTTCCGTCACTCCAAGAAATCAGCTGTGTGTGGGGCCTGCTGGATATGTGAAATGGCAGCATTCTGGTAGACTGTGCAGAGATAAAATGCTGCGGAAATGCAGCTGCTGTTCCTTAGAAGATCAGAAGACTGCAGCAACATGCATTGCAGACTTATCAAATGGAAAATATAGGACAGAACAAGGTCTTTATTCCCACTTCCTGCAGAGATGAAGGTGGAGAGAAAATAAAAACAACCGACAAACAAACAGAAAAATAATATGGACTTTCTACATGCAGTTACTTAAAAAAAATCTCATTGGGTCTGTGTTTCTAAAAGGGGAAAAATGAAAAGTAGGACAAAGTACAGACCAAATCTATTAAAAACAGTATTATGTAGCTTCCTCCTCTTCCACAGATGCCAGCATCAGAAGGGATTTCCTTACATATCAAGAGAAAATATAGACCTGATTTTGATTTTTTTTTTCCTTTAATTCAAAAACTTAAAATTTTTGGTTAAAAACCTGCACTTCTTTCTCCAAATTATATCCACCAGCTTCAGATGCTTAATGATGTTTCAAGGACATTACAGAGAGAACGGAAAGGACTGACAAGGAAATATTAATCTTTAAAGTCTAGGAATAGATAAAGAATTGTCCATTTTCTCTCTTCTTCTTCTGGGAACAGAGTTTAAAATGAGAACAGGAAAGAGGAAAAATGGATGCTTTGGATGAAAAGTACACTATGGTAACAAAAGAAAAAATATGTTTTAATTCAGCTCCATTTTAATAATGCAGTGAACCCAAAATTTAGGGTTATGAAGAGTCAGTTCCTAATGTTTGAAAATAAACATCCACCATTGTCTTCTTAGGCTTCCAAATAAATAAAATATCATAGACAGATTATCTTATGTAAGCACTGATAAAATTATAGAAGAGTTAAGGGTAATTGCAGAACCATTTTTACTAATGCATTGTTTTTTCCAGACTTCTGCTAACTGTTTTAAATATAAATACAAAACAAACCCAGCCTGTATACCGTCAAGTTGGAATAGCTCAAACTATTTCCAGATTCTTGTCAGAGGCCGGTTGTTAATAGGTTAACAGTGTTACTGACCTTGAGGGATCTAAGAATTGAATTTCCAGAGGATAAAGAAAACCATTTTGAGATGATCCTTAAAGTATATGATTGGACTAAAATTTCAGACAGGAACCACAAAGGAGAAACTAGTCAAAAGATGATTTATAACACAAACTCCAAAATGGAAAATGACAAAGTGCCTTTCCTCGGAAAGCTCCTTGAGAAGAAACTCAAGCACGACTTCTTCACAATGATACAGAATCACAACTTTGCACTGATATAAATTAAAGTGCACACAAGCAGGTATGTACAGCCCCCGCCAGCCAGGGCCCTCGGACAGCACAGAGGCACCCAGTACTCTGGGGTCTGGGGCAGGACCACACTCAACTGATGGACTCACCAGCTCAGTCATGGTTACAGGCTCTCAGTCCACTCCAAAGGATAAGAGAATATTAGCTTAAATCACAGTGAAGGAGAATTAAGCAACCGTGGTTTTTATCATGACTGGTGCAGGCTAAGAATGAGCTACAGAAATTAAGCTCTAATCAGTAACTCATTAAGTCCCCTCAGCTCAATTGTGTTGCATCAGATGCCCACAGCTTCTAATCATTTGCTTGTGTTTTTAAGTTAGACATATAGTTTTTTAATGACTTTCAGTTCTTGGTTCTATGGCATAGAAAGTTAAAAAGAGTCCAATAAATACAAGTATTTGGGGCCTGTGGCTTACGAAAGAATTCTAATGCTATAGCCTACCTGCATCACATACAACATACTCAGCTAACCCTCCTCCAGCGGTTTCATCATTTTGAGGCAGAATGCATATATTTGTGCCATTCCTCAGAGAGGTTCATTTAATTTTTCATCAAAATTGCAGATAGTACCCTGAGATAGAGGGCCAGGTTACTCAATGAATTTTCCGCAGTTACCCAGCAGAAAAACAGAACAATATTTTGAAAGTCAAATACATACAAAATACACCTACACATCTGCAAGTGTGCATGTGAGCCAAGTCCTTTACTGCAAGACAGCAGGGAAAGAAAAAAAGATTTGGATTTTTCTTTGTAAGAAGACAGGCAAAACTAAAATGAAGTTCTATGAAGAACTGTGGACACAATGGTGTTCTCAGCACATCTAAAAAAAACCATCACAAGCACAGGTAATTCAAGTTAAAATCAAGAAGGAATTAGTTTCCACTTGTCCATTGGTTCCTTGAAGGAATCCCATATATAATACTAAGCCCCTGTCCTTAATCCGTTTGATGCTGCTGAGAGAAGGAATAGGCCTTCACCGCACTCGATAAGAAGGTAATCATAGTTTTTAAAAAATCCTGTGTAGGACCACATCCCTGCATCATATTGTGTACAAGTGGATTTCTGCTGTGACCTACTGAGGACAACAGGGCTCTCCAGGGGTACAGAGTGTATTCTAAGTCTCAGCTGCCGCCTTCTCTAACTGAACATAGTAATAATAAAAACCTGGTAAATACAAGCTTTCTACAGTAGGTTTTCTGTTATGTAGTAATGAGAAGCAGAACTATTATCTAAATAACACTTCAGTTATTATTACTCATGACATGAAAATAAGAAAGATTCTAGCCAAAGCTGAGCTGGTGAAGCTGACAGTTGGTTTAAATAAAAATTATTTACTCTGCACTGAACATATCTTCAGGGTATTATATTCACGATTTATAAACATTTAGACTCCACCATACATACAAGGAGACCCAGTGAGTCAAACAATAACAAAATCAGAACCCTGTCTTCCAAGTACTTCCCTGAAAGAAACACCTCCTGTGTGAGGAGGCAGAAAAAAAGAGGAAATTGCTGGCAAAATGCTTGGTCAACAAGTTCTGTTTTTGCAAAATACTTTCTCCACACAAGCTATGAAACACCAATATCCATGAAAAAGAGAAATGATGGGAAAAAAATGGGGGAGGTCCCTAATTTTACACTGAATGATTTGGTATTTTTAATACTGCTTCCTAAAATGATTTTTAGAATAACCTTATCAGAACCATTTTGCTAGAATTATGATAAAAAAAACTAATTAAATAAGTGTTGCACTTAAGACATGTTGAATTTTCAAACCTGGAGCAAATACTTGAATTCACGGCAACATTTTACATAGCTACACACAGCTGTAGAGATAATTGTCTCAGATGTCTATAGTTTTTTTTACTGTACAAGACCAAATTCACCTCTGCTAATAACTCAAAAAAACCAACAAAAATTCAGAATTTGTGAAGTGTAGTAGATTTCAACATTCTTGAAGCCAGAAGAGTATTTCAGTTCATTCATTTGTCTTCAGAGCAAAGTGTTATGTACAACTGCACACTTGATCCCAATGACTAGCTTAAATTGGTTGGGTTCTTAAGTTCGTGCTACAGTGTAGATCACAAACATTAACATCATGTTATACCAAAATTTTTGCATGTGTTTTTTAAGACTGTAGACTTTCTTGTTTCTGGCTGGCCAACACTAACAAGACTTAGATATGTATCAAATCCACATTTTTTCACATGCTTGAAGGAAAATTTGAAATATCAATCACTGTTCTACCGATGAGGCTAAATATTATGAATTTAGTATTACAGCTAAAGGATCAACTTAAGTAATAGTAACTTAGAGGTGCTAAGAGTTTTATTCCCCGTAAAGTATTTTATTTCCTGCTTATGAACACTTGTAATAACAATTTGTGCATTATTTTGATAAGACATATTTGCACTCCACCAAAAACAGGAAGTTAAGGATTGAATGTGCACAAAGGTGGTTCAGACTCAAACTGATAAATTGGGTCAAGTTGAGGTTCATTTTTACGTTAAAACCAAGATAATGTTATAACACAAAACACTCAGCTGTCAGGTCCCAGCTAGGAGTACAATAAGCATTTAGTAAAACCTGCCCGTGTGTTTTTTAGGAACATTCAAAATCAGATGAGCTGCACACACACGCAAAAAAAGAAGAAAGAAAATTATTAACAAAGCATTAGTCACAGAAGATAGAATTCTATAAGAACAGTTTCATATACTTGCTTAGATGTGATTTTTACTTTTAAAAGGCCAGATGTACAGACTGCAGGCCTGTATCACAGAGACAGAGATGTGAAGGCTGCCTTTTCCCACAGTGCTTCTGAAACTACAGAGTGCAGGGCAGATGTGGCTGACATCTCTTTGCCTTCCAGCTCAGGCCTGGAAGCAGTATAGCAACATAGTTCCTGCCCCAGCTACAGGACACTGCTACAAAAGCTGTGCCAGTTTACTGGTGCAAGCTTAAAATAGGATCAAGGATTATCAAAACCGCTTAAATATATGGGGAACCTAGCATTTACTGGAGGCAGTGCTCTGCATTGCTAGCTTCATATGACTAGCTGGTACAAAGTCAGGTAGGTCATTAGCGTGGTCTTGGGCTTGATGCCTACTTTGCTTATGTCAAAGCTCTGCAGAGACAGGTTAGCTGTGGCCGTGGCCAAAGCAGGGATCATGATAGGTGGGTTAGTGACCACTGGTGGAAATAAGTTTAAGCACTGCCAACATGCTCAGCCACATCTTCCCCCATTATGCCATTGACAACGGGAAGATCAGGACCAATCTCTCAGATGTCCCCTTCCACATCCCTGCCCTACTCCTATTCCTCTCTCTCTCTCTCAATCCTTCACATCCTTCTTCTAGCAAGACCATAGAAGCCCTGGCTCTCACACCTCATCTTTAAGGTGACAAAATTCAATTTTACTGACACTACTGAGAAGCCTTGAGCCAGTTCCGAACATAAAAATGATTTTGAATTTCATCTTTAAGGTGACAAAATTCAATTTTACTGACGCTACTGAGAAGCCTTGAGCTGGTTCTGAACATAAAAATACTTTTGAATTAAACCTTAATAATATTTTATAATTGCACAATCTGAATTTGCCTGCAGTAAAGCCTGGAAGCAAAATCAAACATTCAGAGAACATTCAGAAAGATTAGCCTTATCTAATACTTTTAAATTGTTTCTGTCTTTATGGAAATATTTGACAATAAAACAGGTCTCGCTTTCATTCACAAAGATACAACTAGTTTCTACACAGTGATTCAAATTACAGTATATTACATCTGTAAACTCAACAAAGATGAAGTAATGCTATTATGGAGTTGACAAGAGGATGTATCTAGGGTATCTTAATTTGAGATAGTGAAACTATCTTCTGTATATGTTTCTTCAGCCAAAAATAGAATGTGGCGTAACACCTGAAAAAAATTACCTTCTAACAACAAAAAATTAGTCTCTACTCCTCAGCAGGAAAGGCACACCTGTAAGAAACTTCATTAGCTAAATAATTTTGAGTGGTATTGGCAGGGATCACTCACTATCTCATCAGGACTGAGTCTTGTGATAATAAGAACCAGGCATTCAGTATCAGAGGAATATATCAAGTGAAAATAGCCAGTCTAGAGTCACTATGGTGGTTTTACTTGCATTCAGACATGTATGAGTGTCCACAAAGCAAGAGAGAGGACAACAACTAATGCATGTCAGAACTGTAAGGCACAGAGGGCTCCTTGCTTTGTAGTCACTCATTCCACAACTAAACCTGGATAAGCAGGATGCTGACTTTGTCTGACCTTACAGAAATCTCTCTCTTAAGATGCTCCTGCTGGAATAGTCATTATTCTTACACAGAATATATGAAGCAGCTATTACTTTTTCATGCCTTGGCATAGCCTGAAAACTGGCATTTAAACTATGCAGACCACTTTATGGAAGAGAGATAATTGACATCAGTTACAGTCAGAAAAGTTTCTAGCTGCTAAACTTTGCCTATTACCTGTGTATAAAACCATTAGTCCTTAAGGAACTCAAAGTAGTGCTGAAGGCAGCAATGCATCTTCTCTGCAACATGGCTACCTTAAGTCAGACTTGTCATCTGCTTTCTGCACCAGAGTTCCAGGGACAAGCACGAGGTCTCAGATCTCATCTCCCAGATGCCCAGTGACGCAGACCCAGCACCTTTAAATTCAACTACAGCTAGGGAACTTCGATTGCTGTCTACTACCCAGTTCCACAAACAGAAATTTCTATCCTAAAGGTGAAGGAGTTTTTTGTAAAGAAAATGGAATATTCTCATAGGCTAGTTAAAGATTGTTGATTCAACTCAAGAATCGTTAATTAGAGCCAGCCAATTTGCAGCAATTTTCAATATTTCACCGTTTGTATTCAATCTGCTTTGGAACATGATTATAAGAAAAAAAAGGCAGCATATGAAACACTCTGTTCTGTCACAGGCATTACAGGAAAACCCTAGGTCATTGGGCAATTGGGATAGGGGTCCCCGTTCCAAACCCTGCGGACAGCTAGAGTGAGTCAGTCAGACATTGCCCTCAGAAAGATCCCATTAAACATTTCACGGAAAACGGGAAGGGTTTTTTTCTGGTTTTATGAAACAATATGTTTAAATGAGAAGAACTCTAAGCTTTCTGTTTTAAATAAATACAAAACCAATCACCTGCCCCTGGAAAGCACAGCCTCTGTAATATAAGTAAGTAGTACAGATTACAGTCTCATTCTCTTACCTCTTCCAACATTAAAGCTATAATAAAATTAAAAGGCAGACTGGCCATTCCTTTTCCCTAGCCCTGATGACAAATGTAATGAATAAAAAGCTAGTCTGTAATGACTAATGTACTAATACTGTATGTTGACCTCTTTTTAGTATGCCAGTTCATGTATGCATACAAATATCTTCTTAAGTACATTGTTTCTGAAATATTATCTGTTTGCAGCCAAATCTTATCAACCTACAAGGTAACAAATAGTGAAAAATGGAGTACTATAATAAAGTTCTGGCTTAAGAGACAGTGAATCACAAAGCTCTACTCCCAGTCTGTTAAGACTGTAAAGTTAAAAATGTGAGGTTCAAGGAAAAGGATAGATGCAAAACTCTGACAAAAGACTAAACACACATGATGAATGCTCGTTATATTCCACAGTGCTAATAGGTGCCACTGTATCCCAGTGATGAGAATGGTGTCAAAATATTCCACTTCTGTGCGAGTAGATTGTCCAAAACCAAAATATAGTTGGATCAAAATTAAAATGTTCAAACAAAAGGGAGAAACAAGAAAGGAAACAGAGATACTAGAGAGGGATATAATGGGCCTTCTTATTTGCATAAATGTTTACTGCAGTCAATAATGTTTCTCTGATTTACACAGAGATAATTTACATCAACTAATTTGAGGCTAAACTCTGATTTTTACTGGGTATTTTGTGTAAAGGTTAGTGTTGAGTGTCCTGGATTAAACCCATTTGTTTGTCCAAAATATGCACTCGAGCACAGTAGCAGTCTCTCAGCAGGTATTTTGATGATGACAACATTGTTAAATATCTAAAATAAGATTTTTTATTATTTTTTTAATTTGCTTCTGTACTTCATATGGTAAATAGTGGTATACATCTTTGTATTGGAAGAAGAATGACATCAGTTTGCTGACACCAGTTGGTACCTTAATTACGTGATGAAGGCTGGAGAAGGCTGCCTAACTAACCTGCATAGCTGACATTATGGTGTTTGTGGAAGTTTTTTGCTTCATAAAAGAGCCAATCACATACAGTAAAACAAAAATTGCTTTATTGTCACAAATCATCATCTCCCCTTCTACATTTGCCTCTAAATCTTAGTTTTCCCCACCTTCCAATTTGCTTTCTTTAATTCAGTGCTCACAGCAATTCTCCCTGGAAGCAGCAAAAGCTATAATCTAGAACTGCTGCAAGCTCTCCTCCAGCAGAGCCCTACCCCTGCCAATAGCTGCCATCATTCAAGTGGCACTTGCTGGCATGATAGCACAGAGTTGCAGCAATTTCTTTCCACTTTTCCATACCTCATATCCCCAGCAGTTCCAAGGGGGTGATCACCTTGCTGGTTTGATGAGGTCTAGAAAACTCAGCAATAATTATTGTGCTGGCAGGGCTGAAGGCAGCCAGCATCACTAAGGCAGGAATTGGAATGCAGCCTAACCAACATAGCAGAATCTACTAATTTGTTGCACTGACTATTTTGTTGTAAGAAATAATCATGAGCCTTGTGATAGACTATGAAAGGCAAATTAAATTGCCTGAGCCAGACTCTTCTACAGTACCTAGGAAAAAAAAAAAAAAGAGAAGGAGAAAGAGCTGACAATTTTAGGTTAGCTGCTTAAATCTAGCCATTTTAAATGCTCTGTCTTGTTAGTAAATGACCTCTTGAATTACACAAAAACCAATCATCTATCCAATCATGATCTGTCGAAAAAGAGGTGTTTATAATTGTTTTTGACCAATTTAGTGTGGATTAGACTAGGAGAGGAAGGCTAACATTGTTCAATTTAATTTCATACCATATGCTATCTTACACAAGATTGCAAAAAATCAAGTAGTGGAGCTTTTTTCTTATAATCATTTTAGTCAATGTTTTAAATGATGTATGTCTACTGACGTTCTAACCCTTGCTAGACAGTAGCTTTTAATACAATTATTTACAGGGTAAGTACAATGTCTTTTTCAAAGTGGACTGCTATTATTAATAAAACAATAGGAAAAAATAACATTTACATAACATCAAGTGTCTGTGCATTTCTTAATGGTATAGGTGACCTCTCTAGAGACAGTATTTTTAACTCAAGAAAAGATAATCTGATAATATTGTGTGTGCCGCTTCTCTGCTAAAGCAAGAGCGTACCTTTATGCAATGAATGCTGCACCTGCTGATTCCTGCTTTGTGTTGCATGGCACTGTTTTGACTGGGGTAATGGTTTACCCTGTGGTTTATCTCTAGCCCGATGACATACTGATTAGAACTCCATTTACAATGAAGATGCAGGCAACTGACCTCCCTGGCAAATAGTATAGTTAGGTGGAAAAGGAACTTACGTTAATGAGAACTCCCTTCTTTCTGAGTGGTAAAAAAATAAGCAAAGCAGAGTCAACCTCTTTCACCCCTGCTGCTCCATTACTGCAGCCAAGGAAAGAAAGGATCAATGCCCATTCAAAATGCCCCGCTATTGACAGGTAGTTCTACACTGGAGAGAAGAAGGAATAGATAAAGCTTGTGCACATCTGAGAAAATATGAAGAAAAAACAGGAGTCATCAAATTTTCCCTTAATTTGTCTCACTATACAAAGAAAATCATGCCATAAAGTAAAGTACCAGGGTAAAGTCAGCGTTGTATTTTGGGCAACTAACGAAAGTGCCAGCAGGTTTCTGCCAAGAGCTGCCAATGGTTGTCAGTGCCTATGATATTTTTGAAGTGAAGTTCATGTTCTTGCTTTGTGAGAAGCTCAGGTAGGAACAACTGCTTCCTGCATAGTTGCCCTCCCCTATGTGAAACTGCCTTCCCTGCTGTGGTAAATGTCGCTAAACTGCGATCAAGTCTCTTCCTTCTTCCCCTGCCCACAAAGAGGTTTCACCACATACATGGATGTCAAACCCTTACAGCTGAGCAAATGAACCTTCCCCATGTAATGACACTACTTTCCTAGGAAAGAAGACACTGGCCCATCCCAGTCATAACTTCGATTTAGAGAGCAGAGGTGAGGCCCAATCTACCTAATTTAGGACCCTAACTTCTGTCTACATTTTATGTATTGAATCTCCACCAAATTTCTGATATACTCAGTGAAAGAATGTGTCTCTGAAGGCCTCCAAAGGGATATCTGATCTGACTAACTGCAGGTTCCCAAGTGAGGCAAGCTGAATCTGATCCATCCGTTTCATCTAAAAGAGTTATAATTATTACTAAATTAATTGATACAGCTGATAGTCCCTGAATAAATTGTCAGGCTGTATATTGTTGCAGGGACTGCCACAGATTCCCCATGGGATTCAGACAAAATCTTTTAATCACAGGGTAACACACCTAGGCAGTATTTAAATCCTGATTTCAAGACAAAGTCACTTGGAACTGTAGATTTCATTGACATTCTCCAATTAATAAGTTCCTAACTTATTTCAATGTTTCTGTGTATTTTATTTTGTATATCAGTTTAATCAGTAAGGTGAAAAGTCCTTAAAGGTAAATATTAGTTTTCAGCATTATTATACACTGGACTTTCTCTTCCGCCCTTGTAAAAGGAGACCGGGAACCAGAGGTGACACCAGCTAATGTCCTATCAACAGTCAGTGTGATGGAGTAGACATTTGGTCAAATGTTATTTAATCAGTTTCTTCTCTTCCTGTATTGCAGACTACAATTAGGTCAGATTGGGAAAACATTTTGATGAATATAATTTGTTGTGGGAGAATCAACACTACTTTTCCTGAAGGATGTTAAGAATGAGTGACCAAACTTTCCCAGTATACCTGTTCTTCCATAAAGCTTTTGCAATACTGACCATTTGAAGAAAGCATGCTGTCAGAAGAGGTTATGTATAGAAATGCTGAAGTTTTCTGACTATCCAAATTTGCAAGGTAGACAATGTTAAAATTGATAGCAAATTGTTGCAAAGGATGTCACAACACTGAATGACTAGGCATCAAAATGGCAGATGAAATAAATTCCTCATAAATGCAAAATGATGTACCTCCCTGGGAAAGAATATTTAACATACACAGTAAATGGTTCTAAGTTAACTATTACTACTCAGGAAATTATAAAATTATTCCACATAGTTAGCATAAAATGTCAGCTTGATGATAAACAAACCCCAAATTTTAGAAATCATTAGGAAAGAGTGGGCAATGAAACAGAACTGCACCATTGGAGAGAGCACCACACTTGCAGTAGTAGACACAGTAAAACTGGAAAATTCCAAAGAAATATAACAAGGATGATCAGAATGATGGAGGGTTTCTACTGAGGACAGACTAAACCAATTAGGATTCTTGAAGTCAGTAAAGAGAGAGCTGTAAGGGGATATGAAAAGGTCTTCAAAGTCAAGGATGATATAAAGTAAATAAGTAGGGACCAAGTTTATTATTTCTCCTAGTACTAGCCATAGAGGCAGCCATCTGCAATGATGTGAGAAAAACTGAAAACAAAAAAAAGGAAATATTTTTTCACAGAGTGAATAATGAAACTGGGAAAACTATTGTCACAGGCTTTTGTGTTTTAGACAGAAAAAAATTAGAGAATTTTATGGAAAATTAGTCTACTGAGAAGAGTTAAAAATAAAGGTCTGGCCACAACCTTTGGTTTAAGAAGTCTCATAATTACCAATTGCTGAAACCTGAGAGGGTAAATTGAAGGAATGGCCATGCTGTACAGGGTCCTGCACTGTTCGCTAACCAACTGCTACTGGCTGCTGCTTGAGGCAAGTTTCTGTGCTTGGGTGATCTTTTCTTCTCATCTAATACAGCTTTTTTTTATCTTCCATTTGCAGCAGCTTACAGGTTTTGTTTTTTTCCAATTTAAATTGCAATTAAATTACTGCAAAATTACAAATCATATTAAAAATATGCCCACTGACAGCATACAAGAATATGTATGCTTATGCTTAAACCACAGAATATTATGCCTTCAGACTTTCGAAAGTGTTAAGATTTAAATTGGGTCAGGAAAAAAAAAAAGATCTAAAATCATATTGCCTAAACTTATTTATAAAATTACTTTTAAACACTATCATTTCAGAGACATCCCCCCTTTAAATTTCAGTAACAGTGCAGGACAGTAATCTCAGGTCCTGTAAAAAGCTGCTCTCTAGTGGCTAATGGGAAAGACCAAGAATTAGGTGAGTATAACTTGAAATCCCTTCCTTTATTTACAACTCCTCATCCATCTGTTTCCATTTTAATCTCATTGCATGTGTTACATAACTTTGAAGTTGAACAACACGAGTTCAAAAATTTTGAAGAATACTGTAAAAGGCTCCACTAACTTACATGTCAAGATATAGGGCAGGCAAAGGGAGCGAGCAAAACTGCGGCACAAGTCAAGTATTTATGGATAAAATGGAACTACAAGAAACCTCGGGCCCAGTTTGAATTTATCCATCCTTTGGGACTTGTAACTTTTGTCTACCCTGGAACAGGTATTGATGTGTTGATCCTACTCGGCTATTCCTCTTCAATTGTTCTGCTCCTCTGTGGTCATTAGCAAGCCTAAATAAATAGATTTGGAAGTCTGTTGCTGTGTCTTTTATCCAAAGGTTCTTGCAAAAGGACACGAAATACCACTATCTTCATTTTAAAAATAAGGACCTGAAGAACGAGAAGGACAGAGACCTATCGAAGTTCACCCAAACAACAGTTGACTGTTCCAGCGTGGAGAATAGCTGACATCCTCAGTCCTGCTGAGGGTCCTAACTGGTGAAGTATACAGCCTTTGGCTGCACACAACTTTTAGGTAGCAGTTTCCTTTCATTATCAAGAACCAGAAGAGCCATCTATCCATTTCTAAAATACACCTGTTACCTGTATTATTACCTAGCTCTAAAAATGTATGCCATGAAAAAATGGAAGACTGTGAGGTACATTAATAATAAGGTGATGGTGTTCCTGATGCTTTAAAGGCATCCAAAATATGAACATTTCCTTATTTTAATTAGCCCTTTAATGGGATGAACACTAGCCAAAAGGTGACACATCTGGTAACTGCTACAGGATACACCCCCACTCAAAACTGTCACTGTAATAAAAACAAATCACTAAGTGTATTTCCACATGAAAAAATATCACTCAGATATGGCAGATTAGTGCTACATCATGCAAGCTGGAGCACAAGATAGAAAAAGTCTTTTGCATGCCTAAAGTGTAATGTTTGAGGAGAAAATACATGACCTACGAAGCCTGGATAGGAAGAATGGAACAGCAGATGGAAAACTCCAGTGAGTGCTTCATCAGCCACCTGCCAACCACTGAATGGTGGCCAGTAAAAAAGCTACACCTTATTAAGTTATAAAATGGAAGGTGAAGACGGCACTAGTGGGAAAGTGTAGCAATTTCAGGTAATGATGTATAGTTTACACTAAGCATAAGAAATTTGAGTTCTGCTTTGAAAATAGCAGAGGTAACTGAAGTAATGAGTGGGGGCAAGGCACACAAGACTTGGTTGCTAACTAACCTTGTAAGTCTTCCTAAACACCTAACCTCGAACTTGAAGCTTTCCGTACCTAAACTAGCTATCTGTTTGCTGTGTGTGACAGAACATGAATGAGTCATTTATTTTTATGACAATGATGGTGGCAAACAGGTTGGATAAAGGAGTTTCCTCCCTGTATCATCTAGCTAGGACCTTGCACAATTTCCTTGAGATACAGGTAGCTATGAGTTCTAGGCTCCTTGACCTTCTACAATTACCTTATGCTACACAAGACATATCCTCTTAGAAGAAGAAAAAATAAAAAAGACTAAGTTTAAGAGACCTCCAAACCACAATTACAGTACTTTGTTCTTGTTTTGAATCCACAAAGGAAAATAACTAGAGATAACAGAAAACACAAGCAGTACGCAGCCAGCTGGTATCAAAAGTCTATAAATAAACTGCATTATTGTAGCTATGATGCAACAATTTCATTGCCTTGGAAAGCAACAGTGTTACCAATGGCAAACAGTTAATGATTAAAAAGACAGAGATCTGGACACAGAAAGTAATAAGGTAGGGAATCAACCTTTTTTTCCTGTTATTTAAAGCTAGCAAACATGGATGTAAGATGCACTAGGTTGACAGTACTTGCAAAAAAGATTACTTATGTACATGTCTAATATAGACTTACAAATCTGAGCTTCTTACTTCTGTGGTTTTTAACCATTTGGGTCATAAATGCAGACAACATGAAAAATAATTCTTCTTGTATCTAGATATAATGACTACAGTGGCAGGCAACCCAGTACTATTGTCTGAGAGATAACATCATCAGATAACACAGTCAAAATAATAGGAACCAATATAAACACACTCTAGAAAAATATCATTAATTTTTTTGCACAAATGTTTGAGATAGTGTTAAGAAATTGTTAAAAAGAAAGAGAAAGAGTTATGGTGTTATCGTGTATGTTAATACGATGTTGTTCATTCCCATTGTGTTTCTTAACTCGTGCCATTTCTCCATGTCACTGTGCTCCTCATTCTGTCCTTCAGTGGTGGATGTATGTACAGCTGAGGAACCCCATGTTGTTCTTCCAGAGCCTGTTTTATGGGCTATTGCCTAACACAAGTTTCTGTGATTGCACAATATCTGCTAGGGCAGCATTTGATTACTAAATCCAATTAAACTATTGCACTTCCATGCATGTATATAGCAGAGACTGTCTCAAAAAATATAGAGGCCATATTAACCTGTACTATCCACTTTCCTCAACATTTTTCTCAGGATGATTTTTATAAGAAATCACTTCAGATTTTGGTGATTACCTTTTAATTTATTTAATTCAACACTATAAACTAACAAATTTATCTTTAGTGAGCAAATGTATAAACCTCATACCTCATAGTCATTAGAAACACGAAGCCCAGACACAAACAACGCTCAGATGAAAGAAAACATCTCCAAGTCATGTCGTTTCCATTCTGGTATTGTTAATTAACTCACATTTTACTTGTAAACCTGTGCTGGGTGCAGGTGCCGAGGTTTTGGCAGCGGCGGGATGGAGGGCGACCTCTGTGAGGAGAGGCCGGGACTGCCCCATGCCGGACACGGCCGGTTCCAGCCGGTTCCAGCCGGTTCCATCCGCAAGGCACGGCTGAGGCCCGCAGCCAAGATGGCGGCGCCTCAGGGAATGCGTGTGTGAGGAAGGGCAAAACACTGCCTGTGAGCAATGAGTGAGGGAAAAAAGTGTGAGAAACAGCCCTGTGAGCTCCAGGGTGAGACTAGAAGGAGGGGAGGAGGAGGAGCTCCTGGTGCCTGAGCAGAGATTCCCTCACAGCCCCTGGAGAGGCCAGGCTGGAGCAGGGGAACAGCATGAGGAGGAAGGAGCGGCGGAAAGGAGTCATCATGGGCTGACTCCAAGCCCCCATTCCCCGTCCCCCTGTGCCACCTGAGGCGGGGAGGTCGAGAAGTTGGGAATAAAGGAGTCAAGTTGAGCCTGGGAAGGAGGGGGGGTGTGTGGGAAGTGCTTAGTTTTTGCTTATCACCATCCAAATCCATTTTAACTAGCAATAAATTACGTTAATTTTTCCCCAGGTTGAGTCTGGTCCATGACAATAATTGGTGAGTGATCTCCCTGCCTTTATGCTGATCCACCAACTTTTTAATCTTATTTTCTCCCCTGTCCTGTTGAGGAAGGGGAGTGAGAACAGCAGGGTAAGCGTCTGGCAGCCAGCCACGGTCAACCCGCCACAAAATGAAGAGAAACATAAACACATTAGACCTGAGTTAATATTACAGAATCTATTTATTGGACCAAAAAATATTGCTCTTAATGATTATGATTCTGATTAAAGATAACTTTCTTAGGATTTTTATAATTATTGACCATTTCTGCAGAAGTCCGTAAAAACTGCAAGTGGTGGTTCACCACCTCTGAGGCTCTCAATTTTTAAATAACCTTTGTTCAGAATTGGTTTATACCAGTTACATGGATACTTAGCACAACAGCCTGTATGAGTATATAGTAATTTCATTGATCAATATTTCTTTGAAAAATAAGGTCTCTGGCTTTTCAAAATTTGAGCTGTTTTACTAACCTACATGAAAACCACTTTGTTTTATCAGGAACTGTACTGCTACTGGAGCTGTAGTGAATCTATTCTCCCCTGACTTGCCTGACTTATTCTACGAAGCCTTCAATTATTTTGGTTGAGCTTGCCTCGTCTTGCTGGCCTTTACAGAAAACAGAAGGCACAAAAGATAACTGATGTTTCCCCATCTGTTTCCTTAATAAATGCCCTCTGCTACAAAGGACTGGTGTGCAGACAAGAAAATAGGACTCACTTATCAAACCATACACCCAGTGCTGCCAGAGATCCAAGCTGTGTTTTGATAAGGATTTCCTGGATGATGCAACAAAATTCTGCCTGAATCTCAGAGGTATCTTAGGCATCTGGCAAAAACACTTAATCCAGATCATGAAAACAAATCACTTTTAATTAGTCAAGTCCTAAGCCCATCTCTCCCTGCCCTCGAAAAAAAAACCCTCCAGCTAAAAAAAATACCTCTGGCTCTAACATTGAAAACATGATGCCATGTTATCTCCTAAAGACCCCAAATGACAAGATTAAATAACAGAAAAAAAGCCAAAATCAAAATCTGAGTTGTATGTAAACATAAATCAACCTTCAATTTGCAATCAGAAAAATCCATATGTGATTACTGTGTGTAATACTCACGAATTATTAGTCTGGTTTTGGATATCTTTTTAAATGCAGCTGTATGAAATCACAAAATGTTTTCAAATACAGACACACTAACAGCTAAAGGCATTTTTGTTCTGGTCAGTTATTTTATTACAGATAAAGCCTTGTATCTTTAAACATATCCCATAGAAAGAGGGATCTGGATGCTTCCTTTCTTTAATCTCTCCTACCAGTGATGAATTTCAACATGATACTAGGCACTGGTGATCTTTCCAACCTAATTGGACAAAAGTGCTTTTCATACCAATGCTGTGATCGCAAAGGACTCTGACAAGGACGCTCCACTCCCTGCACCTTGCGTGGAGGATGGGCTCTGAATCTCACCCTGCAGCTCGTATCTGGCTTTCTCCAGAATACCCTATGTCACCACACAGGGCCAGCTCTTCATCTTTTCTATGTCAGACAAAGGAACTCCAGCCAAGGGAATCTAAGGCATGCTGCAGTCACAGATGCACCAGGTAAGAAAATAACTGAAAAAAATATTCATATTCAAGCTGAAAGTATCACTTCATCCTACTTCACTCAGAATAACCCAATTGTTCAGGTGCCATGTGTATGATCTCCTTTTTGGCATTGTGTGTTATAAGCCACTGCCAGAGGCAGAACATAGAATGAGATAAATCAATGATCATTCCCACATGCCAAACCAAGAAACTGTCAATAGGGTGAAGCACATTCCAGTTTAAATGCCTGAAGCACCTTCCATATGTCTTAGTAAGGAGTGGGGGTCCCTGACTGGATTAGTCCTGATAGCTTCGGAAGGAAGCAATGCATTTCCCAGAGAGCTATCACTCTGGAGAAAGGAGGAGGGAGAGAAAAGGTTTTATAGACTACAGAGCTCTTTGGCAAAAGGTCAAACCGTAGATGAGCATTACTCTTCAAGGAGAAAAGACAAGAAGAGATTGAAAATGGTACTGTTACAAAACAAAACAAAAAAGCAAACTCAAAAACTGATGAAAGAGCTGAGATAAGAAGAAATCTGTGGCATAGCAATTAGATAGTTTTGTGGTGCTTTTCTTTACAGACTGAAGTTTCTGGATTTGAAATAGCTCCTTTGGAAAAAGATTTTCTGAATAGGTTTTATAGTTTATTTCTCTGGATACAGATCGCTCTAACAACTTGCAGAACTGCAAGAATGAGGATAATTGTAATTCTCATACTGTGGATATTATTGTCTCTGCTCTTCCTGAAAATGGAGCAACAAAATTAACCTAACATCTGAAAAGGGAACAGAAGAAAGCCTGTTGTCTTGCTCTTCTTGTGAAGGGAACAGATTTTAATTTTTTGTTTTTCCCTTCAGTGATGAAGAAAATACTTCACAGTGAAAAAAAAATGATTAATGGTTTGGAATAATGCATCATGAAACCAGTTTTCAATTCTGAATTCTTCTGTGATCAACAGATACAATTTACAAAAAAAAAAAGGGAAGGCTTATGGTTTTTTCTCAGTTATAGACTTTGCATAAAGTAAAAATGTCAACTTTTTAATTATCTTTGTCAAAATAAGGTCATTGTGTAATTGCATTTTGGTGTCAATGAACCTTTGGTAAGTCCTCAAACAAGCATTTCAGGAATAGGCTCCTAATCCGTAAGTTCTACTTTGTTTTACTGCATAGGTTTGAAAAAAGGTAACCAAAAAATCCCTATCTTGGAGTTTTCTAAAGCAGCCCTAACCCACTGCTTTAGCAAGCACAGAAGATGAATTGATACATCCTCAAGCCCATTGCTGCATTGACACTTATAGCCCAGGTTTCTCTGTGACACACTGCTGTCCCAGTGAAACCCAGGCATTTCAATATGACTTCTCCAACCTGGAGCAAAAGGATTGAAACATAGACATTAAATCTGACCAACTGTAGTGATGGGCAGGTCACCTAAACCACTATCCTTAAACCACCACTGCCACGATAGCTTTGCTCCTTGTCCTCTGTCTTTTATGACCTTCTGATTGTCCAGCAGTATGTCCAGATACTAATGATAAGCCTCAATCGTCATATACACCCTGTAGTCCCCTCTGCCAGGGATCCCAGCAATGACCTAAGGAAAAGACTTGGTTACGCTGTGGAGGTTCTGAGTCTCATATGTGCTGAGGGGTGCATGCATGCTGTGGCCATCGAGGAGATCAGAGAAAAAACAATAGCTATGAAATTTCCTTGCAGTCTTGCAGAGTTGCTCTCAATGATGCCACTAAGTCAGTGTCTTTCCTCTTTGCCTAGCCATCACTTTGCAAAACACACAGTATTATCTTACGGAAAATAGTGTATTAGGAAAAATAATGTAAGCAATTAAGAAATACAGGAAATGCATGTGTGAAGTAATGTGAGTTTTAGGTAGCATTGACCAAATCCAATACATCACATTATACTGTATACATATAAGCTACTTACAGAACTTCCATCACAGAACTGAGAGCACCTCACGTGCAAGTTTTCTTCTGCTTTTGAGACTGTAACTGTTGTGCGAGGGAGGATGATAACGCTTTAAGAAATATTAAAGAATGTCAGCAGGCTTTTTAAACCTGTCTTCTAGAGGCAAATACCTCTTGTTCAGAGTCCTGGAGGGACAAGCACTTGCCAAGCTATATCATTCCAATTTCATTCCTCCTCCTCTTGCCACTCTATATAAACTATCCCTGTGTCAAACTAATTCCCCTCTATCAGCCTTAGCTTCCATTGAGAAGTTCTTTGTTTTCTTTCTTGTTAAATTTTTTTTCTGTATGTTCTGTTGTTAAGATGGTAAATTCTTCTGACTGACTTTTCAAGGACACTTTATGGAGACAGCTTTATGCTTCAGAAAGCTATACTTTCTCAAGACAAGGTTTACATCTCAGACAGAATTCAAAATTTCATGTACAATGTTAATTTATATCCCTTAAAAGATACTCTGTCATTTGAATGAGCTTGTACTAAGCCATTGGGATTATTAAATTGGTTTCGGATTGCTTGTCTTGCAGTTTCCCTCTTCTTACCTCCTCCACAACAATACATTCTGAATACAATTCCGATTCTGTAAAAGTTCATTATTAAACTTCAATTTTACACCTACTCCAGTGGGAAACCTGAATCAGACCAGGCTTTCCTGTGGAGAATGGTAGCTTGTACTGATTTGCCAGTACTTATTGATGGACCCTTTTCAAATAAAATACTCAAACATAACCAAAACAGCAAAAAGCATACCGATTTTTAAAAGCCATACTGGATGGAATTTTTTCTAGAACAGATGGCTGGAATAATGCCAGTGCCCTTAATGAAAAACACTTATGCCTATAGACCATTCTGACAGCCAGAGATCCCTGCTGCTTAAAAAAGTGTACAAGAATGTCACACACAAGACAAAGTCTCCATTTGCCAAGCAAGATGTGTTGCAAACAACTTTTTAAAACAAAATAGAGCGGAGCAGCCTTAACATCAGGCTGAGGATTTTGCTCAAAGTTTCTAAATTTTGGAAACATTTGTCATAGTACAGCTTCACATAATTGTAAATAATTTTCTTTTTTCTGAAGTAAGAAGACCTTGCTTAGTATTCTAAGGATTTCGGAACAATAAAATTGGTATTCTTTCACTGTGTTTATAGTCAGTTGTCTGAAGACTGTAGAAGCCAACGCAGTTTTCTCAAAACTATGGGATGGGCCCTTGCATTTCTCTTTTATTCTGCCAGTGTGTAGAGGGAGAAAGTAAAATCTGTGGATTCAGAGATGTTTGAGGAATTTCCAGGAAAAATGCTTAGGATGCAACTTTGCTGCCTTGGCAGCAAAGGCTAGATTTTTTTGCCTAAAACTAAATGTGGTCCCCAAACTGAGTTCCAAAAAATCTGCTTTCCACCAGACTAATTCTGAAGGTGGTTAAAGTAACCAGGTTGTCGTACCCTCTTTACTCATCTGTGCGTGCTCAAAATTGCCTCAAAAGGCAGGGGAGATAACATTTCTTACCAAAGGCCCCATTATGATCCAGAATCAGGCAGACAGACGTGAATTCTGTTTAAATTAAATTAAAAAAAACCTTGGATTTGGAGCTTATCACTTGTTTAACAGCTTAGTGGTTAAGCACTGATCCAGAAAAGAACCAACGTTCACTCTAAGCTGCATACAGCCTTTGGTGATGTCCAAAAGCATGCTACGTGGAGCAGGGCCATTCGGTGGGATCCTGAACGTAAGAACTCTCTGTCTCTTGCTGAAGCTATACAGCAAAGAAGCAGCAGCAATGCAAGGAGGGTAGCCGGGAAGTGACTGACATTTGTTACTGACTTTGTAAATACCATGCATAAGAGGCAGACAATTAGCTTAAGCAACCCACGCTGCCTTCTGCAGCTGGCTAAGTCAGATGTATGACCAAAACACGGAAAACACATTAGGCAGGCTACAGCATCTGTACCAACACTGCAGGCCTTCAGAGGCATCACCCTGTTGTAAGGAATTTAGGTAGTCATTCTGGCAGCTAGAGATGCTAGTCAACTTTTGACTATACTGACACCTGAGACAGACCCCTAAAGTTTTGATGTGTGGGGCAAGTTAATAGCAGGCATCTAAAAGACTAGGTTAGGTTTTGCCCTAAGTCTAAAAGCGTGATACAGAAAAAAGTAAGTCTGAAAGTGCCTACACCTTGAATAAAATTACCCAGACAGCTGAATTTCTACTGTGATATATACTGAGTGCTATAATAATCTTTGCAGAGGTGAGCAAATCCATGCCTCTCTCTTGGCCCAGTCCATTCAGACTTGCAAACCAGGTGCCTAAATCCCATGAAGTGCCTGGTCCTGTGGGAGTGTTTGGGGTGTAAATACCCAAGAGTTCAGCACAAACTACAGCAGTTCAGCCATTTCTGGTTAAAAACATGGAGAAAGGATAAAGTAACTGTGGATTTGGTGGCATCACTCACCTCATTATGTAACAGCCTAGTGATTATTAGTCACTAATCCAGGAAATGGGATACCTGAGGCCAAGAGACAGAAGATGGGAGGAGAACGTGTCTCTATCACAGGCATGCAGGGGATTTTATTTCTAATGCAGAGCAGGTACATAATTATATGACTGCCATAAAAAGACTAAATTTTCAGGTCCTCACTGACAGAGGGTGTGTCTTCATAACTATAACTGTGAATGTATTTTTCCCTGTTCACTCTTTTTTCATAAATTTTGCATTCTTGGCTCTTCAGTTTAAGGAGGACATGGAAAAACATAGGAAAATATGAAGAGGAGCAGAAAAAAAAAGTTATTGAGTGAGGAGAATAAGAAAAATGAGCCAAGGGTGAAAAACTTAAATTTATAATCCACAAAAAGAAAATCATGACTGCAGTCTATAAATACTTTCAAGCTAACAACATAAGAAAAAGGATGTATGAACACAGGAAGGAGGATAATAGCCTGTGGGTATGAAAGGAAAAATTTAAGCAGAATATTAAAGAACATATTCCCAATAACAAGAATACTTTAGAAAATAAAAAGATTCCTCAAGGAAAACAAGCATGAAAAAACTGTAAACATTCAACAACAATTAGTGAAACTATTAACTAGTGAACTATTAGCAAAAAGATCAACGTGAATAAAAGTGGTCCTTGAAGACTGACCATAATTAATTATCAATTTCTGTGATAAAAGAACAAATAATCATATGATGCTAAGGTTTAGAATTTATTCACTTATTCATCAAAAAAATAATAATATTAAGGATTTCAGCACATTAAATTTAGCCACACTGTACGTGATAAAAATGCATGTGCGGGAAAAAAAAGATTATTAAGATATTCTAAAAGGGAAGAGAGGAGTTTTAAATACAAAACAGGACACGAAATGTAAAAAATAAAGATATAGCTTATAATAATTAAATCCATAACAAAATCCAATTTCTAAATACCAGCATTAAACAATAAGGACCTAGTGAAATCAATAAGTAATCTGCAATTATTTTTATTTGTTTTTTCCAAAACTTGAGTTATCACAATATTGATGGCAGCAAAGGAATCTTAAGTTTTCTCTATAAAAATGAAAAACATGAACATATATAGATAGACAGACAGATAGACAAGATAGACACTGAAGTAAGCTTGATAAGAAATGTAACGTAGAGTTACAAATGCAAATAAGTTATTTATTATTTATTATTAGGTTATGCATTAGTAAAACAGAAAAACTGAAGCCATGATACACATGATTATTCTGAACATCAGTTATAGATATGTTTTCTGATTGTCTTAATTGTGCAAGTCTAAACCTGGAACCAAACTGAAGCACTGAGCAGCACAATTGTATTTTTACAAATTACTCCTATTCTATTTGAAAAAAAAAAAAAGAATTTCAAAGGTAAAACAGTATTTCAGACATACTCTATGAGAACGAGTTCCATGTTCTGTACGATTTATCTTTTAAGCCCTAAAATGATAATTACATTTAAATTACTCTCCAATTCTATTGCATTAACATAATTGTGTGTCAACTAACAAGATGTACTTATTAAATGGTGTATTTCTAGGCCATTTACACATGTAATAATATGTTATTGTTAAATTTATAGTACACCTAACAATACTTTGCCTAGCAACTTGGTCTTACTGAAAATGGTGCCATTAAATAATAGCAATTCTACTATTTCCTGTTGACCTAAATGAACTCCTCAGTGCTCTATAAAGAACATAAAAATTAGCATTGTGATATTACACATCTCTAAAGAAAAGCATAGACTTTAAACACAAGGCCAGAATAAGTGCTTTCTTAAAACTGTAACACTCTCTTCAAGATAGGAAGGAATATTGCCTTTGTAACAGGTGCAGTAAAAGCAAGAGTTAAGTTTTGTTTTCGTTTTATGCCAGATTAGTAATTCATAAAGACATCTGAAGAATTAAACTGGACAATTTCAGTGTTTCAGTGCTGGACCTAGTAAGCGAAATTTTCTTCTTCCCACCAGCAGTGTTAACTAAAGTTCACAATGAATTTATTTTCTTTCAAAATTGGACCTTCAAAGTGAGAATTCAGACTTACTAGTGTAAATTGTTAACCTGGTTACTCTATTCAAGTATAAAAAAGTTGTATTGTAAAATCATGAGCCAATGGGATAAAGGTTTTGTATGAATTCAGGAAAAGGGGCTAATGATAAGAAATATTGTTAAGGTTACAATTTACTTCCATTTCCATCCCAGTGCAGATTTTCTTCCAGTGAAACACCTTTAAATCTGCATTGTGAAACTTTAGCTTTACCTAAAAGACAATGAGTCCAGAAGTCTACAGCCCTGGCATATTTCATCATTTAAATACCATTTTCTCTGTAAGAGTAAAAGCAGTTATATCTGATGTGATGGTCTGAGGATTTTTCTGCTCCGCTCCCAAAGCAACACAGATTACGTTCAGAAAACTCTTAGAAGTTGCTTTGCTTTTATTTGCAAGTAAAGTTTCTCACAGAAAGTTGAATGTACTTATTTTCACGGGTAAGTTTGTCCATTTTTTGGTTTCATAGTAAAAAAGGAAAGAAAAGACAAGACTTCTGTAGTTCTCTATTTTTCTCAATCGTTCTTGGATAATATGGTATTAGTTTCCAGAAACTGCTATTTTTTTTGAGTCAAATATTCAATCAGAATGAATATTCAACAGAATATTCAACCAGAAAATTAAATCTCCCATTAACAATCAAAGGGTATGCACAATTTACAGGCGAGCAGTTGTTGTAATTAAAAGAAAAAAGTGAAATAGAAAATGACTTAAATCTGAAAATAGCTGCTGAACATTTGCACTAGCTACTTTGCTAATCTGCATTCAGAAGGGCAGTGGTGGTGTGCGCAGACCTGGAGATGCTACACCAGAGCAAAGAACAGTAGATGGGCCGGCACTCCAGAAAGCAGGGACGGGAAAAACTGCTTATTAAGCCTCTTCCTTTCACTGTCAGTTTGTTCCCTACAGTATTTTTCTTCAGTAGCATGTTGAAATTGGGTTTGGAAGTCCCAAGGGATGAAGCTACCATCACTTTTCTTAAAGAGCTATTTCAGAGCCAAAGGAAGAGAGGAATTTTATCCTTTTTGATATTATATTCCAGCACTCTTACAGTAATGTTATCACTATGCACCACATTAAAAACAATAATGGGAAGAAAAATGAAATATCTTTCAGATACTTGTATCATGTTTCCTTTTAGTTATGAAAGGAACATTGGATTGAAAAAGAATTTATGGCTCACTGACTTTAATATAGTGCTACTCCAGGTAATTTATTTTGTGAAGTAAATATGTACTATCTTAAAAGCAGTTAGTTTCTTATTTTTCTATTTCTGATGGAAAGCTTTAAACACAAAGCTGTTGTGGTTAGAAATCTTCTGATTTCCACCTTAAAATAATTAACTGACAGCTTATATCCAATTAATTCTCTTGGTATAACTACTTTCTAACTTGGTGATTTTCTCCCTTCCTGTATTTATCCTTGTGGTGAATTTATAGGAAACAATCATATCTGTTCTCAGCTTTAGTTTTTTTCAGCTTCTTGGTATCTTCTACTATGTTATGGTTTTCTGCTGCTTGATTCTTTTGGGATGCTTTTATTCACTAGTTACACTGTGAATTCTTTCTTAGTCTTAGGAGCCTCAATTTTACAAAGCTTTTCAGAGGAGGCCTTAACACTTCCTTACACAACATTAGCATTTTTTCATTTTCAGAGCCAACCCCTCAACTGAGTTTGCTTTCTTCACGTCTGAATTATTTTGATGATTCAGTCACCTAATACACCCAACTCTTTTTCCTCTTCACCTACTGAATATCTCCCAGTTTATTGTACAAATTCGTAACAGTCCCTAATCTATGACTATGAACTGCATTAATGAATTTAATTCCATGTTCCTGTTCTTATTATTTAAGTCTTCAAATTTTTTTAATTCTTTCCTTTTCCTATGGCAGTTTTTCTTTGAATTGACAAAATCCTTCTAAGCGTGTACCATAGACAAATACCAATGACATCCTCCTACCTTTTGGACAAAGGTCATTAAGGAAAATATTAAATGAGAACACTTACAAACCAATGTTAAAAATCTCCTGCAATAACCCTCTTCCCCTGCAGTGTATCTTATCTGTTTCAACATCACACATGGTTTTCTCCCCTTTAGTCATTTCCTTGCAGCACATTAAAATTCTTGTCGTAATCCTATTTTTAATTTACTCTTTGGCACTGAATCAAATATTTAACTGAAGTCCTAATAGATGAGCTTTACTGCATGTCATTTGCCTAGAAAATTATTTATCAAGGAAAAATTGCAGTTAAAAACATGTTGTGTTTTGTCCTATTTCTAATTGCCTTCATATTTTTCATTACAATTTCAGTTGAAATTTGTTCTAAAACTTTGCATGCTAGAAAGGCCAGATGAACCCACTCTCCCAAATCATTTAATGTCTCCCTCTAAATTTTAAGTGCAGGCTTTACCTTTGTTCTCTGAGTATATGGTATCAGCTGGGAAAAGTTGACTACAGATAGGTTGATCAAATAGACCTGTGGTTTCAAATATGGTTCTTTCAAAATTTTGGAATGAAGAATATCTAATCTCCCCCACCTGGATCATATAGAATTTTTTAAGCTTTTTTCCTCCTGTGAAGTAGTAAATCACATTTCCATGTCCTCGTTTTCATCATTTTCTCCATATTCCATGCCATTGCCTTTACTGGAAGTTTTGACAAGATTTTCATTTAGAATTGGGGGCAAATAAGCCATTTTTAACATCTGCCTGTTCCTAGACTAAAAAGCCTTTTTCTTCCTTTTCCATTCTCAATTTTGAATGGCTAAAGACCTCCTGTTTTGATTACTTTTTGTATGATGTAGCTTGGCATGATATTTGGCAATTCTCAAACTCATAGTGTGTGCTGAATTCTAATATGTAGTTTTCATATTGACTAGTTAAAAAAAAAGTTATCTGTTTACACTCAATTTCTTTGGGGAAAAAAATAGCTATTTATTTATCTGTTGTGAACTTAAACTGTTCCTTATGAAATATTTTCCTTTAGCTCAAGTATCTTTTATATTCACGCTTAAGGAAATTCTAAGTCTTCTTAATTTTTAAATTCCTGAAATTCTAGTCTACTTAGGTTCACTAGCCAGTCTACATAATTATTCACATTTTCTCTTCTAAAATTAAGAACCTTGTATAGATTTTATGTATTCTTTACGTAATCCACCAAGCTGATCTGTTCTAGGAACACTCACATGCAGGGCTGTTTTTAAGCAACAGGTCTTACACAATGACTTGCCAATGTATGATATAAAGTACTCTTTTTATTGCTAGGTTGATTACGTGGTGTAAAAATATGTAAAACCTATTATAATTTACAGCAGCTGTTCTTTAATCAGGCAACTTCAAATATTCCAAAGGACATTTATTCCTGTAATACTAACAATATTACTCCAAAATTTTTATAACCTAACACTGGCAATCTGTAACAAACTCTCAAATTAGACCTTTGAATCTTTTCCACAATTCTGTCACATATCTCGACCTAAAGATATTCAATTTTTAATGATTGCAGCCTTTTTTTCTAATACTCCAGCACTTTGTAAACAGTCCTGCTTTACTACATTTGCATTTACGTATTTTCTCACTAACCAGTTCTTCCAGTCTTTGGATACTTTTCTCTCTCCTAAATATGTTTGCGTCTCCTGTCAACTTACGTTATCTATGAATTTCATTAACATATCATTTAGTTCTTTGAAACATTAATTAAGATATTAAATCAAAGAGTATCCTGCAAATACCTAAGTACTTACTTAGCTTTAATCTTGCAGATTCTCACTGCATAGCATCTTACATATTTTTTGCCTTTCCACCCGCACATATGTATAAAAATTATAAAAGTCTCTGTCATCTGAAGTCTCAGTCACAGTACCACCCTTTTTTCTGGCCTGGATGCATGTGATCTTGCTCTGTTATCTTTGTGCATAACACCCTTGCAAGGAGCTTTGTTTCTCGTGAGTTGCTCAGGGGCATCCATTTCACTCCATCCCACTTGTTGCCTTTCCTTCATTGTTGACTCAAATATCAGCCTCAAATACCAAGACCATTTCTCTCTCAGCAGCAGCAAAGACTGCCACTGATTAGCTCATGATCCAAGCCTCCATCCAGTTACTCCATTTAAAAACATCTATTTCTTTTCTCCCTATTTTGCCTTTCAGATTTTGGAAGATTTCCTCGTAAACTCATGCAGAACTACCTTATTATTCTCCTTCATGACCTTTCATAAAATTTTTCTTTGTTCTAAAGCCATCACCAAATCTGATAACAGTTAGATTGTTAACATACTACCTATCATACTCATCAGCTTTGCCTCTTCTTTCACCTCTGGTGGGGCAGCTTCCTGACACGTGGTCAGACTTTAAGGGCATGGACCATCATTTCGTTTGGTATTCACACAGAGAATCCTAAGCCATGATTGAGCCTTCTACAGAATATTAAAAACAATAAATGAATAAAACCAGCAAAACTAGACAACAAAATAGAAATCCTAAGAGTTCCATTCATCCTGATTTATATTAGGCACCTGCACAGTAATTCTCTATAGTACTACAGATAAAAGTAGGCCTCACAGAAGAGTCTTTCCCAAATCATTTTATTGCCATTATATTTTTTCAGTGATGTAGCTAGTAGTTAATCAACCTAATTTTATTCCTATCCAAGCCAATGAGAAGCATTGATATGTATTTTTCCAGGGAAGAGACACTGTGTCCAATCTCTTGCTTTTATATAAATTTAAATCACAGGAAATTATCATGACTTAGCATGCTAATCATAGACTGCAAATAGCAAATACTGGAGGCACTGCTCACAGGAGAAGACCTCATAAGTGATCTGCAGGCTGATATTCTGTAGCACATAACACGTGTCAGAATGATTGGCAGCAAAATACAACTCCAGAACAGGCGAGTTGAATTTGGAACCCCTCACAAACTGATAAACAGTGAAATCTTCTGTAGATAATTTGCCAGCAAGAAAAACTTTACCCTCACCATGTGAACCTTCTCACTGAGAATGTTTTTTCACAGCATTTCTGTGAACAGCACTGTTTTCCCTTAGAGTGTGCAAGTTTGAGGTGAAACAATGGAAAAAATTCTGTACCCTGATGAACTGTGACAAATTTTAAGTTTCATGGCATTGACTGCTATGATCCAAGATGTACAGGCCAAATTTCAACAGGAAATTATTCGTAAAACTGGTTATACAGCTATCACATTAAACACACTGTAATAAAAAACTTAAGGTTTGCATAATGCATTTAGCTAACCAGTGACAGATAGGCAAGATAAGTTTTAATGCAGCAGATGTCTCAAAATTGGGTATCTTGAAAACATACATACTTGTGTAACTCCTGGAAGAATAACTGGCAAGACTGGGTCTGGAAGATTGGTATTTACCACCAAATAACCCATTCAAATTACGCTTGGTTCAAAATCAGAGAAAATAAAGGTCTTAAACTAACACTGACCAGTTTCAGGGACAGAGATAATTTTCTAGGACTAGTGAAACACAGGGAAGATTTTCGGAGTCATTCTGTCAACTTATCTGCCTTTGGTTCATTTCTATTATGGGGGTGCTGCAACTTAGTCAATAATCTATTATAAGAGGTCAGACTCCTTACTGGTTATTGGGTGTAGTGGCCTGATGAGCATAATGTCAGCATCCCTACCCACATGGGTGTACAAGGGAGCCTAGTAATCTAACAATCATCGTTTCTGACATTTCTTCTCTTGTTATCTTTACCTCCCTGTTTGACCAATACAGAGTTGCAATGTAAAGTCAGTTGCAAACTCTGGGAAAAGTAGGAAACAGAGCCCCTAGCTTTTTAACGTGTCAAAAAGGAGGAATTAAAAACCTTCTCTATATGAATAGTCTCTGAATCACTTCTAATCTTTTTCATAGCTGATATACGTACATGCACTGTATTAAACTTTTTCTAGATATAACTCTTAGTTTAGAAGAAATATAGAAATATATTCATCATGTGAGAGGAAAAAAATAATCTAACAATAAAATGTGCAACCTTCTTGATTTTAAAACTTTTTCCTTCAAATTTCCTCATTTCTTTATTTGCCTTCAGAGCATAAAAGAAGAAATTGAAATAAAGAAATGAAAGATCAGTTATTGCTTTTCTGACGAAATCACCTGATTCTTGAGTTACACCGCTACATAGCAATATACTGCTGTGTGTCAACTGAAATACAGAGACATAGTTATAGGATTAAAGGTTGAAAAGCCTTCTACTCTACCCTATTTGACTTTTTTGCTTCAAACTGTCCCTTCACATCATTTTACCAAAGATTTTGGTATTTAAACAGGCCTATTTTTTTCTCTCTCTATGCACACAGGGATTGTCACTGATTCAGGGCGGATTATATTTTGTATTCTTGCAGTCGATAGAATTTTACAGCTGTCAAAATTGTTCTAGAAAGGTAGAAAAGCTGGTACTTCTGCTTCAAACATGAAAAGACTTAGTAAGCCAAGAAAACTCCATAACACACAGAAGGACATATGCTGCAGAGGCCGAGTGATGGGTGAGTATGTGGTAGAAAGTTCTGGTGGAAACACAAGGATGTAGGAGGATTTTGACAGTTGGGAGAAGGGGAAAGGATGCCAGCTCCTCTCTCCTACTCCTGCCACAGCCACACAGCATGGCAAGAAGCACCCAAGAAGCTGTTTTACAACAAATGCTGAAAGACCCAAAGACTTTTCCCTGTGTGTGTCCTTGCAATCCCTGACTTTAAGACACCGGACTGGATGAGTCTAGGGGTTAGAGATGAACAAAATTATTAAGAGATATACGTGTATAGATTGATATTTCATTAAAGAATTAGTTATTAAAAATGTCTACAGCAATCTAAAGAGTGTTCACCCCAGTCTTCCAGGAACTTGCCATACCCCACAAAAGCAGAAAGCATGATAGCAACTAAGGCTTTGGGCTTTTAGCTCATACCCTGAAGGCATTCTGAACCTTCAAAAATAAATACATTTAAAAAAAGGTGAATCCTCCACAACATTAGAATAAAGGCTCCTGTAAGTGTATCTCTGTTAAAACTGAATAAACACTGAGTATCCTTTTAGCCTGAAGAGACGTATTTAAAATTCCTCCCTCTCAGTCCCCAGACAATTGATGCTGCCAATTATAGGACTATTTCTTTAACATCAAGTGATGGAAGTACATCCCTACCAGCAAAGCAGAATGAATCAGAGCTTACAGTAGCTACTAGAGAGCTGTCAGAACTACTAAGCCCCCAAACCTCTATCCTGGCCCACAGCCCTGCTATCACAAAACCCAGAGTCAAAACATAATTTCACTCAAAGTTTGCTTTAATTAAGAGATGCCTAATCCATTTTTGCCGTATTCTAGAAGACATTATTTCAAACAATAGTGTTTGGGATGTGGAGGAACTTATTCGTATTGTTTTGTTCTGTTTTCAAACAGGAAAAGATTGCTTTAAATACTTCAAAATATTCTGAGTGACAGAGATGCATGCAAATTTGAATAATCTTGTTGTTTGCTTGGTGTATCTGAGGTGAGATTCTCTAAAACTGATGCCTGCATGGTTTTCTCTTATACTGCTGTTCTATCCTTGATTAGCTGCTACTATCTTCCAAATCTCTTTCTTTTATATCTACTGTACAAACTTCCCCAGCATTGTTATCCTTTCCTTGCAAAGTACACTTACATTTGACCACAGAAGCAAGCATGCTGACTACAGTTTAAATCCTGTCCTGAATAGGTCTTATCCATAGTGTTTTTAAGTAACATTTAATTGTTTTCATAAATTATTAAGATTTCTGTGTCACAGTGAGCTTAACCCACATCTCAGACACTCCCCCAAAAAGGGCTGGTAGAATGGAATTCAGTACATCCAGCAAAGGGATCTGACTACAGCTCAGCACTGTAAGTCATACCAAGATAACATATTTTAATAAAATATGAAAAAGCATTCTTTATTTTTAAAAGAATATATACCATTCTTTATTTGGGATTGCTGTAGAAACAAGGTATACATCAGCAGGTATAAATCTCCTGTGGTGCCACTGAAATCAAGGCGTTTGGCCTCACCTTCTTTTTAGTTAGCTATTTTTCATGACACCTCTCACCTTTTTGAAGCGAAGAGCTGAACGACATGGATAGTCTATTTATTAGTGTATCTAAGGTACAAACTGAACAAGCACAAGCTGTAAAATGGTCCATAAGATAACACGTGTTGTCAGAAGAGAATAGGCCCATCTGCTGAGTTCTGCACAGACCATTTGCTGAGTTCAGCAGTGGGGAAGGAGCACATGGGTTGATCAGTTCTTACCACACAAGCAACTATAACAGCAAAGCACGGGAAGTGCTCTGGATGAATGCAAGGTGCTTAATTCTGTTGGGTGGCACGTATAAGAACACTTTAAAACAAAATAATTGTGTTCAAGACAATATATTTCATGGCATTTCTTTATCATCTTGGAACTATTTTTGACCAAATAATTTAAATAAATTGTCTACACAGCTACAAGCCAAATGGAAAGGTCCTGGGTCAAAAAGAACGTATTGTCACTCTCTGATAAATAATGTTGCTCTTTAAATGGTATCTGCTTGCAGTTACTTGTGCTGCTATTCATCCAATGTTTATTAAAGTAAATAGTCACTCAGCTGAATAACACTAAAAAAGAAAGATTTACTGCAAACACTAGCCAAGCTCTGTTCTTGACATTAGGTATCAGAAAAGAGTTCTTTTAAGAATATTACTTTTTTCTGAAAGATGGATGTTAGCTTATTCCACAAAGTATTTACAATATTTTTGAAGGATAGAGATTTTGAGAAATTTTTTGTGGTAACAACTTTCCCATACTTAGCTTACATCATAATTTTACTGGCTATTTGTTTCTAGCAGCTTGTCCCTCAGGAAAAAAAAAATTAAAAAAGAGTTGACCTCTTCTGTTGGTTTGGCAACTGCATACATGCTTTGAAGCATAAAGACCATAAGCTGCCCTGACTAATCTGCAACAGCTCAGCTTCTTCCTCTCCCTCATCAACACCATGGCACCAAAATGGCATGTCCTATTAGGGACCTATTCAAGCTTGAAGTAAACAGGCCCTTCCAGGACCTAATAACGGCTTTTGGACGGTGTCCCAGAGCTCCTGTTCTCAAATACATAGGTGCTTAGGTGTTTTGGTAAAGAACCCTCAGATCTATGCAGTGACTGAAGAATTGATGCAGAAGTGATACAGATAAGCATTGCTTGACCTACTGTAATCCATACCATAAGTCCAGGGGCACCTTTTTAAGCACACATGCAAACAGAAAGTTGCAAAAGCTGTGATCGTTCAGGCTCTGATAGGATGTTATACGCTGCCCAGAGCTGAACTGGGTTAAAGGGGTACAGGCCCCACTGCCCTTCATCACAAACACAGTTGCAGCATGGATCTGCGGATGTAAGTGCATAAGTTGTCGTTCTTAAATTGGCCAGCACAGCCTGGTTCAATGCAGCCTTAGTGTTAATGGTGTCTCATTTTGACAGAAATGGGTTAGAGAGCAACGATCTATGTCGTTATGCTGGCAAATCTAAAAAGTAGGGTCAAGAATTACCCTGCATCCAGATACAGCTGCTAAAATCAGGGAAAATAGGACTGACTTTTTTCCTTAACACCTTTCAGTGAGGATGACACTATGACTTGTGATGGGGTGATAAAGAATTCCAGGGCAGATTTGACCTTCTGCAGGTTTGGGAATATGATGGATCCCTTCTGTCATGACTTTAACCTCAACTGTACAGAGATATGACAAACTCGGAAAGACAAGATAAAAATCAAGTAGATAAAATCCATCCTGTAATATTTGTTATATTTGTAACCTTTGAGATGCAGTAGGGGAAGAACATTAGAGGAACAATAATTTGAATAAAATAAAATTAAAAGGGGGAAACAAAGTAAGCATTGCCACTGCCTAGGAAGACAGAAGAAACAGAAATGAGGTCCTCCCACTTGTGATCCTTACTTCCTGTCCAAAATGGAAATGTCTAGCAGAATACTACATCAAACATAGATGAAGACAAAAATCTCAAGAGCTTAATTGTGCAACACAGGTGCTTAATAATTAGGAGGAAAAGGTACATCAAGGCTTTCACAATTCGACATATCAGGTCTTCAATCAAATCCCACTGTCTGTTGTCTGGCCAGTCAGGACAAAATTAGTATCCTTCAGCTACACGTTTCCAAGAAATAAATTCCCTGTAGCCTAGGGGAAGTATACTGAGCTGTAAGCCAGAAGAATGTGTTCTTATCTTTCCTGGCAGCTGTTTATACTTCCATGCCGAGGTTTGTTGAGGATAAACTGGGGTTAAAAGAATGATCACCATTGCCCCACTTTAGTACTAGCTAGTTGTGTCGCACGAGCAAACTACTACCCAATCTGAATGGAGAATCCAGTTATCTGTTCTCAACTCTCCTGAATGTGATCTCAAACATCCAGTAGTCTCCTGCAGTGCCTCATACAGCAAAAGTGTGAAGTGTATGGGGGTTTCTAGTCGGACCATTTGTTAACATTTCTTACCTAGCTAGGAGTTACACCGTTATAATGAGACTACAGTAGCCCTTAGTTTGACTGACAGACATTTGCAATTCTAGCATTTAAATTATGGACCTATTTAGGGCTTTCTTTAGATTAGACATAAAATAGCTCAGATATATAGACCTTTTTTTTTTTTTTTTTTACAGCCTAGGTTAGTTTTCAAGCTAAGGAAATATTCTAAATAAAATGTAATATCATTAGAAACCATTAAAAAAAAAAAGTAAGTTTTGGCCCTACACAAGCTATGACAGTTACTTTGGTCATTCTTACAAGCAACATTTCACTTTAGGGAACAAGGGGGAAAGACTCACCTGGGGAGGACAGTGAGTAATAGGTGAATAAGAGTTTTGGGACAGTTGAATATTCCCCCAAATTACCCAATGTAATTTGCAATAATTGCTTATGCATGGTGAGGAGAAACAGGTGTAGATTTTCCCTGCCCCCCTTCATGTTGTGGCTTAAGGTACAGACTGGCAGCAGAAACATCACCTGTTTGGGTGGCCAAACAGGGATTTAAACTCAACGTATTCGACAAGGAAAACATCTACTTCTAGAAGAGGGAGTTGAGAAGGAGTATTTAGCACATGGGTGAAGTAGAAATGATGCCAACTCCCATAGTATTTCCAGAATACCTTAGTTGCCATAAACATACCTTGGCTTAAAACTCATAAAAGCCCTCAGCCCTCTTTTTAAAATTAATCTGATAAAATAAGCAATACCTTGAAAAGATCTGGCAAACTTTGATACAACTAGTATTAGACATGAAAGTTGTTTAGAATCATCTATTCATCATTCTTCAGGTTTTGATACTGATGTGGCACATCTGTGAGCCTTTATTACAGAAAATAATTGAAGTTTATTATGCTTTTTGAATAAGGGCACAGTCAATGTTATACTTCCTTCTGCTAGGAGAACTAGCAGGTGCAGATTTTTCCAAAATCTACCTACAGTTTGTAAATACACATTACAATTGAAAAGTTACAATATGTATAAGATAGTTATGAGAAGCACTTTGTGTAGCGTGTCAGAGTCGCATAAGAGCTTCTATTATCGTTTCACACTTGTGCGTCTTCTATCTTTATGAAAAACATTCCTTACTTGCTTAAGTGTTGTAGGGTAAAACACAAAGTAGCATGGGATTTTTGTGCATTCAGTAAGTCAAAACCAAAATCTCTTTCTTTATTAAGACATGCAATTTGAAAAAACCCCCACAGTATGTCATCCAGCCACCTTCAGCAAGAATTAATATCATGTGTGGGAGTATATTAAGGTGTATTATACAGAGTGCATACTACAATTTAGACAGAATGAATAACATGGCTTAGATTATTTGTGAAACTTTTTCAACACTAAACTTTTTAATATATCATTTAATAAAGCTCTATGTTCACTTTAAAAAGAACAGAAATAGTACATACTTAGGAAGTGCAATTTGGCATCTCTAAAAGTTCAGCAGTTTATTCATGGCAATGAAAGTTCTTTGGCATGATAACGAATCCTACTACTGAGACTTAGTGAACAGGGTTGTTGGTTTTTCGTCCTGCAGTACAAAGTGCTGATTAACTTGAAATAAAAAGCACGGAGATTTAATCCACTGAAAGTAACAGCGTGAATGTTCTTAATCCATTCATTCTATTCAGTAATTTTATGAGCAGCTCTTTGTACAGCAGTGCATCTTGCAGGAGCTGTAAGCCATTTTTACACTTCATTTACGTAACAGACGAGATGCGATTTGAGGATATGACAATTCAAGGGATTTCTCTATATGCAAGTAGAATTCTAATTGAGGGTATGAGGTTGCTGCATCATTAAATGTCTCAGAGTATGTGGCACTGTCCTGGTTTCAGCTGGGATAGAGTTAATTGTCTTCCTGGTAGCTGGTACAGTGCTATGTTTTGAGTTCAGTATGAGAAGAATGTTGATAACACTGATGTTTTCAGTTGTTGCTAAGTGATGTTTAGTCTAAAGTCAAGGATTTTTCAGATTCTGATGCCCAGCCAGCGAGAAAGCTGGAGGGGTGCAAGAAGTTGGGACGGGACACAGCCAGGACAGGTGACCCAAAGTGGCCAATGGGGGATTCCATACCATGTGACATCATGCCCAGTATATAAACTGGGGTGCGGGGGGGATCGCCGCTCGGGGACTAACTGAGTGTTGATCGGCGGGTGGTGAGCAATTGCCCTGTGCATCATTTGTATATTCCAATCCTTTTATTATTACTGTTGTCATTTTATTAGTGTTATCATTATTAGTTTCTTCTTTTTATATTCTATTAAACAGTTCTTATCTCAACCCACAAGTTTTACTTCTTTTCCCAATTTTCTCTCCCATCCCACTGGGGGGGGGGGGGGGGGGGGGGGGCGGGGGGGGGCTTGGTTGCTGGCTGGGGTTAAACCACGACTGGTATCAAGGCCATGCCATGGGTCTCCTACACCAGGAATAATAAAAACTT
This sequence comes from Haliaeetus leucocephalus, assembly GCF_000737465.1. Lineage (NCBI taxonomy): Eukaryota > Metazoa > Chordata > Aves > Accipitriformes > Accipitridae > Haliaeetus > Haliaeetus leucocephalus. The sequence continues at coordinate 363,671 of NW_010972566.1, forward strand.
GATAGCTCCAATCTGAATGGCATCATTTTAGGACAACAGACTGCTGAAGACTAGGGAAAACTTCAACCAAATCAGGGCAGGAATGGAGCTTGGAGCAGTAGAATTTCACCAGAAGCAAAACACAGCACTAAGTTACTATCATACAGCAGTCTTCTAGAAACTAGACTATGATACTACAAAAACGTTTTTTTCCCCTGGAAGAACCATATTCATTTCCCTGAAGGATATACACTCCTAACCACTAATGATCTCCCCCCAAAATCAGATAATGGCTTGGTTTGGTAAAGAGCACATACGTGGTACATACTAAGGATGTGAATGAGTCAGAAGTACTTGTACAGTTCTAAGTGAATACCAATTTAGTGGGTATTAAAAAAAAAAAAAAAAGTGAACTGGTTTGCTTTCATTATAGTCACAATTTTACAGGAGATTAGTCCACAGTGTGCACGTACTCACTGATGTCAGCTTGACTAGTTGCCAATGCCAGCAATGTGTGTGTCCTACTGCAATCTGAGAATCAGATGCCCATTTATACTTTACTTAGTTTGTAAAAGTTCTTGTCTATAAATATTTTTGTGTGGTAGGTTATAAAGTAGAGACATAAGTTAATACCTTTAAAGAAAATTTCTGACGGGTCAAAAAATTGAGATGTCCATGATATACTCCCCGAAATGCAGTGCCAGCTGTGCAGCTGACACTGTGCAGTGTCAGGATACCAGATTGCCAACTACAGCCAAATAGCAGGCCAGCAAAACTTTTATTACTTATACAATCAGTATGCCCTTGGCAGAGTATAATTTGCTTACAATAGCTAAACGCTTCAGGCAAGGAGTACTAAAACGTACCGTCACAAAAATGCAGAGGTGTTTCAGTTTTTCTGAAGCACGTGTTCCCATTACTGCTTTGTAGCACATCAAAAATATAAAGGCACACAGACTAAATTCTGCATCCCTGACTTGACAGAGATATGGAAATCTTACATGTATGGAGTTACAGCTTGCAATCACAACTGATAAACTTAAAGAAAAAAAACAATTTTTTTTTTTTTTTTTTTTTTTAGGCAGAAAGACAGAATCATAGAAACATAGGAAAAATTAATTTGTAAGGGACCCCTGAAAGACATCTAGTCCAAATTCCTGCTCAAGGTAGAGCTAGCTTCAAAGTTAGATTAGGTTGCACAGAACAGTCTTCAGAGGAGTTCTGAAATCTCCAAGGGTGGAGATTCCACACCTTCTCTGAACACTTGCTCCACTGTCAAACCACTCTCGGTAAGACCCATTTTTCTGATGAATCATTGTAATTTCCATTGGTGCCATCTGCAACTGTTCTTCTTTCACAGTGACAAAGAGTCTGTTCCTGACTGTAACCTGTGTTTGGGAGTAGAAAAGTGGAGCTATATTCCCCATCCCCATCTCTTCTCCTCTTCAGGCTAAACAAGCACAGCTCCTTCAGCCTTTCCTCTGTGTCCTGTGCTGCAGTTGCCTAACAGTCTTAGTGATCCTCCTTTGGACTCTCTCAAGTTTGTCAACGTTTCTACTGTGCTGAGAGTCCCAAAACTGGAACCAGTAGTCAGGACGTAATTTCATCAGTCCTTTGTTGAAAAGAATAGTCACTTTCCTTGACCTGCTGGCTCCACTCTTGCTAATATAGACCATTATTAGACAGGGCTACTAATACGGTGTTAGCTTTCGTTGTCACAAAGTCACACTGCTGAATCGTGCTCGATTTGGTCCAGCAGGATCCCCAGCTCCTTTTCTGCAGAGCTGCTCCTACCCAATCAGTCCCCAGACTGTGCTGCTGCATGGGTTATTCCGTCACAGAAGCAAGTCTTGCATTTGTTTTTGTGGAAGTTGAACGAGATTTGTCAATCCATTCCTCTAATTTGTTGAGGTCCTCCTGTACGGCAGCCCTTCCCTCCATCAGTTCAACTGTTCTCCCCCACCCTATCTGACCTTTCCTATCCCATATACCTTGCCCACTAGAAAAAACAGTGCTGCCATAAAACCTTCCTTTCTTACTATCCACATTTATCTCACCTGACTTGGTTTCTGACATTTACCTTACTGATAACATATCATAGATTTTGAGTGGGTATTAGCACCTGAAACCTGAGAGGGAGGCAGAGAGGATGGTGGTTTGGTCCAAACACATAGCAGCAAAGACAGCACCCTGTGGAGACACTAGTAGCTTTTTTAAACAGGATGTATTCTTCCAGACTTTGTGATAATCGGTTGACAGATCTTTAAATTGATTATCATTCATGAAACTAATTATGGTAAAACATAGTATAGAAGATTATCCAAGTGCATTTTGTTTCAGGTGCAATACAATCAGGATCAAGACATATTCCAGCTAAGAGCAGCAGAAGAAATAAATTCTTTGAACGCTATTTATAGAAAATATGTTTTTTCCCTCTCTAGTTGTAGAAAGACCTATACTTTCAGTAGTTTATGAAGCTTCTGGTTGTTGCGGTTTCAAACGATATGTTTGTATGAAGCCAGACCCACCATTGAAACACAATAATGTAAAAGCTTTCTTCAGGAGAAAGGTTATATGAGACAGAGAAGCTTTATCATGATAAAGAAAAGAAGGGCAATTTGACTTTAAATTAGAACAATTTCACTTTAAATTAACCATGCAACCAGAGATGAAATAAGAATAGCATAAAAATAGACTAAGGTGTTTTAAAAAAAATAAACCAAAACAAAACCCCAAACCTGGAACTCCAGCTATTGTTGTAAAAAGGACAATGGAGATTATTTTTCTTCCTTTTTAAGCTAAGCTCCGTGCAAGATACTACACTCATACAAAATTAATTTTCCCTCATCAAAAATCAGAGATTCAAAAGTTAAATTTGAACTTTTGAAGTCTTATCTCTTGTGCATATGAATTTTTAATGTACCTTTTAATTACATAATGACATACTACCCTTTGACTCAGGTCTCTCTTTATTAAGGGAGTGTTATTTTTAAACCAGTTCAATATTTTGAGCTGTCTCAAGATTATAATTACCATAGAAGAAAGCCTTTTCCCTAGAAATAACATAATAAAACAGGAACGCCAAGAGGAACTCCAAGCAGAGCTAGAACTTAGCAGAATGGCAGATATGCATCTGCAGGAGAAATCCTGCTGACATTTTTCTCTCACAGACATACTGATTTTCAGAGATATTTATTGACAAAATGTCATATATGAGCTTGAAGTACACTTCGAAGTTCATTTGTAAGGAGATCCCAAAGGAAATTTTGTTGGAGAAAGTGCTAAATTTTGAAGAGTAGAAATATGGGTAGAAGATATTCTTAGTTCTTCTACCTTCAGGCTGATTGATTTGCACTAATTGCATCACTTTGTTTTCTTCCATTATGACTCTTTCATAAAATCTAGATGTATTTTATAGAAACCGATCTTCCTGAGTTTATATCATATATTCATTCTTGATAGAAAGAAAGATGCTTCAAAGCATATAAATTCTATAAAAAGACAGCTTGCCTTTTGGGTGATTCTTCAAATGGATAGGCTTCAACATAGAAACTATTTAATCTATTCCTATATTGAAATTTTGATTGATATTGAAAACTCTTCATTTCATTTGTGATATTCTAAGTTAATGGCAGTTTCTGAAACTGCCATCAATTACTGATACGGATGTGACAAATAGTGATATGTAAGTTCACCCTTTTTTTAACTCAGCCTATTCAAAAGCTTTTTTTTCCCCTCAATTTGCAAATATTAGTATTAAAGGGTGTGTATATGCTGTCTGAACCCACCTGTGAACTTCAGATACTGAATCAGGCTAGTATTTCACAACTGCAGTAGAAGAGAGAGGGCTAGTACAAGAAGAGACTGTAATTTGTCTTTCCTCAAGAATTAACAGTAAATGTCATCCTTGCCCAGGAAGTATGAGTAAAATATAAAAATATCTTTACTTGAACAAGGCAATTACTATATTTGAAAGGTATATAGAGAATATACGTTTTGTTCAGCAAGTACTGAGAGCCAAAGCATTTGACAGAAATAATTTTCTTTCAGTATCTGGGCCTTGATTCTTAGAAATCTGCACTTGGTCAGTCTCCGCACAAAGACACCACAGGTTCTAATCAGCTCGTGCAAGAATCCCCTTGAGTTACACTTTCCCACAAAACGGTCCTTTACTTCCAAAACAAAACCTTCATAATCCTCAGAGGTCATGGAAACATAAAACAAAGCCAAAAGCTCAACTTCATGGGACTCCTTTTCTCTCTTAGGGGCTAATCAGCTATTTTATTTAAATCCCAAAGTAGGAAGGTTGCTAATCCTTGACTTCAAAGTTCTCCAATTCTAAAATGTAATTAAAGGGAGCAACACTTTCTTTCAGTCTGGGAAGAGTTGACTTAACATTTCTGTTTCCTTTCTTTCCATTTCCAGAAGAGCCTTGATTTGCAGGAATCCCTCCCTCCCATTCAGCTCCTCAAACAGCGCTTGGGGTGTCAGGGCTGCTCTGAGTGTTAGCTTTTAGTTTTTACCTTTTCTAGGTGTCTTGGGTGTAGGTTTTAGGTACTGGTGCAAAACAACTGCCCAAAGTGGAAATATAACAACAGCATGGAAGGATACGGCATTTTCAATGGTGGAAGGAGCACATGCAAGCACATACAGCCGGAATTGCCATGAGAGCATTATTAAAAGTGCCCTATGCAAATATTTCCTAGATACTCGCTAGGAGGGACAAAGACCTATGTAATCTAACTTAACTTTATAGGTAGTATCATTGTGATAAAATCTTTTGACTCACAATTGAAAACAAAAACTTGTTTAAATATTACAGATAAACCACATTATTTTCCCAAAATACAGTTGTAGTGAATTTCAGCACTAGGTAGAAGCACAATACTTTTTAGTATAGATTCTCTATTAAAGATTCCATTATATTTTGTGAAGTAAAAAGTAAATCAGTATTAGATTTTTTAAATTACAACAAATTATAGCAAGTCGGCTTTCTAGTTACCATGGTTACAGGTCCCAACAGACCATTCTTTAAGAATTTTCTCCCCCGCCCAAGATAGCAACAGTCTTTTAAAAATGTTATCTGGACTACAGCAAAAGACGATTTATAGTACATTTATGCTGATATGCAAATTACCAGAGCTTTTGTTAATGAGACTGCCACTTGGGCACAAGCACTGGCATCCTTATACTGAGAACGACAGCTGCTGGAAATTATAGGTCTTAATTCTAAATAAACCATGAATACTCTAAAAATAAACTCCACAGCATTTTAGTTTGGCAAATATGAAAAATATTTACTGTAACTATCTGACTAACCTATGAATAAGAATCCAAGACAGTGGCTTTTTCTCATGCTGTCATTTCTGAGTACAGTGTTCATTTCTGTCAGGTGCCTCTGTCCTATTTTGTACTAATCTCTATAGTTCTTCTACAATCATTTTCACCATAATTAGTAAGCACCTTTAATCACTTACAGCTGTGTAGTAAGCAATTTGACCTATGTGTTATATGGGATTGTTCTGTACATTTTGCTTATGTTCTGGAGCTCTCATATGAGCTTAAAGGAAAGGAATTTAGTACAATTTGCAAACAAAACCCACCAACTGATTTGAAGGGAAGGTTGTTCATCTGTATTTCTTTTCAAGATAATCACACAGAATAATGCAACAAATGGATTTGCAACGAATCTCTTCCAATAGGTGTGAAACTTCACCTACAATACCCAGATATACTCACAGAGTTGTCAGGTCCCCCAGATTTTCCTTTCAGTTGTAATCATCAGACATACACTGAGGGGACACAATTTTCAGATTTCTAGAGACAATGGTTTGGAACGACTGCAATGATAAAGATTAACGCCTAGGCCAAAACTGATCTGTACTGGCCTTTTTCAGCAAAATGGTGGAAGTCTGCTGCCAATATTATCAGGTGCAACTTTAACAATCTTAAAGAAACTGGGCAGATTTAAGCTACTAATGACTTTGTCTGGCACACACTGAAAGCAAAGAGTACCTAAATACCTTTAAAAACATGTTTCTTTGGTTTTTTTTTACTTCACTGGTATTACTAATGGAGTCATATGTTTGATTCCCTAGTATACTATCCTGGCAAGTGTATAAGGAAATAAGAACCAAAAACTTGTGCAACAGTTGTCTGGAATGTACTGATATGGAGGAACATACACTAAAGTCTCCGTGAGATTTACAAGATTTACTATATATGTTTCATTACACACAAATGGCTGTTTCATGTATACAAATAACTAAAAAAATATGTAAAATGTTTCCCTGCATTAAAATAACCCCTAACTACTGTGTTTTCTGGTTTCCTTCACATCAACATTATTTTCTTTTCCCCCCAGAGTCCTATGACTAAAACTATTTATCATGTCATACAGCTTCTATAAATTCCTGATTGTTTTCTATAAACCAGTCCTTTTACTAATAACAGATTATACTAATCTAATCTTAACCTGCCAATATGTTTATTTTGTTTCTAATACAAGGCATTAAATAAATCTTTGGCAAAGTTAGAAAAGCAGCTTAAATGTTCAGGTACACATTAATTCAGCAATCCATCAAGGTATTAGACCATCTGCTCAGGACCCAAGAGTTCTTATCATTGACAAAGAAGGGAGAGAGTGTGGGCAGCAGCTACTTGCTGTAATCCCCTTCAGGTAGATGCATTTCCAGGTGTGGGAGAGAAGTCATCATTCCATGCTCATTTAACAAACCAGATCCGCCTATCTAAATCGCTGTTTAAGTACCTCAAATTCATCCAGGTCCACACCAATATAGTCCACTTTCTAACTCGGGGTGAATGTGTTTTCCACCCTCCCCCTTGCAGCTAGGCTGTGGGCAGCCAGGCATGGAGCAGTCAAGAGCCAGAAGACCAGAAGGAGCACGAGGAAACATAATTCTAGCAAAGTGTTTGGCACTGAGCTGGCTCCTGGCTGCTGCTGCAGTGCTATTTCTCTGTCTAAAGCAGTCCTAAGTAGAATATATTCCTGACCTGGAACCCAGTAGTGCCCATCCTAAGTTCCCTGGACATAAGGGGATTCGCTCCCCTCCAATGAGCTACCCATCACGGAGGTAGGAGCACATGCTCACTCAGATAGGGATTACGACATAAGATGACGAGTTCAATCTTTCTTGAAATGAATAGAGCCAAGAGCCCAGGCTGCCGTTCCTCATACGTGGGGCTTCTCTCTGCCAGACAGTGAAGGAGGTCAGAAGTAACAGTAGTAAAGCAGTAAGTGTGGGTACAAACTGCACCCCATTAGGTGCACATCTACAGTAGAAGGTTATGCACAATAAAGCTCAAAGAGACGTGCACCAAACACTGACTGCCGGCTCTCTATACTTGTAATGGTAAGCTAGATATCTGATTTAAGGATTGGACTGTCTCTTCTTGTTGCCTGAATTGCATGAACGGCGTGTCTTCAGGAGTGGAAGTCTGTCTTCATTCATCTCATATGGCTCTTACGTGGTTATTTTTCTCCCTTCTTCTCTTGACTGTTTCTCAGGAGTCAAACAATGTTTATATGATGTGTAACCTGCACCTGCAGCACTTCTGTGCTTCCCATTTTATAGCTTAGCTATCTAGACATCACGTAACAACTATAAACTTTAGTCAAAGATAATAATGGAGTGATCATGCTTCCACTATAAATATTGCTGGAGAGTTTTGATCACTGTTTAACATTAATTTCTACGGCCATTCTACCATGTTTGTTTCGAGCAGAACAAGTATTTTAAAAGGTAATGAATAATAACAACAGCAGGGCTAAGCCCAAATTCTCCAAGGCTCTATCTAGACTAAGATGCAGCTGCACACTCTGGTACTAGTCCCTTCTTTTCATCCCCTAACTGGAGAAACTGGGTATTTGGATAGACTACATCGTGGCTCCTTTATGGCTGGCGAACCCAAGTTTTCTGTCTTTGGAAATGCGTGGCTGATACTCACGTTGATCCTTGGTTGGAAGTCAAGATACAGCAACGGCACATACAGAGACCCTTTGGCTGGGACACACAGCTTTACTAACCTCCTATACTACTTGTACAAAGCCAGGGCAGGGTGAAACAGAGGAATAACTCAGGAGTAAATACCAATACAAGAAGCATTAAAACCCATTGTAAATGAAAAAAGACTGTGATATTTAATTGTGACAGCAAAGGGAGAGAGTTCATAGGAAGACTTATGTCCCTCCTTTATACTGTAGGCAGGGTTAGTTAGTAATTTTCCTACTGCCAAAGATTTTCCCCATACTGCCACTCAACTAAAAACAACTAGCATCTTGGACTGAAGACATTTATCCTTTCTCTATTAAGCTCAAAACATTACATATTTACTAAAGACTCTTTTTTAGGTGTTCATTGAAAACTGTGTGCAAATTCAACTGAATAAACCCCACTAGGCTGGAAAGGGCTGCCTGGCAGGACATCCCTGTTGTCAGTCGAGATCTTCCCTGTCATGAGCAGAGCTTCATGTGGTATAACTGCTCTGCAAGGAGCAGTTGACTGGGTGGCCCAGGCATTACACTGTCAATAACTGAATGATATTTGTGGGCTAAAAGGACTTGTTTTGTCCCTCATGTAAAAAAAAAAAAAAGTTTATATATTTCTTTGCTTGAGGGATCCATACTCCTTACAAGGAAAACAACAGTTATTCTAGGAATTATCATTACAATCTGCATCCTCACAGGATTAAAATATTATCCTTTCTAATACCTTATGATGTTCAAAACAGAACAATTATTTATATTTCCCACAAGTAGAAATGTATCGCATTATTTCATTTTCAATTACTTAGCCTTATCAGCTGGTTGGGATAGAAACAGTGGGAAATAGAGTTATATGTACTGAGACTCATAATATGGAGAACTGCAGCATTCCCAAATTACTGCCACCAACAATAGATAGCTAATTTCCTTTAACTGCTATGATTCCTATTAAAAGTTATTACAATAGCTGGCTTCTTAAAATCTAAACCTTGCTTCACAGTACAGTTCCAATATCAGTTATCTTAGTGTGACACTTCTGAAAAGCATAGGATCAGCAGCTTCAATTATTTATTAAAAACAGGTGTTCACACAAATATGCTGTTAGTCCCAGAAAGGAAAACGAGACTGGGAGAACTGTACTACATTTGTCTGATTTTCAGCTAGGGCTGCTCTAATAAAATAAAACAGAATTATCACAACTGATCATAAACCACTCATTTTCTAACAATTCCCTAACTTATTTTCACTGTTGCATATAAATATCTGCATTTTAAGAGAAGGCAGAGGCAAAAGTTATTGCAAGTGTTGGAAACATTAAATAAGATGTTGGAAGAATAGCAGAAAATTGATTATACAGAATAAAACTAATGGACCTTGGCAGCACTGTCTGCTTAAGCTCTTCCTTCCTGCTTCATTTTTTCATTGTCCATTCAGTTTAGGGCTATTAGTAAAAAAAAAAAAGTAAGTCTAGTAACATTGTAGTGCCCAAACTCTTGATACAGAATGAAGAAGTGTCTTTGGCACCTAACAGTCTTCTGTGAGCTGCTTTCCTTTTGTTCCAGCTGCATCCAGCCTGCTTCTGTATTCATCTTTTGGTCTAAGCAGAAAAATCATTTGCTTCCTAGTTGTACTGGAGATGACTGTTCTCTCATGACAAGGCTATCTTCAATGCTGGTTAATTAGTAAGCACATGGTAGCAGAGCCGTCCATCTTGCCCTTTACCACACAAACCAGGCATTTATATGCAGCACATGCTGCAGACTTAATATTAGGACAAGGCTTGCAGTGGTAATCAAGTTCTTACACTTGATTTTTTTTTTTAATGGTAATAATTTATTTCTGAAGTTCCACCTATCTATCCATTAAGTGATGAAGTGTCAGGGCACAGAGGGGAGTAATCTGTTATGTCGTCTATGCATAATTTAACTCTTAATTCAGAAGGGGGAAAAATGTATCTAGTATTAAATAAAGAGCCAATTATTCTCATGTGCATTAGTGTTTCCTTTACCTCCTCTACAATCTGTGCTTTTAGGTATGTGTAATAGAAATCGAGCAGCTTTCCAATCTATACTCTTTATACAGCAAAATCTGTGACTGAGAAGAAGTCTACATCAGCTTTTGCAGAGGAGACCTAGAATACAGAAAGTGTGAAAACATTGCAAGAAGCTATAAAAAAGCAGAGGTTTGAGTGTCTATTCTAAAATTATTCTAGTACACACGTCACCACACTTGTTCTCACTTTTATAGAAACGCTGTGCAAATCCTAGCATTGTGTATGTTAATCAAAATCCTGTTTGTTGGTCAATAAACAGTAATAAAAGCATCCAAGACACTGCTTAAAAAAACATTCAAATACTGTGCTACTCCTGCTGGGAAAGTAAGCTTCATAAATTTACTTCTATGAATAATATGATGAAGGCCGCAGACTAAATAGTATACAATGGGTCCTGCACATATTTGTGAATGTATTGAATACAGATTATTTTCCTATTATCCATTATAGAAATAAACATTACCACATTTTACCAAATAAGTTTAAGATATTTCAGATATATATTTAAAGTTAAACTTTTAAGAAACAGGTTTAATTTTGAAAAGTCTCAAGACAGAAGGTTTATGCTATCTTCTTGTCTTTCATCCCCCAAATAACTTTTGAGCCAGTGGGCCTATTTCAGGTATATTTAACAACAGGATAGAAGGCTCAGGGGGAATTTGACTTCCTAAAAGATGTTATGAAATTGGAGACTAGAAAAGGGGGAGGTAAACAGATAACTGTGGACACAGCTACATCCTGAGATACAATTTCCTACGAGGAAGGTAGGCAGAATATAACAGCTACACACCCCATCCGAAGGCAGCTGGGCCAGGCAATCTGCACATATCTAGTTGCAGACTAATGACAAAACGCTTTATCTGCAGGGGCGTCACAGACAGACCCAGGAAGGAACAGATGTTATTGCTATGGAAGACAGATCTGAGAGATTAAAGGACAAAAGTCTGTAGGAGACCAGGCACTCTCATTAGCTCTACAGCTGATTGAATAACTAGCACTACACTTACATATATTCACTAGCACGCTTAAGTCATACCGCCTTCCTAGGTGGCCAAGTAGAAACCTTTCGATGGCCTGTTGTATACATTGACAGATAATCTTGATAAACAAGGCATCACTTTTTGTTGTGTGGCTGCCAGGGAAGGACGCATGGTGATCCCAGGAACTGAGGGGTGCTCCTACAGTTCTCATTTGAAGACCACACTGGGCAACAGAAAGACTCAGGGAGGCACCAGGGCTAGGTTGTCCCTTGCAAGATTTACTGAGCAAAAATACTCGTACTCTTGTTACCTACAACTATAATGACTCCATGGTGTGGATCTTACTAAAGGAATGTCCCACAGATGACTGGTCACTAAATGTCATTTCTCTTCAAGGCACAAACATGAAGACCTCCAGCTCTTCCAGTTTCACAAAATACTGAGACCTGGCTTCACTGGAGACTGTCTGCCAAGGATAAATCCTGCTTCACATTTACATGTACTGAGAGTCACAATACAAAGAACTGCTGTGCTTGCAAGTTACTTCAACAAACAATAGACAGCTAATTTCCTTTAAGCATATCATAAGGATATACCTGCCACAGGACAGACAGGCAGCCCTTTTCAAGAAATTCTTCTTGCTCCTAAGAGAGAAAGAATACTTGCATAATGATAGGTAAATTAAACTTTTTCTCTTTGAATCAAAGATACTTGGAATTGCTTTCTTGGTGACCGCAAGCCCAATTATGTTTGCTTATGTTTATATTTGCAAGGCTTTCCTAGGCACCAAGATTTCCTTTTCCAAAGGACAGCAAAGTTAATAGTGTTACTAGGCAGACAGAAATTTAAATACTATAGCACCTAAATGCTCAACAGCAATAGAATCAGTCAAAGTATGTGAACTATGGATGCACTTTCCCTTTCCAATATAATTCTCATATAAGTTGTTGCTTTAGGAAACATTGAATTGATTGGTATACTATACTACGGTATTTAACAATGTCCTAACAGCTGATGTCCTTTCCTGTTCTTGGTGGGGAATTTTAATTATTCAAAGTGTAGCTGTACTGCATTGGTATCATGAAAGACCATTTCCAGCTTGTAGAAGAGGTTCTAGATCTTCTGACAGGTACCCTAAGCACGAAGAAAAGCGTTTTTCACTCAAACCTTTCCCTGCCACGTTTTTAGTCCCTTGCAGACTCTGGACTGAATCGACTGCTGACGTTGAAGAATAAGTTTTGTTGACTGTGATCAGAAAAGTGCCTGATTTTACATGAGGCCTTAATTTGTTTCTTCATCATTTACTAAAAATTTTCCAGAGGTTTCCTAGCTTTGGGGAAGATTGGCCAGATTTTGTAATTAGAGTTGCATAAAAAAGACTGAGGCAAGCATTGGTTGGAATTTTCTCAATCTTACATTAATTATTGTCCACTTAAGTAACAAGCAGTAGTTGCCAGTTTAATCGTTTTATGAGACTCCATTTATCATTCATGCTAAAATGGCCCTGGGTAGGTTCTTTTTATCCATTATAAATCAAAATAAATAATGAATAATGATAAGTAATTGCAACTAATGAATCAGACATGGCATTCCTTATTCCCACTACATCAACTGAACACATGTGCACTGCTTAGAAGAAGCAGAAGCACCTTCACAGATAGCAAAAAATAGCAAAGAGGGTGATGCCGCTATTCCAGAGAGCTTTTGCAGCAATTCAGCATTCAGCACAAGAGAACAATTTGGAATTAATGTAGATGCTTTAAAAACAAAGAAAGAAAGCAGTGCTTGTTTTCTTGTTGCAGAGCTGTGAGGTGGACTTGCATCATGAGTGGAGCATTTTTTGCAGAGTTATTAGTAGCATGTGGGCTACCTGTGAGAAATAGTACTCAGGTCTACACTGCTTCAATTTTTTCATACCACTTACAAAATCCCTTAGTTCTATAAAAATAGATTTGTGGATCCTTGCCAGATTTTCTTAAATACATTTCACGCTTACAAAAGTAGTCCTGTAATAAATTTACACTTCTTCCATTGACAGTTTTGGCTAATATATATCCCATATGGTGGTGAATTAAAGATTAAAAACTATGAAGCACTCTTATTGTTGGGGGTAGCATAAGAGTTCCCATGATAGACAGACAGGAAGATAAAAATAAATAGTTGATTTACAAGTGCTTTTCATTGCTTTATACAACTTCTAGGTCACCCAAAATCCAGTATGTACATAAAGCTTAAGCTAAAGGAGCATATGAAAATTAGAGAGCTATTACACTTGTCTTCCTCATGTGTAGTATCCAAAGATATTTGATACAGTAGGAATACAGAGAATACACATAGCAATTCTGCATGCAATGTAAATTTGAGCCACCATCACAGTACAATGTCTGACAGATCAATATTCTATTTTATAATAAATTTTGAAAATAAAAAAAGGCCTCACTATTAGACCTGATGAACAAACTAGGCCAAAAAATTGTTAGAATAATTAAAAAAAAAAATAGAGCAAAGGTGCTTCAGGTCAAGAAAATATTTCATTTGATTTAATCTGAAACTATTTTTTTGTTAAAATACTTGAGAAAAAAAAACTGGTTTCAGAAAAAAGTATTTTGAGATGAGAAATGGGAATACTTTGTTCTAGAGATCTGGAGAAGTTTTCATTTTGATATTTTCACTTTTTCAAATACTTTTAGTCAAAACAATTTGCTAAATTCAATACAAATTGTTTACCTCAATCAGAGAGTCATGCCTCAATGGAAAGTGGTATGCCAGAAAACTACTTCTCCTATAAAGTATGTGGAAAATAGCTCTATGAAGGTATTCATGCTGATCTTGTAGGAATAGCTGAATGATAAAGTCTGTTATAGCCTTAGTCGTAACGGAGAACAAAGATGAGGGAAAAACCTAAATACATTAATTTGATGGTTTTAAGTAACACATGAAAATAACTGATGGTTGATTTGAAAGAAAATAGAAATAAGAACAATTATTTGAACTGCACTTGTACAAAAAAAAATTGTATGCAGATTTTTTCCTACACTTCACACATGATTTAGCAGAGACCCTTTTCACAACAATAAAGAGCTATCTAGCAAGGCACTAAAGTCTTGCTTTAACAAAGGCAGTTGCATCCTTCAGCTATCTACTGGTTTTACAAGGATCACTTTCCCAGGGCACTGCATTGATCATACCACCACTATGCAACCCATTTAAGCATAAACTTTAATTGACTTGTCTTCGTTCAATTTTCAAAGCACTGTATATACTATTCCTTTCCTACATATTTTTTTCATTCGTCACAGTTTCTGTCCCTGATCAAATTATGAAACTTGCATTGCTACTAGCTGTATCTTCAAACATACGAAGTCTTCAAAGTTGCCTCTAATGTCTAATAGGAGTTCCCTGTAAGGGTCCATCCAGACTCCTCTTTAACCTCCTTTAAATCCCTCCTTGAAATTTCCTGCTGCCTGACAGTAATTAAGTCACTGGTAGGCTGGTGATGCTGCCTCTTCAGCGGAGCAGCTCTGTCTCGTTGTTTCAACCCACTTCCCCATCTGGCTGTAGCAACCTGCCATCTCTTGTCTCAGAACCTCTTTGAGCAAGGGCAATACTTTCATGCCGTGTTTGTATACTACCTGGTACAACAGGATTCTGATGCATGACTGAGAATGTACGTTTTGATCAAATACTGACCGAACATCCAAAAAAACATATATAAATAAAAGTGTTGCTGTTCTAAGTTAGGCTTCTGTTCCCTAATTAGAGCAAAACATTCAGCACCCCAGAGGAAATGAAAGCAAGTCTGCCTGTAAAATATCACTGTCCTCTGGGGGCTTGGTGTAAAGCTCTTGTTAACCTGGGTATAAACCTGAGTAGAAGAGAGGAATTTTTTTCAGGTCGGGCTTACACTACTCACTATCAGCAGGCCCACAAAAACTGCAGAGGACTTAACCATTAGCGAGTTAACGCTCTTTCCTTTCCTGAGATGTGCTAACCGGGATCTGCGACAGCCTTCTACTGCAGAACTGAACGTGTTTTCTCCATTGCTCCTGGGACAAGGGTTTACTGGGGCAACCAGTACCACGGCCATTGTGTATCTCACAAAGACATCGAGTAATGCTGAGTGTGCCTAAGGATCTGTCCTTCAAAATCCAAAGAGAAACGAAATATTTGTCCGCCTGACTTTATCAAGTGAAGGGATTTAGAAAGGAACATGTAAATCCCTTTGTAACAGGAGGGCAAGACAGGGAGGCTGTAAATGTCTTGTTCCCAGGCTCTGCTCTTGTAACTCAGCATTAATAAGCACAAGCGATAGAATCAAAAGAAGATGCTCAAAATAATTCATTTATACTGGGTAGAAAATTAGACAGAAGCACTGAGTCTTTTTCACCGTCGCAGGATGAAGTAATATTTTGCAAAAGGAATGCAATCATTGAAGCATAACAAACAAAAGGCACGCATCTGAAAAGACATCTGTATTTGCAGGATGGAAGCCAGCATTTCCAACTCATGGATTATATATATGAATTACTTAATCATTATATTTACAGGAATTTATCTGCGTATATTTTCTTTTTCACTCTGTAATGGGAAACCGCAGACGTGCCTTTGTGAACCAGACCTGAACTACTAAACCAGGGAACTCCACACTCAACATTTTTTGCAATGCAAACCACAGGAGCCAAGAGGATTTTAACCAGTTAAAAACCATTTTGACTGTGTAAGAAAGCCTGAGAAGAAGCAGGACTAGGAAACTGATTATAAGTAGGGAACGTATTTAGGGATGACTGAGAATGCTGGATACTGGAACAGGGTACGTCACGTCTTTGTCTGTAGGGAAGAAGGTGGCTGGGGAATTCTAGCACCATAACTAAACAGCAACAGATACATTTCCAGCTATGCACAGGGCAAAAGGTACATTTAAGTTTTGTAATCTCTACTTAGTAATTGTAGTCTAACAAGGGGATGGGAGCTGAAGAATATTTGCAGAATCCACAAAAGCTAACACAGGTGATGGATATTTCAGGGAGGGACTTCCAAGAATGGCTCCTATTTAGAGGTATTCACCTGTAAAACAAATATCTGCCAAAGATCATGATGACCTCTGTACAGCATTAAGAGGAGAAGGTATAATTTTTTTTTTCCCCAATGACATTTCCAATAATTTCACCGAGATTTTCTTCAGGCCCATACTGAATAAGGCATAATTAGACACAATTATAATATATCTAGACCAAGGTCTGCCTGTCTTGTTATTCCTCTTTAGAGAGTGGTCTGTAGCTGATGCTGAGAGAACAGCCTAAGAACAGGAGCAGGGTACAGTGACCCTTCCTCTCGTATACCCTTCCTGCTTCCAGAATACTAGAGGTCGGGGTATAAGTGTTTTGCGTCTGCTGTTATTTTTATTCCGTTAGTGATTCTAATTCTTTTTCACCATGATAGCTTGCAATTGATTTTTGAAAGCAAAAAAAATCTGCTAGCAAAAAAAAGCCATGTTATGGTCTTCTCTGGATTGTTACACAACCAAAGGAAGACTACATGTGACAAACAATTTTTTGGCAAGCTATAAAAAAAGATTTTAAAAGCAGTAATTTTCCATACCTAACAGATAAAAACAGTTATTTATCACAACCTAATGAATGCCTTAAATGACAATGATGTGTTATATGGAGGTACTTAAATAGGTACATTCACTGTTTCAGCTAGCGAATGTTCATGATAAAATAGCTCCACCTAATTTTATATTTACTGTGTATTTACCAGGTTAAAAGGGGGGGGAATCAATAAAGAGATGGCTTCTCTTTGGCAGTCATTAGCTATAAAAGATGGTATGGAACAGTAATACCAGATAAAGTGAATAAGCCTGCCTGGACTTCAAAATGAGCAGTTTTTGCTTGTCACCAATTACAGCTATTAATTCTAACCCAATGGTTACCTTTTGCTGCTTTTGCTTTGAAAAGTAACTTGTATTTATATATAACACTTACAAAAAAATTAAACTCAGGTATAGTCTAAAGTAATTATTTAACCATTACAAAAAATCATCAATTACTAACACTTATTTTTCCCTTTCAGCACACCAGTGCATGAAAAAATACTTACTGTGACTACTGGCCACGCAAGGATTTGCAACGATTCAGAGAAACTATTTAACTAAAAATCTAAACTTTCAGTAGTTATTGATTGTTCATAGGTCTACATCATTACTGTTGCTGCCAACTTAGATATGTTTCTGACAGTTTAGGTATTCTTATTTAATTTACAAAGCTATTCAATAAACCTGCATTAATCTATACATGCACCCAAAAAAAGGTATAACTGCTTCCCCCCCATTTTTACTCATAGTTCTGGAAAGAAGCAGCCAATAAATTGATAGCCTTAAATTATTTAAAATAATAATAATTCTTCAGGAGTCCATTATCAGTCTTAATAAAGCCCTTACTATACAAATGAATCTCCTTTATGGAGCATAGGTACATCGGTACATAAATAAACGTCACTGCTGTAATGATAAAACACTACCTATGTAAAAAAACCCCACAACTGTGCAAGACGAAAGCAGTTCAGTCCCTCTCTTTAAATGCTTAAATTACCCCTTGTAGTAAAATTGCTGAAGAGGAAACAGTGTATTAAATGTCAAATTGACCTGTGACACATAATATTACTGGATTTTAGCCATCAAATATTTCTTTTTTTCTTAATTGGCTATTAGTCTCTACGAACACAAAATGCTCAGGAGAAAAAAGCTTTTATCTTTGTTTTGCTCTTGCAGATTTGGTCATGCAGAGCGTACAAAGCCGAGCAAACCTCACATACCATACATCGGGTTCTTTGTAGAGTACGAGACTTTGAGGGTTTATTCCTCTTCTGAACACAAAGCATCAGAATACAAAGAATAGCACGGCTAGCTAAAACAATTGCTTGTGCTACCCGTGTGAGCTGTATATTTTCACTTCCAAGTCATTATCTTTTATAACTAGCAGTTAGCACAAGCAAAGCAGCTCAAACCAAATGATTGCTATAGTATCTAATCAGGTGTCTAGATAGTTAGTAAACAGTATAAACCTGTTATTAAACAGGACCTAATAACAAACATGTTAATTCCAGACTTTTTGTAAAATAACTCTCAGAAACTGACACCACCTACGGTTAATAACTACCTATGGAAAGTTAAAGTCAATGGAAATTTTTACTTTAAACTGAATAAATGATGGATGAACCCCCTTTTACTCAGCATCTATTTCTTACATATTTATGAGAAGGGCTTGCATCATTGCTGTGTTCTTCAAGTTTTATGCTGTTATTGCTGCATAAAATTACACTGTTGTAAAAGCAGAAGCTATTAAGCTTCTAGCATTTGAATTTCTGTAACAAACATGATGATATTACACATTTTGGAGCAGCTTCGGAGCTGCTCTAATACAGAATCAGGTACAAGCACAACCAGAACATTCAAACTAATACACCAGCATGCCCTGACAGACAGAAAAAGAGATGGAATAGAAATTGTTGGCTTCTGCTAGCTGAAGGCTTCCCAGCTATGATGAAATGCCTAAAAGCTCTGGCCAGTGAGACTTGAACAGGGTAAGAGAAAGACCTCTTATCCCAACATTTTAAATCAGCTAGCATAAGTATTTCCAATTAAAAAAATCTTAATAAAAAAGGACAGAATAACAGAATCAGCCTTACTGTCTTAAATTTAGTTGCTACTGGTTGGCTGATACTTTTAAATCAACTTAAGACCAGCAAAATCAAAAGAAAAAACTTTTTTTTTTTATAATTATAAATTGCTCTATCATACTAACATTTTTAATTTAAAGCCATAAAGAGCTTATTTCTTCCATTTCATTTTTCAATAATAGTTTTGCATGTAAAAGAATGAATTACAACTGCAAATGTGCCTATTTGTATAATTACAGATACTGTATTCCATTGTTTAGTTACAACAGAAATGAAGGCAGGCAGCATAAAACCAGGCACTAAATAACACCCCACCTCCTCGCACTAACTTTTTTACAAAGTATATCTTTTCTGACATTTCTTACCAATTCAAACCAACTTGACACAAACCCCAGGATTTACCTTTCTAGGGTAGTAAGGACTGGGTTCTGTATGATTCATAACTGTTTTGGTTTTGAAACATGCCTCCTTTTGGACCTTTAAGAGCATATTTAAATCCATCAAAATAATATTAACCTTTTCACAGTACTTTTGAGTACTAGAAGACAGAGTTTTAAGGAAGATTTTTCTGAATAGAAATGAAGAAATCAAATGCAGCATGTTTAGCAAAAAATTTAATGAGACTAAAACCTGCTACTTTTATATTGCTGTTTCCATTAGATTTTATGGTCCTCTCTTCCTAGGTACTCCTAACAGACAGTGTATCTTTCAATACAGTCTCAATTCACTAAGGTACTTATACACGTACCAGGTACTTCTGAAGTCAGTTAATCATGTGCCTGAAAACTAGTCTTGTTCTTAACCACCTTGCTGAAGAGCAGGCTTATTTAATTTTCGTTGAAGTCAGTGGAAGGACTCCTACTAAATTTTGAGAGACAACATTCAAGTCCTAAACCTCACCTCATCTTGTAAATTCTGCGTGGGTGGATATCTGTATCCAGTTCATATTGGTCTGCCATAATATCATGGCACGGCACCTGTAGCTATTCCTCGCACGTTGGAGAACCTGCAATGCAATTTCATTTTGTCCCAAGCCTATTTTTGCCTTCTTCACCGTCCTACCACCCTCTGCCATGGTCCCACAGCTGGTGATCCCCTTATGCTAGTGCAAGGTACCAACTGACTATGACCACTTTGTTATTAAAGACGTTGATCTAAAGCGTTTCAACACTTAAATGTATTCTCTTGGCCACATGAAATGTTAAAGAGAGCATTATTTGCCTCTTTGGCCTTTGTAAAGCTTAAGGAGAATTAAGGGCCTCCAAGTAAGCAATCAGCAAGAACCAGTATATTGACAGAGGAGCTACCCACAGCAAACCAGTAACAAGTGCTAAGGGCCTGGGTGCAGCAGAACTCCTGCCCGTGCTCAATGCAATTCAATAAATGTACTTTCCATTTTATCATTCCTCCCTAAAGAAAAGCTCTGCATTATAATTAAAACAAGCATTTTGGAGGCTTTAAGACCTTTTGCTTTTTAATAAAAGGAATTTACAGGGTCCTATCATATTACCAATAGTAGGGCAAAACTCTCTATTGCAGCGACAATTTCAGCTTAAAACTCAATAGGACAGCTTATATCTTTCCTTTCAGAACTACACATTGGTCTGTCCCTCTCAGAGAAAAGCAAGAGTAAGATGTTTAATTTCCTTTATGTTGTGCTATAGTAGAAAACATTATGTCATTCACCATCTTCTCAAATACAAGAACTAGAGGGTTCCAAATGAAACATGAAGTACTTAACGCCTTCTTTGCCTCAGTCTTTAATAGTAAAACCAGTTGTTCTCAGGATACCCAGCTCCCTGAGCTGGAAGACAGGAACAGGGAGCAGAATGAAGCCCGCGTTATCCAAGGGAAAATGATTAGCGACCTGCTACACCACTTAGACACACATATATCTATAGGGCCGGATGGGATCCACCCAAAGGTACTGAGGGAGCTGGCAGAAGTGCTCACCAAGCTGCTTTCAGTCATTTATCATCAGTCCTGGCTAAACAGGGAAGTCCCAGTTGACTGGAGGTTAGCAAATATGATACCCATCTACAATGAGGGATGGAAGGAGGATCCAGGGAACTACAGGGCTGTCAGTCTGATCTTGGTGCCAGGGAAGGTTATGGAGCAGATTCTCTTTAGTGCCAT